>NC_090941.1:540362934-540670800 GCF_040938575.1 Ambystoma mexicanum | reverse complement strand
ATATTTAAATAATATCCAATGTTTTAATACACTGACTTTTGTGTGTGTCATAGATGATGTCATTAGTGATGTCATCATTGTGGTCATAGGCTGCGCAACAGGGGGCATGAAGTTAAGGTGGATTTAGCTGAACTGGGACAGACTGTGACAGAAAGTGGGGCTTTGTCCACTCCTGGAAGAGTGTCAGAGAGCACCAAAGTATTAACTGAAAAGGATACGGTACTCAAAAGGATACAGGTGGTAGGGTCTTCCTGATCCCTGTTCACGCGTTTTGATAGTTGTGAAGTCAAGTTAAGACCTTCCAAATGATACAACTCTCTGACTGGTAAAACAGGCAGAGTGATGGATCACTGGAAAGGGAGTGGGTAAGGTATAGGAAGTCAGCCTAGAACAAAATAAAGTATCATGAATAACTGCCCCAACCTGGGTATGATGGAATAGAGAATGTCATGAATGCACACACTGACCTTGAGTCTAGGGCAGATGAATCCAGCAGAGTCTCTTGAGGAATCCAAGGTAGAACAAACGACAAGGAAGGGAAGATTAGTAAGGGAGACTTATCCCGAACGGAACGAGGCTCACGCTAGATACCGGGTTGATGCACCACAGGATAGCGTCCAAAGTACTGTTCACTGTCACCTTCCAATTATCCTTGAAAAGCTTCCTTCCCACGTAGAGTAAAGTATAGAAATGAATCAATCCCCCTGTTAATATCACAGGTGCAGGAGTTGGAAATAGCGCTCCTTTTAAGGTATAAACAAGTACACGCGGTTCTGTACAGCCGCGAAGAAAAGAGCGTGTGCGTGTGGATTTACACGCGATTAGGATTCACGCAGTCCAGGCCAGCAGCGTTTGAAGACAATATATATGCGTGTGGAATTTACACGCGAGCAGGATTCACGCAGTCCAGGCCAGCCGTACTTGAAGATAGCGTGCGCGTGTGGATTTACACGCGAGCAGGATTCACGCAGTCCAGGCCAGCAGCGCTTGAAGATAGCGTGCGCGTGTGGATTTACACGCAAGCAGGATTCACGCAGTCCAGGCCAGCAGCGCTTGAAGATAGCGTGCGCGTGTGGATTTACACGCAAGCAGGATTCACGCAGTCCAGGCCAGCAGCGCTTGAAGATAGCGTGCGCGTGTGGATTTACACACGAACAGGATTCACGCAGCCCAGACCAGCAGCGCTTGAAAATAGCGTGCGCGTGTGGATTTACATGCGAGCAGGATTCACGCAGTCCAGGCCAGCAGCGCTTGAAGATAGCGTGCGCGTGTGGATTTACACGCGAACAGGATTCACGCAGCCCAGACCAGCAGCGCTTGAAGATAGCGTGCGCGTGTGGATTTACACGCGAGCAGGATTCACGCAGCCCAGGCCAGCCGCGTATGAAGACAACGTGCGCGTGTGGATTTACACGCAACCAAACAGCTCCAGGAATCAGCGTGTGGCGGAAAACACGCTATAGAAGGCCCAAAAAGTAGCTGTAGTAACCTGCAAGGATGCAGACCGGAGGTTCAGCTACACAACGCCAAATGATTCGATCAGAAGCAGCGAGTGAAGTTTCCACGCTGCTTAAATACGTAATCCCGTAGTTCACGTGACGAAGCAGAATACACGTGAAGTTAGCGACGTGAAAAGTGCAAACGTCGTTTTCCCGGCAACGTATCGAACAACCGCCATTTGGAATAGAACGGTCTAGCTGTTCTACGAGCGTAGGAGGTAGGACCACGTCCAGCATGCATGACAGTGCCATCCCCCAAAGGGGCAACCTCTCCCCTTCTCGTGTGAAAACGCTTCAATAAAGCAGGAGCATGAATATTAGAAAGAGGTTCCCAGGACCTATCTTCGGGCCCATAACCCTTCCAGTCCACCAGATAAAATGGCCTACCAGAACGTAGTCTCATATCCAGTATGTCCTGTACCTCGTATTCATCTGAACCCCGCACAGAAATAGCAACAGGCCGTACAGGCAATCTAGTAGCTTCAGAACATGGCTTAATGAGTGACACGTGGAATACGGGATGCACTCGCCATCGTTGTGGCAAAGCCAGACGGACAGCAGCCGGATTAATTACTTGGAGCACTACATACGGGCCAATGTATTTAGGCAATAATTTCTTTTTGCCTGGAATTCTCAAGTTCTTAGTGGACAGCCATACTTTCATACCAGCCTTGTAGATGGGTGCGGGTGTTCTATGAGCATCGGCATAGAACTTGTCGCGTCTTTTAGCCTGCTCTAATTGCTGCTTCACTTTCCTCTGTAATTTCTTCAGATCACGAAAGGTACGGCCTGCGGCAGGAGTATCCAAAGACAAGCTGGAATCCAAAGGTATAGACCGGGGGTGCTGTCCATAAAGCGCATAGAACGGTGAAGTGCCTATGGCACTATGAAAGGAGTTGTTATAGGCGAATTCAGCTGCCGGCAGGACCGTGAGCCAATCCGATTGGTACTGCAGACACAGACACCGCAGATATTGTTCCATAGTGCAGTTGACTCTTTCGGTCTGTCCATCAGTTTGAGGGTGGTAAGCACTGGACATTCTATCATCAATCAGTAATACAGAGGTTAGTGCTCTCCAAAAGCGTGACGCAAACTGTGAGCCCCTGTCCGTAATGATTACTGACGGTAGACCAAAGAAACGAAATACATGGTGGATGAATAGGTCAGCCAGAACAGCAGCGGTTGGTAAACCGATACAGGGAATATAAAGAGCCAATTTAGTGAAATAATCCACTACAACCCATATGGTATCGTACTCCTGGTTTGGTGGGAGTTCTACCACAAAGTCCATAGATATCATGTCCCATGGTTTGTTAGGGACAGGTAGGGACTGGAGTAAGCCCACTGGTTTACCAGGGGTGTTTTTACATTGGATGCATACAGAACAAGTTGATACATGATCTATGACATCTTTTGACATGGACGGCCACCAGCACCATCTTTTGAGTAGTTCTAGTGTTTTCTTCCGTCCAGGATGGGCTGCGATCAAGGAATCGTGATTCCACTTGAGGGCTTTATTCCGCGTTGAAGACGTCGGTAGGTAGAGCACTCCTTGTGTGAATGGTAAACCGTTATGTACGTCCAGATTCATATCCTGGATAGCTTGTGGATGATTTTTCACCCACTCTTGTACTTCGGTTTTTAAGGATGGTTGAACAGAACAACTACATATTACATGATCTGCCAACAACTGATTCTGTACTTGTGCTTCTTCCTTCGCCTCTTCACTCATACGGGACAACGCGTCCGACTTAACGTGTTCTCGGGCAGGACGGTATGTGACCCGTAAATCGTATTGGGCAAAAAAGACATGCCATCTGGCCTGTCGGGCCGTAAGGCATTTCATGGATTTGAATGCTTGAAGATTTCTATGGTCAGAGTACACTACCACCTGATGTTTGGCCCCAAGAAGATGATGACGCCATTCTCGGAAGGCATCCTTGATAGCCAGCAGTTCCCGCTCAGTGACGGTGTAGTTACGTTCATATGGGGTAAGTTTGCGAGAGAAGAAAGCCACTGGGTGCTCCTCCTTGGTTTCTGTGCAAACTTGTGAGAGTACCGCTCCAGTAGCGACACTGGATGCATCCGCTTCAACGATAAACTGGCGATCTGGATCTGGATGTTGAAGCACGGGTGCAGTGGTAAATGCTTCTTTCAACTTTTCGAATGATGCTTGGGCATTTGGGTTCCAACAGAAAGGAACTTTAGAACTAGTTAAGACCGTCAAAGGAGCTACTCTTTTGGAGAAGGAATGAATAAATCTGCGATAAAAATTCGCAAAGCCTAAGAAAGACTGTAATGACTTGACATTGTGCGGAATCGGCCAATTCAATATGGCCTTCACCTTGGAACGGCTCATTCGAGCACCTAGATTGGTAATGTCATAGCCCAGGAATTCCACTTCCTGTGAATGAAAGACGCATTTCTCGGCTTTCACATAAAGAAGGTTCTCCCTGAGTCTTTGTAGGACTGTAGAAACGTGTTTGACGTGTTCCGAAAAAGATGATGAATAGATCAGAATGTCATCCAGATAAATCACCACAAACTGGTCCATTATGTCCCTGAATACATCATTCATGAAGAATTGAAAAGTGGCGGGAGCGTTGCACAGACCAAAAGGCATCACCAAATACTCGTAAAGACCATACCGTGTCTTGAAAGCGGTCTTCCATTCGTCGCCTTCACGAATGCGAACTAAATTGTATGCTCCTCACAAGTCCAATTTGGTGAAGTAACTGGAAGTACCTAATTGATCCAATAGAACGTTTATCAGTGGTAAAGGATATTGGTTTTTTATGGTGATGTCGTTAAGTGCCCTGTAATCAATACAAGGCCTTAGATCTCCCTCTTTCTTCGGAACAAAGAATAGAGGAGACGCAGCAGGTGATTGTTATGGCCGTATGAAACCCATCGCTAAAGCTTTGTCAATGTATTCTTTCAACACAACGTCTTCTTTTGGGGTTAGTGAATATAAACGACCTGTAGGGATTTTGGCACCAGGAATCAATTCAATAGGACAGTCGTACTGTCGATGGGGAGGCAATTGTTCTGCCTGGCCCTTGTCAAAGACATCAGCATACTCAACGTATTCGCATGGTATGGTAGTGTTGCTTTGATGTACCACGCTGATAGTTGAAGCTCCCACCATAGAGGCCAATATGTGTTGCTTGTTTGACACCTCCTGACTGGTAAAGCAATGTTCATTGCAATGAATCGAAGGATACTGGAGCAATCCCGAAACCCAGTCAACGGCGGGATTATGAAGGGTTAACCATGCAAGACCAAGTATGATCTCGTACTGCGGAGCAGCTATGACATCGAAGATGATTTCTTCCGAATGATTATTCGATAATGTCATCTGAACAGATACCGTCTCCTGGGTTACCATACCAGAAGTCAAAACAGATCCGTCCACGGTATTAACCGTTTCAGGTTTGTTTTTGTTTACAAGGGGTATGGAACAGTTCTTGGCATATGTGATGTCTATGTAATTGTTGGTGGCTCCGGAATCAACCATGGCCTTGGAAACCAATTCTCGTTCACCACAACGTAACGTCACCTCAACAATTACGGGTGCGTGTTTAGGAATGGTACTGGAGTCCGATGAAACACTCGACATAGGGACTCCTGCTATTGTCGAGTTTTGGCGTTTCCTGAACGCTTGATGGGTTTTTTAGGACATGTCGCCAATAAATGCTCGGATGAACCGCAATACATACATAAATGGTTCTTTCTTCGGTTCTCTCGTTCTGCATTGGACAAACGGCCTCTCACGACGCCAATCTGCATGGGTTCGGGGTCGCTCGAGAGGACTGCCGGTGTCTCTGAACGCCCCGAGGCTTGCATGAAAGGCTTTTTCTCTCCTTTCCGAGCATTCCTTCGGGCATCGATTTGTAAAACCAAATCGAGCAACTCTGTGAATCCCGTAGGAACCACCGGAACTGTAGATAAGGCATCTTTCAGTTCTTCTGAAAGACCCTTGTAGAAAACAGCCGTTTTCTTGCCGTCAGGCCATTGAGTTCGGCTGTTAGTTGATTGAACCGGGCAATGTAAGGCAAAAGAGGCTGATTGCCTTGTTGTAGATTAAGTAACTCCAGATCCATGGCTTGAGTAGCATAACGCATGTCAAAGACTTTACTCATAGCAGCCAAGAGATCGTCACAGTCGTACAACAAAGGGCTATTTGTTTCCAACAAAGGGTTAGCCCCAAGCAGTAGCTGTGCCCCCTAAATGGGAAAGCACGAATGCTGCTTTTGTGGTTAGGTCAGGAAAAGATGTAGGACGCAAAGAAAATGGAGTCGGCACTGATTAACGAAGGTTCTATAGGTTTTGGGATCACCAGTGAACCGTTCCGGAGGGGCCAAGGGAAACTGAGTGGGCATAACCACATTAATAGTTTCCTGTGGGGGTGTCATAGTCCCAGATCCAGATGCAGTGGCCATTGGAACCTGTGCTCCCTGAGGACTACCGTGCATGGCGTCTTGCATAACGTCCATACGATGCCGTAACATGTCCTGTGCCGTAACCATTTCATTTCTCAAATCGCTGATCAACTGAGTCAAAACAGCTAAAGGATCCGTACCCTCCATGGCTTCTGATTCTGTCAGAGAGCACCAAAGTATTAACTGAAAAGGATACGGTACTCAAAAAGATACAGGTGGTAGGGTCTTCCGGATCCCTGTTCACACGTTTTGATAGTTGTGAAGTCAAGTTAAGACCTTCCAAATGATACAACTCTCTGACTGGTAAAACAGGCAGAGTGATGGATCACTGGAAAGGGCGTGGGTAAGGTATAGGAAGTCAGCCTAGAACAAAATAAAGTATCATGAATAACTGCCCCAACCTGGGTATGATGGAATAGAGAATGTCATGAATGCACACACTGACCTTGAGTCTAGGGCAGATGAATCCAGCAGAGTCTCATGAGGAATCCAAGGTAGAACAAACGACAAGGAAGGGAAGATTAGTAACGGAGACTTATCCCGAACAGAACGAGGCTCACGCTAGATACCGGGTTGATGCACCACAGGATAGCGTCCAAAGTACTGTTCACTGTCACCTTCCAATTATCCTTGAAAAGCTTCCTTCCCACGTAGAGTAAAGTATAGAAATGAATCAATCCCCCTGTTAATATCACAGGTGCAGGAGTTTGGAAATAGCGCTCCTTTTAAGGTATAAACAAGTACACGCGGTTCTGTACAGCCGCGAAGAAAAGAGCATGTGCGTGTGGATTTACACGCGATTAGGATTCACGCAGTCCAGGCCAGCAGCGTTTGAAGACAATATATATGCGTGTGGAATTTACACGCGAGCAGGATTCACGCAGTCCAGGCCAGCCGTACTTGAAGATAGCATGCGCGTGTGGATTTACACGTGAGCAGGATTCACGCAGGCCAGGCCAGCAGCGCTTGAAGATAGCGTGCGCGTGTGGATTTACACGCGAGCAGGATTCACGCAGTCCAGGCCAGCAGCGCTTGAAGATAGCGTGCAGGTGTGGATTTACACGCGAGCAGGATTCACGCAGTCCAGGCCAGCAGCGCTTGAAGATAGCGTGCGCGCATGGATTTACACGCGAACAGGATTCACGCAGCCCAGACCAGCAGCGCTTGAAGATAGCGTGTGCGTGTGGATTTACACGCGAGCAGGATTCACGCAGTCCAGGCCAGCAGCGCTTGAAGATAGCGTGCGCGTGTGGATTTACACGCAAACAGGATTCACGCAGCCCAGACCAGCAGCGCTTGAAGATAGCGTGCGCGTGTGGATTTACACGCGAGCAGGATTCACGCAGTCCAGGCCAGCAGCGCTAGAAGATAGTGTGCGCGTGTGGATTTACACGCGAGCAGGATTCACGCAGCCCAGGCCAGCCGCATATGAAGACAATGTGCGCGTGTGGATTTACACGGAACCAAACAGCTCCAGGAATCAGCGTGTGGCGGAAAACACGCTATAGAAGGCCCAAAAAGTAGCTGTAGTAACCTGCAAGGATGCAGACCGGAGGTTCAGCTACACAACGCCAAATGATTCGATCAGAAGCAGCGAGTGAAGTTTCCACACTGCTTAAATACGTAATGCCGTAGTTCACGTGACGAAGCAGAATACACGTGAAGTTAGCGACGTGAAAAGTGCAAACGTCGTTTTCCCAGCAACGTATCGAACAACCGCCATTTGGAATAGAACGGTCTAGCTGTTCTACGAGCGTAGGAGGTAGGACCACGTCCAGCATGCATGACAAAGAGGAATAGAGAAGGAAACCTCTAGACGTCACAATCAATTATGGATGGCGGGAATCAAGACCGCAGTTTCTGGCTTGGAATGTAAAAAATAAAAAGCCCCAGGCATAGATGGAACACGAAATAAGAGTTTGGTTTGGAACAGCAAGTCTCTTTTTCATGTGCAGGAATTGATTTCAGTTTTAAAAAAAATGGGTCCACATCCTGATGAAGGCCCTTTGTAATATTGGCAGAAACATCACTGATTAATTTATTCCGTCATAACTAAGCCAAAACACGCAGTGTCGACACCTATATATTGACGTCAAATGTGTGACGTTTCTTTTTTTTATCCTAGACACCTATATATTGACATCAAAGGTGTGATGTTTCTTTTTTGTCATGCTAAGGGGGGAGGTCAGGCCTCCTGTTGGTTATGTAGTATGTTAACTTTGATAAACTGCATATGTTAGGCTAGCGTGTCCATTTATGAAAAAAAAGTTATCATGAAAAAGGTTGACTAAAATTATGTAAAACAGACGTGCTCAGTAGGCGTTCGTGTGCGAAATAAGATCTATTGGACATTAGTGTTGGTTTTCTAAAAATAGGACACCCATATACAATACCCACATACAGGCTACTGAAATTCTGTTGCATTTTAAGCAAGCAATTTTTTGCACTTTGCACTTTTGAGTATTTATGTAGCACTTTATTGCAACTTTGCACAAGAGACGATCTTGACATTGAAATAAAATACATACTTTACAAAGTAAAAGTAATCTGTAAATAGTATCCAATGTTTTAATACACTGACTTTTGTGTATGTCATAGATGATGTCATTAGTGATGTAACAATTGTAATATTAGTTTTATGGATTTAAATACGTATTAATGATAACACATTGTTTAAAGATAAATTCCTGTTTATGAATGTGTACTGAGAGATTTGTAGGAGTAAAACTATCCATTGATAAGGTTTGGGTTTGATAAGAGTGTACCAATGGATTTTATATCCTACTTGAAGCAATTGTAAAATCTGAGGTGTTCGTTTGGAGGCATTTGAGGGCAGGTCCTCATATGTTGCACTAAGCCTTCCTTTACATGTTTGAACAGGCTGGGTGTGTGTGGAGTTGTGCTGCTGTATAGTGTATATGTTCTTCCATTATGACACCTCTGTATGTTTGTATATGGTGTCCCTATGTAAGTCTTATTGTTTTTTTTTTCAGGTTGCCGATATGTCCCACATATCATGTGTTGTGCACAATATTATATATTCTGTGTGTAGTGCCTCGTTCTATGGAGCATATGGAATATATCTTGTTTGATTCCATTTCCTATTTATTTCTAGGAAGTGATGGATGGGCTCAGGGATGCAGAAGGTGAGAGTGTTTGATAAGTGTTTATGTGTATGTGTGTTTGTGTGTGTGACACTTTTGAATCAGTTCCAGTCTGGAATGGGCATCACCAAAATCGGTTGAAGGCCAAACTTAATTTCTTCCTATACCCCGTTACCCTGTTGGAAATAGTCTGTCTACTTATAGGATCACTGCCATTCTACCTGAACACTGTCTTCTCTTAATGTTTGCCAAAAATATCTTCATTCAGTGCTTAGAGTTGAGGCTTCTAAAGAGAGTAACTCTACTCTTATGAAATAGTTGTAATTACATTATTTTCTATTTTTTCTCTCTTTTGATTGGAGGCTCGGACTGCACGACAGTTGCCCCCTTGCCTGATTTCGTAACTTCATGGGAATCCTTTGGGGATGGGAGGATTTCTCAAATCTCTGCCTCTGCATTACTGGAGAAGAGACCACATTTTCCCTTTTGTCCCTCCCCTCAGCAAAAATACATCACAAAGAGTATAGTTGTGAAAGATAAGAATGGGGTTCTCAAATAACATTTGCAATCATTCCTCCTTCTTCAAAATAAGAGCATCAGATTTTTCAAAGCCAGTTGTTTCCTGACATCCGATTTCGATTTGGCTTAGAGAAATAGAAATTGAGTTATCTAAAATGCCTTTGCTTACTAAATTATAAATGTGTCTCTATCAAGCTTGTATATTTTGAAAGCCTGCCTTCTGCAGATTGCAGCTTTTCTGTATGTTTAATAGCTAAATACATTTAACTATTGCAAACATCTCTCTTTAACAATGAATTTCAAAACATGCCAAGCAATTTCATTTCTGCTTTTCACGTGCCCCACTTTCAATGCATTGTCAAAATACCAGTTATAAGCCTGTTTCTTTGAAGAGAAAATGCATACTTTGCTTGATAATTTAAACCCTCTGTTGAAGCCTTCAAAAAGTCTGAGAAAGAAGTGTTGATAAATAACATCTGGTTTTCTGTGTTTTTAAAACATGAGGTGATATGCACTTAACATTCTTGCAAAAGTCTGGCAGGTTACAAAATTGTCACTATCGAAAAATGTCAATTAAGGAAACACATTTTTTGCTAGAATTTTGCCTGGCTTTTATAATGATTTCTTGATCACCGGCTGGCTTCAAAGCAGTTTCACAGCCTTGTCTGTGCACCTTATAAGTACAACAATCAGCTATATTCACTATGAAAATATGAATTCAGACTTGTGATAAATCCAGGGAATTTGCCCCTTCCCTCCTGGGGGAGCAACCTCCTTTGAGACTAGGGAGGTCAGATCGCTCATTTTAACATCACAGAGGGAGCAAAAACACTGCCCCCCTTTTGCGACACAAACACTTTCGCACAACACAAAAGGCAACTGACTAACACCTGAGCCATTTACCTGCCTGTCCCAATACAAGGGTCAGGCAAAGTCAGGCAATTGACCAGAATCACACACACCTGACTGTCCTTTCCCTTCCCCACAGGGATAAAAGGTGGATCAGGAGAACACAGGATGAGCAAGGGAGACCGCACGACGTGAGAGCTAACTCAGCATGGCAGTTCAAGAGGAGGAGAAAGACGGCACATACCGAGAGGGTGAAGGGGAGAAGCGACCTTGCACTTTCCGAGCAAGGCCCGTGAAATCTCTGAAGATGGAAATGCAAGACCGCAAACAATAGCCAGCATGTGTTGCAGCAGATGTCAACGGTACACTAGACCCTCCTCCACTGATTACCAAGCTGGGAGGAAATGCTTGTCGCTGTGGTACCAACCTTGACTCCAAAGAGAAAGAAAGCCAAGTGATTCATCACAGCCAGTGAGTCGAGAAGAGCGTCAATAAGAAACTGAACTGTGTTGAACAAAAAATAGCAAACAGCTAATTGAACTTTGAAAACATAAAGAGCAATTGATGTGAAAGGGGGAAAACCAGCAACAGAGGAGTCAGGCACCACGTGGGTGCTCATCCAGGAAACTCTAGGCGATTACCTGATGGTAGAAACTACCAGAACCAGAAGGCCTTGGGAAAGGCGAGAAGAGGGGTTGAAGTGGTCATACAGGGGTCTTCTAAATTATTTTGTACAGTCAAAAGTCTTTGGCCAACAGACTATTGTGAAGCTAATGGAAATGAGTGCCGCTTGGTGAAATTAGCGCATGAACAGTGTGTTGGAAAGGTTGACAAGAGTGAACCCGGCGTAGGGATGCTAACAAAAAAGGTAGAAGCCTGAAGTCCCATGAACAGTGTGTTGACAGGAGTGAGCCCGAGGGATGTCCGCAGTGAATTGTTTGAAAATACATTAAGGTTTTTGAATGCAAGAAGTATTGTAGGACCAGGGCAAGTGGATTGTCCCCCTTGGCATTTGGATCCGAGCCCATCAGAAGGAGACCCCAAAAGAAAGGTCTGAGCCTTATCGAGGGAAGGCTAGAGGTCCAAGCCTGAAAAAAGATCATGGGGTGAAAAGTCATCACTCAAAGTCCATTTGGAAAGGAACATTATGTTTGTTTTTTTTTTAATATATCAGGGCCTCGAAGGTAAGACTCTTTTATTGAAAAGCGACTTAACCATCGAAGAACCTGATAGCTGGTACGGAACTGTCAGCTCGTGCAGGGATAGCTCGAGTGTGTCCTGGGCTCAGGAGATCCACTTTGTCTCATGCTCAAAATGTGGGGAAGGGAGACACCTGGCAATCACATCCTCCACACATCCTTCACAGACTCCACAAGGGCTGCCTTATTTTTCATTTGATGGTCAAAGCTTGCTCCCATCTTAGATTTAGGTTTAGGTTAGGCGTTTTTCCACCCTGCATTTACAAATTAATAAACACCCTTGACTTGTGATCACTTGTGTCTGTCTTTACTGTTTCCACCATGAGTTCCTTGCAGGGGTCAGAAAGCAAGCACCATTCCAGTGCAAGGGGGCTAAGTATATCTTTGTTGTATTATGTATTTC
Source organism: Ambystoma mexicanum (assembly GCF_040938575.1). Lineage (NCBI taxonomy): Eukaryota > Metazoa > Chordata > Amphibia > Caudata > Ambystomatidae > Ambystoma > Ambystoma mexicanum. Next base: position 540,658,785 of record NC_090941.1, on the reverse strand, counting down.
TTTTAAATAGTGGTAGAGTGTAGGTTAGGACAGGCTTGGACAGAGGACTTTCTTGGTTTTTGTATCGACATCCTGAAAAGCACCCTTTTGGATACCATTTCTTTAGGCTAGAATCTTAGACGTAGGTATAGCTCACATTCTTTTTTTGTGAGAAATAAAGGAAGTCAGTCTTGATGCTCCCTTGTCTGTCTCATATTTCTGACCTACCACGCTTCCCACACTGACTTCAAAATACCCAAAATATATTTGAGATTTTACAAGATAGATGTGTGTCCACCTGAAATGACATTTGTTTTGTATGAAATAATGTTTTGTTTTGAAGGCTTGTTCTATCAGTTGCTAAGCATATACACAAGGTTTTAATCCTCTTTAGCAATAGGGGTTTTCTGTGTACACGTAAAATAATGAAGATCTGTTTCAGACCTCAATTAGTACATGTAAAGAATAAATATTACAAATCTTTACTTTGCTTGCATGTATAGAAATACAATATTGGAATAATATACAACAAGCCTTATTGATTTGATATGATAGATTATTTATAACGCACTTAATACCCAGAGGTTTCTAAGCGCGGACTGGAGTTTCGAACCTGTGTTGCTCTGTGTCGTCTTGCGTTCAAGGCGAGCATGTTGCCCCTGAGCTATCCTCCCGAGACAATTGACTATCATCTATTACAGGATGGTCCAACTCCAGGCTTTGAAGGCCGGATCCATGTTGGATTCTCACGATACCCCTCATTAATAATCATAAGATAAATTTGCATGCAATGATTCTAAATGTATACATTGCATTGTGATGAATATTTAATAGAGATATCCTGAAAACCCGTCAGGTTTCTGGCCATCTAGCCTGGAGTTGGACAACCCTGATCTATTGTCACAATATACTGCATATTTTGTATGAGAAAACTGGCTAATTAATTTCAGTTTTACTTTGCTTTATCTGTTGATATTAACTGATTGCTATTTCAGAGTTGAATATCATTCTAGCCTCATTTCATTTAATAGGAGGCATTACATACAGTCAGGTAATATGTTACAAAAACACGATGTAATCTTAACAATAGAGTTGCGACAATAAATTAAAACCTTGACACAGAGGGCTCCCATCCAAGAATTTTGAAATAGAGATGACTGAATAGGCACTGTTTAGATACGGGATAACAATTGAGACAATTGCAGGCGGTAGCTGAAAGTTTAAATAATGGGAATGTCCTAAATAAGTGGTGAATTATACCTATGAAAAAAGTACTAATGCAAAAGAGAGGGCGTGTTTATTACAAAGCAAAGAAGGATGTACTGGAAAGCAAACCAAGAGCCCATAAAACCTATTTCATTTTTTATAATAATAATCAAAGAGTGTAAGAGAGATCTTAAACAATCATTGGTAGATATTAGCAATGGACCCGGGATTCTAAAAGTCATTAGGCAAGTATGCATCAATGACATTTGGGAAATCTATATCCTTAAAAACGTTACTAGTCATGGAATTCTTTTAAGGAGTAAAAGACAACAAATGGGGCTAGGCGACGTACAGCAAAACATTGGTTATTGCAAAATGTTCTCTTTTTTGCTATGAAGTTGTATTCTTAGTGTGGACTTTATATGTGTATATATCTGACAAGGTCACTAAATTCTGTAATGGATGAGTAATTCTCTCTAGGTAGACAACAACCTGATGACTTCCCTTGTGTAAAATAGGATGTGTTCAGTATGATGGTTAAAATAAGTAATCCAAGTGTAGTTCGTAAATGAATGAATTTTTAGCTATACATTTGATTAATTAAAAAAAGATGATGGTTAATCCAGAGTCCGCTTGTGCTAAATTTCTTTACTCTCAGTTATTGGCCCTCATTACAAGTTTGCCGATCTGGAATTAATGGTGCTGGTAAAGCCGTACCAGCACTATTTTCCGGACCGGCAAACTACGAGTTATCCGGGCGGGTGCCATACCACCCGCCAGAACGGCACCCGCCCGCAGAGATGCACGGAAACTCTTGCACCATTACAACATGGTGCCTGTGTTTTCGCGGTAGTCATTCCCGTGGAGTGAGTCCTATGGGGCTCCACGGGAATGGGGATTAACAGAATTGCCGGCGCCGGATTTACCAGACCACTGGGGCTGTAATGCCCCAGTAAATCCGGCAAGTCCAGCGCCAGTAATTCACTACAAGTCCGGCGGCAGCCTGCCGGTTTTATCGGCACGGCTACCGCTGGACTCGTAATGAGCCCCATTGTCTTTTCAACATATTTGCAATAATATAGTACCACTAAAAAATTCCAGCTTAAAAAATGCCTCATCCCCTTGGGTTAACCCACATCTAAGGGATATGAAAAAATCTGTACTTAAAGCTAAAAGATGCTGGAAACATATCATATCTCATAGATCTCTAATAAATGATGAAGCCCTGTGCAATGGTAATTATAAAAGCTATTTTTGAGGCAAAAAATGCTTTTTACACAATGAAATTGATAAAGCAAGTAATGCTTCTAGAAAGCGCTTTCAGATAATTAAATCTTTTTACACACAACCTCAATTATAGCCTTCTGATTTTCAGGCTGATTCATGGAATTAATGTGTGCCGAAAATAGCAGCGCAAGCGTGCGAAAGCGTGCGAATCGCAGCGCAAGTGCGAAAATCGCAGTGCAACCGTGCGAAAGCCACGCACATCGATTCATGGAAGTCCGTGCACGTGTAAAATCTGGGATGTGCGCTAAAATCCTGCGTGGCGCACGCGGGCGCACACGTCATCAAACAGCGTGCGCTACGCGCACAGCGAAAGCGCATATAGCGCAGCGCTCACAACAAAAGTAGGCGGAACACGGGGCGTAACAGTATATGCCAACTATCCAGGGTCCACCCATGACAGTTTCATTTACAGAATGTCAACCCTAAACCGGGACCTAGAAGCTGGGCGGCATGGCGACACATGGCTAATTGGCGAGTATAAATGCCTCTGCACATGCATGCATGTCAGGTACTGAGTAATGTCACAACCCCACTAATTATACCCATCATCACCTCCCCAGGGGACAGTGCCTACCCTCTGAGCACCCACATGATGACGCCAATTCGGAATCCCACCACACCACCCGAGGTAAGATACAACACATCCCATATTGCAACCCGGGGCATAGTGGAGCGCACATTCGGAGTGCTCAAGTCACGCTTTCTCTCCCTTGACCGCTCTGGTGGGCAGCTGCTATACGCGCCCCCAGTAGTGTGCAGGATCATAGTGGCAGCATGTGTCCTGCACAACGTTTCAACCCGCCGGGCCTGCCGGTGAACATGGCGGTGCCCCCACATCCCCAACCACATGCACGGCCGCTGCGCATGGGCAAGGGCACGTGGTGAGGCAGCCTGTACGCAGCTGGTGGCTAATTACTTCACCTAAAATCACACCCCTGTGGAGGGCACACAGCCCTGGCACATACCAGCTGACAATCAATGATGATGACATAAGGGACAGTCAACTGTCACAACCATACCAGCCTGAAATTGGTCACCTGGAAGTGTTACATTGTGTGCATCCCTACCTACCGAAAGACAACCAATGCTGTGTCACAAAAAGACACACATATATGCTGCATTAATGACTACCCCCTTGCAAAATACAACATGAAAATAGCGCCATGTCACCCAACCCCTCCCCATCTCCGCCACCCAACACACCATGGCATGTCATGCAATGTGAAAGCAAACAAAGGAATGCACAACACATGACACAAGTGTCACAAAGTGCACTGTCCCAAATGGAAAGAGGCCACAGACAATATTCTCCCAGTAATCAATAACAAACAGCACACATGACCAAATACTTACCAGCAACACAATATAGCAACACAGCATGAAACATTGGCAAAATATGACAGTACAAACTCAAAGTAGTGCAAGTCTTACAACCTGAATAATCCAGCACATCGACCACCTCCAACTGCAGAGTGTTGCTGTCAGGCAAATGTGTCAGTGTACTGCATACAACATGAACTGTATCTGCAAAGGAGACGGCCTTGTGAAGACATGAAGAAGGTACCTGCGAATATGGAGGAAGACATGGATGCACAAGCACATATCAATACACCATGCAGTGTTCAATACAAAAACAAACCCCACTAGGGATGTCCACCCAGTTATGACTACAGACTGCCCACACAGCTCATGGGAGCCCAATGTCACTGTGTAAGTCACTGTCACTTGGTCACACCCTTTGCAAGCCCATGGAAACGGGAAGCAGGAGGGGTGTGTGTGTCAGGAACCCAAGCATCTAACCCAAACACAGGACACGCCTGCATGTGCCCAGACGGAATACACAGTGGATGCCCACGGGAGCCACACAAGGCAACACAAAGTAAAACAAAATGGACATGTGGGGGGGTGGAGGGGAGGCCACCCAGGAGGTTCGAGGACAGGGTGCACACCAACACCCACCTGCATGGATGTTGCAAAAAAAAAATACCTCCATGGGCTCATGGCCTGCACGGCTACGCTAGTGTGGGAGAAGTGCTGGTGTCGCTCTCTTCACCCTCTGCTGCTGCATCAGGAGGTGGTGGTGCTATGGGAGGCAGCCCACGCAAAGCCCTGGCATGGTCCTCCATGGCAGCAAGCATGCGGGTGTGGAAGGTCTCGTTCTGGAGGATGATAGTATGGAGATCCCCATGCATCACCTGAAGGGTTGCCTGCATTTCTGCATGCATGGCCTCCTGTGATGCCTGGATCTCCTCCCGAGTTGCCTGCAGCTCAGCTGAGAACGAAAGTGTGAGCTGCTCCAGCTGCTGTTCTGACCTTAAATATCAGGAAGCCTCAAGTTCACCCAGAGTCTCCCTGAGGTTATGGAGTTCTACCCTCAGGGCTTCCCTCTGGTCCTGTGACTCTATAGATATGGCTTCGCGCAGCGTCTCCAGAGCCGCCGGTCTGTCCCTGTTGGACGCCAACATGTCTTCCCTGTGTGATTGGCAAATGGAGTCTGTTGCCTGCTGTTGTTGCTCCATCTGCCTTTCAGGGGGGAGAATGGAAGTGGCCACCCTCTCCATTGCCTGAGCCATCATTTCAACTGATGCTCCCTGTTGGGCTGCCATAGCGTAAATGGAGTTTTCCCATACAGAATTGCCTGGTGGCGCACGGCCACCGCGTTGGCGGGCACCACACCTGTGTGGGGCAAGGCGGTCTGCACCTTGCTGTGCTGGCACTGCCTGAGGATGCAGGACTGCATTCCCCCTCCGATCTGCTCGCCCATGAACAGGATCAGATGTTGTGGAGTGTGACCCTGCATCCGTAACCACCAAAGGCGGAGTTACCAACACTGACATCCCCATAGAGGGGTCTACCCCCGGTGCAGGTTGGTCGGCCAGAACATCATCCCTGCCAGAAACACTCACCTGCGACGCCACATATGTTTCATCATCCGATTCAGCACCTGAATCAAAGAGGACTGCGGAGCCGCACCCAGAGACACCCCTGGACAGTATGGTCTGCAGTAAGATTGGGTTTTCACCCACCACCACACCACATCCCCCACTGGTGCCTGGTCGTGCCTGAGATTCCTCCTGGGTCTGCACCATCCCCTCAACCTCAACAGCATCAAGTGCATCATCACCTGCAAAAACATGAAAAACAACAAATGGAAACAGGCATGAGCACCATAGCACACACATAGGCCTGACAAGCCAGAGAACCAGTACATGATTTAGACACGTCCCACATGACTATAACCCTGGCATGCAAGCACTGTCAATGAGTTGGAAGGGGAGGCAAAAAGCAGACACTGAGGACACCAAGATGGAAAAGCAACACATTTGCTGCATGCTGGGTAGCACTGGCATCACACATTAGCCTGTGAGTGGCATGTCCAATACACATACATGACACATGCCAGCACACAGATGGCATGTAGAATAGCCATGGTACATTTGACAAGTACAGCCATATGTCAGTGATTGAGTACTGTCACCCATCCATGTGAGATGGACATGATGAGATGAAAAATGGTACATAGTGTGACAAAATACGCATGTGCCACACACTGCAACACATCCAGTGTAAATAATACAGTGATGGCAGACAGATGTACACATCAATGGTTGGTCACTTCAGCATGACAGGAAACAACTATCATGTACCATGAACGAAGTGAATGGCATGGATGATATAGTCAGAACTGATGAAGCCGGTAGAACAGATGAATGCGCCGAATCGAAGAATGCATGAGTGGAAGAACAGATAGCTATATAGCGAATGAATGTGGAAATCAAAAGAATGAGTAAAACGGATGAGTGTATAGGATGGATGAACATGTTGAACGGATGAGTGTGTAGAACGGACGGACATGTAGAGCGGACGAGCGTGTAACACAGATGAGTGTGTAATATAGATGAATGTGAAGAACAGATGAGTGTAAACCGAATGAGTGTGTAGAATAGATGAGTATGTCAAACGGATAAGTTTGTAGAGCATGTGACAGCTCCAGGTCATATCTGCAGGTTTCCGCAGGAGAGGCAAGTAAAGCGCATGATTGTGCGGATAGCGGATGAACTCAGAAGTGCAGAGCAGAAGAATGTATGGAGCAATGAGTGTATGGAGCCGATGTGTATAGGGAGCGGACGAATGTATAGAGCGGACAAATGTATAGAAAGGACGAATATATGGAGCGGATGGGTGTATGGAGCGCACGGGTGTATGGAGAGGATGAGTGCGCAGAGCAGATGAAGGTATAGAACAGATGACTGTGGGATATTGAATATAGAGAATAGGATATCGCTGTTGGATGCGTGAAAAGCACAAGTGCGGATGAGTGCGGAGAGGGGATGAATCCATGGAGCAGATGAGTGTGTTGGAGCGGATGAGTGCGCTGTAGCGGATGAGTGCACTGGAGCAGATGAGTGCGCAGAGGGGGTGAGTGCAGAGGGGGTGAGTGCGCAGAGGGGGTGAGTGCGCAGAGGGGATGAGTGCGTAACGCGGATGAGTGCATAAACTTCAGAGAAGGGAGTAGAACGCAAGAATGTACAAATCGGATGAATGTGCAGAACGGATGAGCGAAAACAGGATGAGTGTGTAGAAAAGATGAGTATGTGGAGCGGATGAGTATGTAGAGCCATCGAGTCTGGATAGCTGATGAATGTGGAAGTGTGGAGAGTGTGTTTATCGCCGGAGCGGACGATTGTACAGACCTGGCGAATGTATGGAGTGAATGAGTGTAAGAAGTGGATGAGGGTATGGACTGGACGAGTGTAGGGAGTAAATGAGTAGTGAATGGATCAGTGTATGGAGTGGATGAGTGTATGGAGCGGGTGAGTGCATGGAGCGGATGAGTGCCTGGAGCGATCGAGTGCCCAGAGTGAACTGACGCGTCATGTAGAGATGACGAGTACGTAGAACGAACGAGCAATGACGCATCCGGTACTGATGAGTGTGTAGAATGGATGAGTATGTTGAGCTACTGAATGCGTAGAGCATGAAGCAGTCAGGAGTACATGCCTGGGGCAATCAAGAGTGCATGCCTGGGGCAGTCAAGAGTGCATGCACGAGGCAGACAAGAGGGCATGCGTGGGGCGGACAAATGGACAGTCGTGAGGGCAACAAGAGCGCATGCGCAGAGCTGACTAGACTTGCAGGGCGGACCAGAGTGTATTGGACCAAAGTGGGGTGCATAGAATGGATAGGTGTGCACGGTACGGACATAGAATTGCGTGACATACATAGTATGGTCTAGAATGCAGAGAACGTTTGAAAGAGCATATAACTCTCACACTCAACTACAACACAGAGATACTATGACACCATTCCGTATAACTGTTCTCATATCAACATCCGCCGCTCACTCCACATCATACTATGTTGACACTGCTGGTCTCACACCCCCCCAGCCAGGCGTTCTCCTCAGGCCTAATACAGCCGCAGCCATTCTAGATAAAACCTGCCTGAACGAACACATTCTCCTGATCTCTCAACCACCACACCTACCGCTAAGAAGCAGCTACTACACGGATATCGCACGTGCTGCACACATACCCGGTGCTCACATGCACCTTTTGACTCTCTCTACTGATCTGAACTTTGGTTCCCAAGTGCGTTCAACCTACCAGCACCTTCAGACCATACCAATGGTATATAAGGCGCTATATAAAAGCAAAATAACATAACATTACATAACATAACATTCAAGCAGGCCCCAAAAATGTATGTGTGCAGGCCAATACTCAATCAGCCTGAATGGTCTAATCATTCACATAACAAGGTAACAAATGTGGGCCAATGTGGGATGTAATCAATGACATAAGCATGTCACATATGTGTCATTAGGGCTGAAAAATGTGTTGCAAAAATGGGATAATTGAAACAATCAGTCTGAATGAACACTGAAAAAAACAGAACAATGTTGTTGCAAGATGACAGTTCAAGGGCAACTGCAGTAATGTGGCACTAATTGGCCACTGTGGGCAGAAGGGATACTGTCATACCCAAATTCAAGGCCGGTGAATGTTTTGGAGGAAGCACATGGGTGACCCATACCACTTAGGAGTACACACCCTCACCTGGCAATCAATCAGAACCCGTCACCCAAACAACATACACATGGATTACACACACATGCATGGGCACTCACCGGACAATGCGTCGTAATCTGGTAGCTCTCCCATGCCTTGGATCTGTTCCTCTGTGATGAAGGTTCCAGCAACAGACTCATGTTCAGTGAGTTGGTTGTCCTCTGGTGGAGACCCACCGCCAGTCACCAGAGTAGAGGCATGATTTGAGGCCAGCTTGTTCTTTGCTCTGCGTTTCAGGTCATTAAACCGCTTGTAGCAATCATCAGCTGTGCGCCTCACAAATCCAAGGGCACTAATGATGTCCGCGATGGTCTGCCAGTGTGCCCTACGTTGACCAGGTGTGGTCTTGCACCCTGCAGTCACCACCATTTCGCGGCTATCTGCGGCCACAAGTGCACCAAGTTCGGCATCATGAAAGCTAGGCTTCCTTGACGTGCCGGAGTGTGTAGCCGTGTCTGGGGTCTCAGCCTGTAGTGCCAGAGCACCCTTATTCCTCTTTTTCAAAGGTGGTGCGGATCCTGGGGGTCATTACGAAGCAGGCGCTAATTGCGCCAACTTTACCACCATGGTGTAAACTACGTTTACACCATGGTGGATGGCGGATTTACCGCCCCATTCCAAGGTGAGTGGGGCGGTAAATCCCCATTTCCCATTTTCCCTTCCCCATTCCCATTTTTGTCCCATAGGGCATAATGGGAGTGGGGAAGGCGCTAATTACGCCACCGTAAATTACGGTGGCGTAATTAGCATCATGGCAGGTTAGCGCCATGGATTTTAACGGCTGCTAAGAGCAGCCGTTAAAATCAGAATAGGCGTTAAGGGTTAACAACGGCGTTAACCCGTAGTCAGCCTGGGAGTCATCCTGTGCCGGTTCAGGTGCCAAAATGGCCCGGTCCAACAAGGGCTGAGCTGGGATGGTGTCAGCTACGTTTCCCACAACCATGGGGGGGGCATGGGTGTCCCTGATTGGTCCTCCACACACGGGGGTCTAGGGGCACCCTGCAAATCGTGGCCACGTCCCCTACCGCGCCCACCACGCCCACCTTTTGGAGGTCGGCCACCTTTGCCTCCCTTACCACTTAGTCGCCTCTCAACCATGGCACTGATGTTCTTGTGCGTATGGGAGTTGCAGTAAACTATTGTCCTGGGCAATTGGGGGTCAAAGGGGTAGGGTATTAGATGGAATTCATACCCTAGTGCTCTGGGAAGGCTATCTGTGACCCCTGGGGGAATATGAGGGGTCACGCAACGCACAGGCACCCCGAAAACAAAAATGAACGTGCACGCAACCCCTCGTAGACCATGCGTGTTGAAAAATTAACCCGCACTATGCTGTGGCACCCAGAAACACAAAAATAAGCATACGCGTAATACACGCAGCCTACAATGACCTCTGAAGGGGTACGCGACACACGGGGCAAGCACAGTTGGTGAATACGTGCGCGACTCACCGTATGCCTGGAAAAATAAAGTGAAAAATACGCAACACCCCCGCCAAAAGAAGAATTGTATGCTGTCTGAGGAAACAGGAAAAAAGAAGAATTGAACGCTGTTTGAGGAAACAAGCCAAAAGAAGAATTGAACGCTGTCAGATGTAACAGGGAGTACGAACTTGAACCGTTGTGAAGTAATCACGTGTGAACCGACAAGAAGTACAAAATTCACCCACTCTCTCTCCACGAAAAGCACGTACAAGAAAATGGCGTCCTACATGTACCTTTTAAACCAGCCCACACGTACAACGTCACTTACGTGTGTGCGCGCTAAGGCCCTTTCCTCCAATTACACAAGCTGACACTCGGACGTGCAGTATTTGCACGTGTACAATGAACATGCACCCATTTTGAGGGAAATGCCCTTGCGCGTCACGTCACAGACGCGCTTACGCGCTAAGGGCCTTTGGTCCAATGAACTCGCTTACGTGCTGTGTCTTCACGTGCTGATTCACTATGCACCCGTCACGAGGGAAACGCCCGCGCGCTTAACGTCGCTTACGCGCTAAGGGCCTTTCCTCGAAATACACACTGAAGTGCACTAATTTCACGTGTCAAATCACTCCGTATCAAGCTGGCCACGCGTTAACACACGGAAGACCACGCTCCTGCCCCGAAGGCCATTTTCCTGCCCCCCAGAGCCCCGAGCACGCTCCCACCTGCCATCTGCTGCTGCCTGCTGCCCAAGTGCCCTGCTATTTGCTGCCTGCACGTCAGCCAGGGGTGCAGTTGCTGTGACCACCCCTGCTGGAACTGAAGACTCCCGACTGGGATACCATCGCTCCACAGCCCAGCCCCAGGACCCAGTTGCCCACCCACACCTGCCTCTGGGGTTGCCATGTCAGGCACAACTCCATCTGACACCACTGGCAACCCCCGGCCAGAGAGACAGAGGGCCACCAGCTTCAGTGCCAGGGAAGTTGGTGTCCTGGTGGAGCAAGTCCTGGGGCAGTTTGATGCCCTCTTTGGAAGTTTGCGCGCCGACTATGGACTAAGGACGGACGAGGATCTGGAGGGACATCGTGACTCCCATCAATGAGGAGGGGGTGGGAGTCCGCAAGATCAAACATGTCAAGAAGCGCTTGGAGGACTTCAAGTCTAGGGCCCTCAACAAGGCCCAGCGCCTCTTGAAGGCAGCGGATGCCAAGAGGTGCCGGGGCCAGCTGTCAGATCACCAAATGAGGGTCCTGGAACGCATACGCCTAGCGATCCATGTCCAGGTCCTTGAGAGGCAGACCCGTCTGGAGTCGAGCGGTAAGTGTACATGCATACTGATTGGACGCTGTGCGTGTTGCGGTGTGACAGTAGTGTGCAGGTTGCACATGTGTTTTAGTAGGGTCATGTATGGATGTGTATGTAAATGGGTGTGAGGCTGACACATGTGAGTCCTCTCATGTGTGAGACACATCGATTATGTGTTGGTAAGCATGCTGGCCAAATGCATGTGTAGGAGCACACATGTTAACATTTCTGTGAATTTATGTTGGCATGGTTGTGGTGTCACACATGGATGGTGGTTCCTGCTGCATGTATCTGCACTGTGTACATGTGCATGTGTGTGTATTTGACAAGTGTGCAACTGTGATGCAACATGGATGCATGTGACACTGACATGTAGAAGGCAGAATGCCAGATGTGACATGGATGGGGATGTCATCACTGTGACAGTTTGTGGAGATGTACACATGCATGTAGGTCGGTGGCGTGTGTGCATGTGTTGTGCACTCCCCGTGTTTCATGTGATGTCAGGCTCACCTTCGGCTGCTGGTGCTGTTTGTGTATTGATGGTGCTGCCTGGTGCAATATTGCTGTTGAATTGCTCATGTGTGTGGTGTGTGAGTTGAAATGACATGTGTGTTCGGGAGTGTGATGCCATGTCTGAAGTTTGCAACTGCCACTCATGTATAACTGTAATGTGTGTATCAGTCCATTGAACAGTACCCTGATGCCTGTGTTCTTTCTCTCCCTGTCTGCAGCGTCAACTGATGAAGAGGGCGGAGAGGGTGCTGTGGAGCAAAGCGGCAGGGATCGCACCACCACCCGGAGATGCAAGGCCCGGCTCCCCTCCCAGGTTGTCATCTCATCGGGGAGTGAGGAGTCTGGTGCCGTGTCCCAGGCCGCAGCTGCCGAGGGTAGGTCCAAGAGGCGGAGGTCGGAGATGGACTTCTCGGCAGCAGAAGGGGCAGCTGAGACCCCACAGGGTCCGACGGAGGAAGATGGCATGGAGTCATCCAGGTTGGTGGGGGGTTTGGTGGAGGAGGAGGCCGTGGAAGGGACACACACGGGGTCTGGAGGTGGGGATTCCACTGGTGCTAGTGGTGCAGTGCAGGGACAGGAGGCAGCACAGGCCACCGCAGAGGTGCCTGTGTGTAATCCTATCCCTGATCCTGTGACTGCATCATCCGGCACCAGCAGGGATGCCTACGTCCAGACCCGTTTTCAGGGAGGGGATGAGCGCACAACAACTGGCCTCCCTCTCCCTGCGGACATGGCTATCCGGGACTGGGTTGAGCCTGTCCTGGCTGGGATAGCGTTGCGTCAACGGGGCATGTGTGGTGACCTGCGGTGTTTTCGTGAAGACACTGCACGTCATCTCGGATGCCTCTTTGACCGCGTTGACCTACTGGGACGGGTCACCAGTGCTGGATTCCTCCGTGTGCTGGACCTTCTTGAGACCCCCTCCGCACCTGAACCCCCTATGCGGCAGTTGTCCTCCATGCCATCTTCCCACCCATGTATCACCTGGGTACTCTGTGGAGCTGCCTCTGACCCAGCGGCCAGGCTGGTGGAGGACACATCCCTGCCACAGTCGGGAGTCGGACGTCCAGCAGGGGTGGCCACCACGACGACTGCACCCCAGCCAGAGGAGGATGTGCAGGCAGCAAGAGCAGGGGCACAGGCACAGCAGCAGCAGCAACAAGGTGGGAGCCATGATGGCTCGGGGCCCTCGACATCGGAGGGGCCGGCATCGGCCAGAGGGCAGGAGGACCCAGGATTACAAGTGTCTTCCGTGTGACAGCGGTTGGGCCACGCCATAGATGCGGAGCGGCAGCGGGCGGAAGAGATATGGCTCACAATGGTCAGGGCGGAGAACTCCATGCAGAGGGCACTGAGGCAGGCCGAGTGCCTCGAGGCAATTCGCAGGGATTTGGAGGTCAACATGTCATCGTCCCTGCGAACCCTTGGGGCCATGAAAGAGGACCGCCTCCAGGACATTGAGCGGGAGTTCAATGATGCCCTGGCCCGGGACATCAAAAAGTGAGCTGTCGGACTAGCCCGCTGCCATTGTAAATAGTTTTTAGTGTTAGGTTTCATTTTCGTTTTCCTTTGATTTGGGGTGATTGGACTATGCCCCACACATTTGTATATAGTATTTTTTCTTAGGTAGTTTCTTAGGTAGGTTTAATTTCTTTCGTTGGGCTCATGGACCCTTGGCAATGGATTGTACATAGTTGGACAATGGATTTATTTGAACATTTGGATTTCACCATGGATTAATGGTTTTTTCTTTTTACGTTTCCTTTGGATTTGCTTTGGTGGAAGGAGAGTTTGGACTATTTTTCTTTTGGATTTCTTTGGATTGGTTATACTTTTCATTTACTCATCTTTTGGACATGCTTTTCATTTCATGTTTGCTATTTTTTTATGCTTTCATTTCATGGCTTTATTTTTGTCCATAATACATTTTGATATTTTACTCCCATGTGTGTGATTCGCTCATTGGGTTCATGCATGTGATAAAGTGGGTTTACGCAATCAATGCCAACCAGTGTGTGTGTGTGACGGGCATGTGTTGATGTACATAGTTGACTTTTGGTTTGTGTCTTGAGATAGGCATGTCAGTGTGGGGTGGATTGGGAAATCATTGCGTCTGAAGAATGGGGTGGCATGCTGTGGTATTTTGGTGTAGAAGTGGGCCATGATTGTGCATCTTCATGTCAGGTGGGGGGGGAGATGAGTGGGGGCCTTCTGGCAGGTGCCCCCCACTGCTGGGGGGTGGGGTGCAGGGGAACATGAGTGGGAGCCTGCTGGCAGGTGGCCCTCACTGCTGGGGGGAGGGGGTGCAGGGTGGCCCTCACTGCTAGGGGGTGGGGGTGCAGGGGAACATTAGTGGGGGCCTGCTGGCAGGTGCCCCTCACTGCTGGTAGGTGGGGGTGCAGGGGAACATGAGTGGGGGCCTGCTGGCAGGTGCCCCTGACTGCTGGGGGGTGGGGGTGCAGGTGAGCATGTGTGGGGGCCTGCTGGCAGGTGGCCCTCACTGCTGGGGGGTGGGGGTGCAGGGGAACATGAGTGGGGGCCTGCTGGCAGGTGGCCCTCACTGCTAGGGGGTGGGGGTGCAGGGGAACATGAGTGGGGGCCTGCTGGCAGGTGCCCCTCACTGCTGGTGGGTGGGGGTGCAGGGGAACATGAGTGGGGGCCTTCTGGCAGGTGCCCCTCACTGCTGGGGGGTGGGGGTGCAGGGGAGCATGTGTGGGGGCCTGCTGGCAGGTGTCCCTCACTGCTGGGGCGTGGGGGTGCAGGGGAACATGAGTGGGGGCCTGCTGGCAGGTGCCCCTCACTGCTGGGGGGTGGGGGTGCAGGGGAACATGAGTGGGGGCCTGCTGGCAGGTGGCCCTCACTGCTGGGGGGTGGGGTTGCAGGGGAACATGAGTGGGGGCCTGCTGGCAGGTGCCCCTCACTGCTGGGGGGTGGGGGTGCAGGGGAACATGAGTGGGAGCCTGCCGGCAGGTGGCCCTCACTGCTGGGGGGTGGGGGTGCAGGGGAACATGAGTGGGGGCCTGCCAGCAGGCGGCCCTCACTGCTGGGGGGTGGGGGTGCAGGGGAACATGAGTAGGGGCCTGCCGGCAGGCGGCCTTCACTGCTGGGGGGTGGGGGTGCAGGGGAACAGGAGTGGGGGCCTGCCGGCAGGCGGTACTCAAAGCTGGGGGGTTGGGGTGCAGGGGAACATGAGTAGGGGCCTGCCGGCAGGTGGCCCTCACTGCTGGGGGTGGGGGTGCAGGGGAACATGAGTGGGGGGCCTGCTGGCAGGTGGCCCTCACTGCTGGGGGGTGGGGGTGCAAGGGAACATGAGTGGGGGCCTGCTGGCAGGTGGCCCTCACTGCTGGGGGGTGGGAGTGCAGGGGAACATGAGTGGGAGCCTGCTGGCAGGTGCCCCTCACTGCTGGTGGTGGAGGTGCAGGGGGACATGAGTTGGTGATCACTAGTGCAAGGTGACACGTGGCCTGGCTGGGGGGCATGGCCATGGTGGATGGGCTGCCTGCGGGACATGACCAGGGGTGCAGGGTAGTCCCCTGTGGTGTGGGTTGCCTGCAGGGGCCGTGGAGGGGGTAGAGGGTGCACCTGGGAGGACCCACACTGCCAAATCATGTGTGGGACTCCCCGCGCACCCCCGAAATCCACGTACCCCCGCCCGCACAGGGCCAATCGCGTGTGAACCTTCGCACGCACACCCGAAATCCCCGTACCATGCTCGCACAGGGCCTACCGTGTGTGAAACTCCCCGCGAACCCCCCAGTAATACACGTACCCCGCTCGGCCAAGCCTATCGCGTGTGATACTCCCCGCGAACCCCAGTGCTACACGTGCCCCGCTCGCACAGGGCCTACCGCGTGTGAAAGTCCCCGCGAACCCCAGTGCTACACGTGCCCCGCTCGCACAGGGCCTACCCCGTGTGAAACTCCCCGCAAACCCCAGTGCTACACGTGCCCCACTCGCACAGGGCCTAGCGCATGTGAAAGTCCCCGCGAACCCCAGTGCTACACGTGCCCCACTCGCACAAGGCCTACCGCGTGTGAAACTCCCTGTGAACCCCAGTGCTACACGTGCCCCACTCTCACAGGGTCTACCGCGTGTGAAAGTCCCCGCAAACCCCCCAAATACACGTAGCCTGTTCGCACAGGGCCTACCGCGTGTGAAACTCCCCGCGAACCCCAGCAATACACGTACCCCGCTCGGCCAAGCCCTATCGCGAGTGATACTCCCCGCAAACCCCAGTGCTTCACGTGCCCCGCTCGCACAGGGCCTTCCGCGTGTGAAACTGCCCGCGAACCCCAGTGCTACATGTGCCCCGCACGCACAAGGCCTACCGCGTGTGAAACTCCCCGCGAACCCCAGTGCTACATGTGCCCCGCTCGCACAGGGCCTACTCCGTGTGATAGTCCCCGCGAACCCCCCCAAATACACGTAGCCTGCTCGCACAGGGCCTACCGCGTGTGAAACTCCCCGCGAACCCCAGTTATACACGTACCCTGCTCGGCCAAGCCCTATCGCGTTTGATACTCCCCGCGAACCCCAGTGCTATATGTGCCCCGCTCGCACAGGGTCTACCGCGTGTGAAACTCCTCGCGAACCCCAGTGCTACACGTGCCCCGCTCGCACAGGGCCTACCGCGTGTTAAAGTCCCCGCAAACCCCCCAAATACACCTACCCCGCTCGCACAGGGCCTACCGCGTGTGTGATTATTGCAGCGCACCCCAGGATTACACGTTCCCCGCTCGGCGTTTGCTGTGTAGCGGCCCTGTAAACTGGTCCAGGGTTAGCGCAGCCCTTTGCGCTGGATTGGGGATTTTGATGGCTTTTCCTTGTGCGAGGGGCATTCTTGGAGGCGTAACTGGTGCTGCAGGATGTTCTCCGCGCCAGGCCTCTTTTTGCCTTGGGAATTCCATGAATACGCTGTGCGGCAGAATGCTGTTTAGCGCACACGGCTGGCGCACAATCCCTCTCTGCGCTGCTCGCGTGCGCTGCCTCTGCGCTGAAATCTATGAATTACCCCATTTATTTCTTATGAGACTTGTCTTGATCTGAACAATAACTTTATTTAAAAAAATACAGACATGCAATCCAACATTCTGGCTCAAAATCAACATGCAATGCCTTTATGGACTGCTCCAACACTCTTTAGGTTAATGTAATAGAACCCCATCTTTGCTTGATTTTGATTATCTGCCTATATCTGAACATAATATTTTTCTACTATTGGAATAAGATGTCCTACAGGCTATCTCCACCAATTATTTTGATTAATCAGTTGTGGAACATATTACTACATTTGTTAATAAATCATTAGATGGAGGCTTCTTTCCATTTCCTTCGAAAAATGTCTATTATTTCCCCATTGTTAAAAAAAGACCAATCAGGATTCTCCCATTTTGAATAGTTATTGGGCAGTGACTGGACCACCCTGGCTTTCAAAATGTCTTGAAAAGGTTGTCATCTCTGAACTCCACCAATTCATAGAAACTACTTCCTTTTTTGGTATGTATCAATCAGGATTCTGTCCTCAGCATGGCACAGAAACTGCCATTATCTCTATTTGGGTCAACATTGTGGAAAGCACGAACAAGAGAGTTATGACCCTTTGGTTATGTTGTTCCTTTCAGAGGATGTTAACATGTTAGATCATGATATATTATTATCACGCTAGTAACATTGAGCCAACATTTCAGCTCACAACTTGAAATGGTTTCTTAATGAAAGGATGCAACTGGTAAAGTTAAGCCCTTTCCTGTTCCCTAAAAAGCCAGTAAATTATGTAGTGCTGCCCTTTGTCTCAGCTGTTATTTAACATTTCCATCCCACCACTTTTCAAGATATTTACTGAATACTGACATATAATCCACTTGTATGAGTATATGTCAACGTTGAGATTGCAGACACCAACCTGATAAGCCTTGTAACATGTCTAGATGAAGGGGAGCACTGGATGCTAATGTGTTAAAGGTGAACCCTATAAAAATGAAATTATTTAATCGAGTCAAAAACACTAATTTCACTGTCCTCTGCTACTTTGCTCTCCCGGTATTATTTAGCTTACCAACTAGTTATGGCATGAAGGTAAAACACCTAGGCGTCTTTTGGCAACAAACATGAATGCCCAAATAACCTAACTTTTCAAAGTTTAATTTTATGATCTCCACTTAGAAGGACTTTTGTGTATATAGATGCTGAATTTCTTCTCAGGGCTGTGGGCTCTCTTATCAATCCTAAACTTGGTGACTGTCATTCTTTGTACCTGGGCATTCCTGAGTACCGACTTTCTCGATTACAGAAAGTTCAGGATTATGCAGGCCACTTGATTTTTTGTTTATCGCAATTTAAAATGGAAATCCTCCCATGTGAGTCACTTCATTGGCTACCTATTAGAAGTAGAATGACTTTTCTTAAATCCCTTAAGCCATGGCTTGTTGGCTAACTAAAGTCTCTTATTATCTCTGTCTTGATTTAACCCCTGCTCAGAGTGGCTAGTTTATTTCACGCCTTAACACAGTTCAGTGTGAATGTGGCACTGTATAACATTCAGAAATTCATATTTTTTCTTTAGGGTTGTTTATCCCTTTAAAGCCTCCATAGCCTCACTTTGCCTTGCTGATGCTAATTTGTACTTAATATTAAAGCTGACGATGTTTATTTTGTACATTAGCCTTTTAACACAATTGGAAATTCATAGGTTCCACAATATTCAAATTTGCACAATTGCTTAATATGCTCTAAATTCAATTATGTGAGTTTGCACATGTTGTATGTTGAAGCAATGGCTGTTAAGACCAACACATACACATATTGGATAATTTGCACAACCTGGGATTTTGAACGCATTGCAAGTTGTTGCATAGCCATTTAAGTTCTTTATTAGCAAATGTTGCACAGATATAAAAAGATGTATGTTCATATATTGCACAATTTGCATAATTTGTGAATTTGAATATGTTAAAGTGAGTGATTACTGCCTGATTATGCTTTGCAGATGGAGTTTACTAATGGATTCCTGTGGAATCCAACTGCTCATTAACAAGTGAAAATGCAAAGCGTATTCCATAAGAATCAAGTGGTTTTAGGCAGCATGAAAATCTCATGCAGGTGGTAAAACCTGGTGCTCTTCCCAGAGGGCACAATCAAGGAAAGCATAAATGCAAACTCTGTGCCTCTCCTAATCCTTCGAACAGCACAAAAATGGGGCAGAGCATTAAAAGGAGGCGTGAAAGCATTACACCTTACTATTATACCTCCTACTGCCCTGTAGACAATGACCCCAGAGTTAAAAAATAATGAATCTAGTAAATCAATTTAAAGTACTGCCTAAGATCGTGCTCTGTTTTACACAGTGCAATATATGCGATGGAAGGAGAAGAAGGAGAGCATTACTGGTTTATACATATGGAATTTTACATTTATTTACCAACTGTGATGCAAGGTGAGTATGGGTGAAACATGTTGTTGAGTCATAATGTTCCCGGATGCCTTGAAATTAAAGGATTGAAAATAGAGTAGCAGTAAACTGTGTTTTTGGCTGAGCATGACGTACATGATTGTTTCACTATAATGTTGTACGGTATATGTCACATTAACATAATACATATGTATACTTTGTGATTTTTTTATTTTTACAAAAGGGCTAAGGTTAAACCAACAAAAACAAAGTCTACAAACATCAGAAATAATAGCATTAAGGTACCAACATAATAAACTTTATCAATACATTTAAAAACATTATGTTAAGATTAAATATCATGTGATAACCTTAACTGCCCCTGGTTTTGTTTTTGTAATATTTGATTTTTGTTTTAAAGTGAAGTAATGTAATATACTGTGTGAATATTTGCTTGATTTTAATAAAAATGTCAAACAGTTTTTATTTATTTATGTTTTAATGTGTATTACATTTGTGCTGCTTTTGTTAGTGCATTATTTACTAAATGTCATTTAGTGCACATATTAAGTTTGCATGTTTTAATGTAACAACTATGAATACTATGTATATATTGTTTGTAGACATAAATGTTACTAAGCTTTAACAGGTATATATTTTAATACTTTTTAGTTTAGCGTAGGTTTTCTTTTTAGAATGTTAAGTTTATTGTTTAGCAAATTAATGACACTTGAATGCGTATGTATATTTTGTTAGTATAGTATGTGTTTGTGTGTATTTTTTAATTGCATTTTTTGGAGGAATTATATTTGTGTATATTATAATTTAACTTTATTATGTAGTAATTTTGTATTACAAAAATATGTAATACTTTCTTTTAACATTTATTATAGGTCTACATTTAATGTACTTTTGAATGATCATTTTACATTTTATGCAGTTACTTGTTTTTATGTGTACAATAGTAATGTTATGGTAATGTTGTATGCTTTGGAGTGTGTGGGTGTGTTAAGATTACCATATTTGATTTTAAGACATTTTTTTTTTTAATTTAATGATCAAGTTTATTATGTTGTTTCCTTAATGTTATCATGTTAACCTCAACTCATTTGTAAATCTTTTTTTCCAAATGATTTCACCATTTTATACAGTTCTGTGATTATTGATTCTGAGTGTTTGTCATAATACTCACATGTTTTGTAAGAGCATGTAGTCGAAGTATGACCTGGAGTCCTGTGATACACTAGAAATAATAACATGTGCAGACTTGAAGTCTGTCAGTGAAGGAAGGAAAGAGCCCGAAGACAGGCCTTCTCCGTCTACACCCTAAGAATCTGGAGCCATCTCCCTGTCAGCAACACAATCGCCCCGTCGCTTTTACAGTTCAATAAAAAGCTCAAGACCATTCTTTTCAAGGAATTGTTGATCCCTTATACCTAGGTCCACACACCCTCCACTCTCTACTCTACCTGAGGCTCAGCAATCTTCTCCTCACTGTTTCCTGTGTGTGGCATAACAGCACATGGTGTAAGTGTATGTGTCGTAACTGCATGTGTTGTATGTTTTCGTGTTGTGAGAACATGTGTCAAAAGATTGTGTGTCATGCATGTCATAGGAGCATGTGTTGTAGGAGCGTGTGTCATGACAGTGTGTGATAAGAGTGTGTGTGATTAGATCCCGAGTTATGGGAGCATGTGCTGTGGGAGCGTGTGTGTAATTAGTGTGTATCGTTGGAGTGTTTGTGATGGGATTATTCATCGTAGAAGTTTGTGTCTGAAGAATGTGCATTGTTAGACTATATGGTGTAAGGCGTATGCGTGCTTGTTGTATAAGTGTTCGGCATGAGAGTGTATGGCAAATAAGTAGCATATGAGTGTTTGGTATAAAGTCATACAATGTACATGTCCTATATGCATTTTATATGCATGAAATCTTACATTGAAATCAGGTTTGACTTTCATATGAAGTTATTACATGTAAAAGAGGCATATAGCACGTTTGCAGTTATTACATATACGAAATGTACATCTCCTAACAATCAACATTCACGGTTATGTGAATTCTTTAGAGGTATGCTAGTGTATGTACATGAATTGTTCATTTCCAACATGTACATGTAGAATTTGTATATAAAAGGTAAATTTCTTCTGATAATTCATTGTATGCCTCCTATACATATGAACGCTTACATTAAAGTAAACTTTAACTTAGATTTAACATTTTGATTATGTATGAGAGGCTTATATGACTTCTCCAATTATATTTGTGTGTGATTTACCACTCCTGAAAACTTACATCAAAGTGTACTGCGGGTAGCCTCGGAACTCACCAGTAAAAACTACAAAAGTAGTCTAAAAAGGAGTGTACACCACACAAGAAGCAACGCCATTTATTCTGGGCTCAGATACAGCTGGGAAAGTGAAATTCAAACAGAATGCAGAACAGAACTGCATGAAAAGCGCTCTCGAAAATACGCCCCCAAAACGAAAACCTTTATAATCATACCAACTAATTAGCATCAAGTCATATTGCAACATTAGGTCAATCCTTCAAATGAGGCTATTTGGCAGTGCTACGTTGTTCCCCAATAATGTGACATACATTAACAAAACATTATTGGATCCTGCAAATGTCCCAACACCACCCGCGACCACCTCTGTGACATCACAGTCCAGCCCATAATTCCTACATCATAGTGCCAAAACATTGAGACATTTGAGATGACCAGCAGATCTTTATTCATCTGCCACCGGAAATCTCCATCCATTTCTCATGAGAATACAACTGATCATGCCACTACAGGAGCCTTGAACTGTTGTCAAATTACTGGCGTAATGTTGCATCTTAGGAACTCTTCAGACCACTTCCCAGGCTGAGATGTGCTAAGGGGCAATTTAAAACCACAATGGGACATTTCAAAACAGTCAGTAGGGCAGTTTCATAAACTAATATGCCGAATTATAAAATACTTATGCATTTTCTGCCTTCCCCAGCACCCATGAGCTTTTCTTCCTTATCTCGAAAGTATCAAAGGCTGCTCATCTCCTACAACATGATCCTGGAAACGTGTAGTTTGCAGTGTGCAGCCAGCTCCTACAGCTGCTAGGCAGATTAAAGAAATGTGAATTAATTTCTAGTGAAAGCAAGCTGCAAGGCCTGTTTACAGTGCCTGGGTCTAATGTTAAGCCTTAGATACTTCACCTGTTATTCAAGCTGTACTGCCTATAGGTTATTTAACTAAAACACAATGGGCCTCATTACGAGTCTGGCAGTAGCCATGCTGGTAAAACCGGCAGGCTGCCGCAGGACTCGTGGGGATTTACTGGCTCCGGACTTGCCAGAATCACCGGGGCATTACAGCCCTGGTGGTCTGGTAATTCCGGAGCCAGCATTCCGTTACTCCCCATTCCCGTAGAGTCCCATAAAACTCCATGGGAATGGGGCAGTGGAAACCCCCGTGTTTCCACGTCCGTGTGCGGCCAGTGGCGTTATGCCTGCCAGGTCAGACCTGCCGGGTGTAACACCACACGGCCACATCACTCGGATTTAGCCGGTCCGGAAAACGGTGGCGGTACGGTTTTACCAGCACCGTGAAATCCAGACTCGTAATGAGGCCCAATGTGCTGAGGTCAGCTTAGAGCATTGGTAAGACTGCGTAGCTATCAGCAAAACCCCCTCTATTTAGAGGGCTAATCCCACAGCTGATAAGTGTGTGCCTCTTTACCGTGCTGAGCTTGCATTTTTACCACATTAGCCCCCCCTTTTATTGATCCATTAATAACTCATTCTTCTCCTCCCACCAATCCTTACTCAACTACTGAATTTTTAGGGATCCATACTCTTTTTAGTCTAGTCATATCACCTCCATCCTCCTCCAATTTTCCAATGGTCCCTTTATGCTGATGCATCCTAACCCATCCTTATCACATGAAATCCAGTAGGCCTCATAGTTTTCCACATCAGTGGGTTGTCTTACCGAGTCAATTTCATCATCAATTTTCTCATCCTTGGTGTCATAATGCCTACCCCCGGAGCACCAGGCCAGGCCCAGCACCCCCGGGAGCAGGCATCATGCCCCTTATAGGGGCTCTTTGGACTCTGTCCTGGCGCCGTTGGTGCCAGGCTCATGTTGAACATCAGTCCTGGCGCCAGGCTCATAAAGGAAGGTGTTTTGTGCACTTACCTGATGCAGACCCTGCTGCAAGATTCAGGCCTCCCTGAGACCTGAAAGGGACTATTTTTTAATTGGGACTATTTTGCCACTCGGGCATGGCCAGGGAAGGATACTTACCTGGAACTACTTTGGGGGATATTTAAGCCACGCCCAGACAGTAGCTCACGCTTCGCGTTGTTCTGCATCCAAGCAGCTGAACGCTCACCGTGTCTGCTCCTGCATCTGGTCTCCAGCCACGCCCGCCTCGATCCTAGAACACCTGTAAGGAAAGAAGAGAAGAGAAAGGTGAAAACCAAGAATTTTATCAAACTTCTTAACTGCATCCGGAATCTTCACGCCAGCGTTCCTGAGAAAAGACTCATTTAAAAGCACCGCGTTGCTCGCTGCAGCGCCGCGCTTCACTCACCTGTCCTCGGGAGTTCTTCTGGCTCCACCGCGACTGTCTGCACCGGTCGCCACATCTCTGCGCCTAGGGGAGAGAAGAAGAGACAAAAGGTGAGCAGAAGGAACATATGAGGAAAGCCTAATTTTCCGCCATAACACTTACCGGTCTTCTGTTGGTGGACCATTCCTCATTTCAGGTCGGCACCGCTTCGTTGGCAGGTACCGCACCCGGCCCCTAAGGGGAAAGGACAAAAGACATTACTGGAGGAATATAAAGACATTAAGAGGGATCGCTCCCATCGCTAACTCACCTGAGTTTACCATCAGCAATTCAATCCCTCAACGCATCGCTGTTAGGGAGAATTCTCTGTTTAGGCTGAATTTCCTAACCTAGTGAGTCCCCCAGCAGCTTTGCTGGATTTCTGGAGTTTGTTTTTTTCCATCCTGCCAAGAGTGAGACTCTTTTCTCCCACTCTTGGACGTGTATGTGTGTGTAATTCCTTTGAAATGTCAATGTGTTCGATGGGCTATGGGGTCTTTTACTCCATAAGGTCTCATATGTTTTTCTATGTGTGTTACACCGCACCCTACATGCCGTAACACGGGGGCGTCCTAGCGGATCCCCCACCATAGACTCCATACCCGGGGACTGACTACTGTCTCCCCGGGCATGTAAAGTCACCATTGGCTTTACTAGACCTAAATTTACTAACAGGACTAGTACAAACCATCTTATTGTGGACATACTAGTAGGGGTAATTCGATTACTCCTAGACCTGTTACTCGAGGGGGCACTGTCCCGTCCCCCCTCATCGAGTTTTGGCTGGTGGCAGTGGAAACTACTTGTTATGTTCGACCCCGAGCATAACCCTATGGGATTCGTCCCATTGTTGGAGATTGATACTTTTTCTCGTTAATCTCTAACGTACCACCGATCTACTTATCTTAAATAAGTTTATCGGATGGTATTTTCTGCCAGAACTCGGCTTGTAAAATGGCGTCTGTGTTCGTCTCTGTCACTCCTAAACCAAAGGTCGAGCCCTTTGTTCCACTTTTGGCGGGCTCTGTACAGAGACCCTCCAAAGTGGTGCCATTCTGTCTGGGTTACCTCAGGGGTGTGGGAGGGGGTTTAGGCACCCTGGACCGAGTTGCCTTGCCAACTCAGGTTGCACTCTGGAGTGATTGGCCCAAGTAGTGAGAGTTCCCGCTCACCACTTAGCATGTGTTGATTGAGAGCCAGGCTGAATGAATGGGGGTTTTCTGCATAAAAGCAGGGCTTTTGGGACTGGATCTTTAGAAGTCGCCACAGGACCTAAGAATCCGACGAGGGTAACGCTGAGCCGACCTGCACGACGACACCTCCGGTGGAGCCCTGCTGAACCGACTCACCACTTCCCGACGACAGAGGAGATCTCCCGGCCGGAGAGTCTCTTCCCCTGACTGGTGGGAACAACCAGTCCCCTTTGCTTTTTATTCGCCTCAGGACGCAGTGGTCAAATTGCCCGTGCAGAGCACCTCGGCAACCGGATAGCCACTACATCTGAACCGCGACCAAAAGGTGGTGCCTTGTGACGGAGCACTCCGCGGCTGGTCTCTTCCCTGGTGGTGCACCGGACTCCATTTTCTTCGACGACGAGATCATCTCTACTCTTGGCAAAGACCCGAAGTGCATCCACCACCAGGAACAACTGCCCCCGCCGGAGCTGCCCTCCACAACAAGGTACCGTGTCCGCCTGGCTTCCCTTTCGATCGGTTCGAGTGAGGTGTCTTAATCCTCTCCGTTCCGTTGGGTCGCCTCCAAGCATTTCTCAGTCTTTGTTCTGAACTGGTTCAATCTACCGATAACAATTTGCTATAAAGACTTGAATGCATCTACTCTAAAGACTTTTTGGGACATCGCGCCTTGCCTCTCTACGAGTGGGCCTGGCCTCTGAACTTTACGATCTATTGTGATTCTTGCCTTCCTGCCTTGCATTTTATCCGCTAGGATTGAACTGTGTTGATTTCATAACCTGCCTATCTTTTTCCCTCCCGTCCTAACTAATATTCGAGTGTCATCTGGGTTGAGGTATACACCTCTGTCTGACAATAAGTGGTACCGGTAGAACCTAGAGTTGTCAATATTGCTAGGGGGATTGATCGTCTACTTCGTAGAGTAATTGTGTTTGATTTGTTTGCCATGATTTGCCTTAGTGTTTTTCATAGATGTTCTGTTATAAATAAATGCCTTAATATCTTTACACTAAGCTTCGTTGCGTGTTTGCTTGTCTTGCTGTGAAGAATTGCCCTATTTTGTATACTCCACATACTGCTCAACTTTTCTTGAGAGAAGTCTGACTGCTCAGCCACAGCTACCACGTGAATCTGTGTGGTGCAGACTGCTACCAAGTGGGTTCACCACCAATGCCTGTAGTCCTAAATCTTTTGCAGTGGTCCCATAGGGAACTGCACAGGTTTCCGCCTAACACTGGTGTACAGCGGTGGGATTTGTATCGAGTATACAGTTTAGAGTGCTTTCCGACACTGTAGGATAACTAACCACAAAACTTTGCACAAAAAGCAACTTTCAAAAAACAGGTCTACGATGGAAACTTACAGTCAAGAGTCTTTGTCAAGTGAAAATACCGAGAGTCTGCGAGCTCTCTGTAGGCAAGAGAATCTTCCTGTAAGAGGCAAGAAGTTAGAACTAAATCGAGAGATTGCTGGCGAACCAAAGTCTGGGTACTGGTTCAGAGGAACCAATCTCTCCAGCGACTGTAGATAACAGTGATGGTGTTGATCTGAATCGTAATTCTGATGATAGCGATGAAGAGGCTGACGAGGACGGAGAGGCTAACGAAACTGTCTCCCCTGCTCCTCTACCTGCCTTACCAGCTGTGCCTACGGGGCCCATACCAGGTCCCACAAGTAACCCTGCTTATTTTGAACTTGAAAAAATGAAGCTCGAACTAGAATACAAACGGTTCTTGGCTCAATCTGAACGAAACCAAGAGCTTGAGTTCAGACGGATGAATGCCCAGGCTGAGCAGGAGCAAGCTGAGTTAAGACTCAGAGAAATAGAACTTAATCACGAATTAGAGATGAAAAAGTTGTCTATGGAAAATGCTTCTCTCTCCTCTGGTTCCTCTAGGAGCTCCAGTCCCAAAAGACCCCGGATGCCGAAGGAATTAGTGGGTATGTGTGAACCGAGATTGGATGTGTTGGATTGGTTGAAACTGTTTGAATACAATCATGGGCTCCAGGACATCACCGGGAATGCTTTGCTTACCTGGTTGTTCTCTAGGCTCCCTCCTGTTGCGACTGATGTGGTAATGGAGTTGGGGGAGGCGGATAAGACGGATTACGAAAGTGTGAAACTAGCTTTAATAGCTAGATTCGGGAAGACCCCTTCCCAGTATCTTAAGAGGTTTATAACCCTCAAAAAGCATGATGGTACCCCTTGGGCTACCTGGGTGAGCGAAGGGTTGAAAAACTTAGATGGATGGATTAAGGGTTACAAAGTGAACACTTATGAGGGTATGAGGAATCTTTTTATGTTGGAGTCTATTTATGATGCCTGTTCTCCTGAGCTCAGACAGCACTTGGCTGATTCGAAGGAATTGGATTTCAGGGAGCTAGCTAAGGCTGCTGACTTGTGGGTTGCCAACAGGGCTACTCATAAGGATTCTGGGGCAACTCAGAAAAAGGATGAGGGAAAACAGCCTAAAAAAGACTCAAAAGAGAATTCGAATAACTCACATTCCAAAGAGGGCCCCAAACAAAACAAGAAGGGTAAGCCACCGGGAAAACCAAAGCAGAATAGTATGCCTTCTGGTGCCAAACCGGAAGGAGGGCAGAACAAGCCACCATTCCAGAAAGCATTTGGTAAATGCTTTGTTTGTGGCTCGACTGACCACGTGAAAGGAGATCCCAGATGTAAGGGTAAACCTTCAGGGGTCCAGCTTGTCTCCTTAGCCTTCGCTCCAGAGGAGGAAGTCCAAATGGCAAGTGGAAACTTTCTACTGCTAGCTGACGAACCCATTGGAGTCTAAGCCAGTGTTTCTTTAGTATCTCTGGGGTTGTGGGAACAACAGAATTTAGATGTCTATAATTCTATCCCCAATAATACTAAAGAGTATTATAAGGACAGTATCCAGGTGAATGGTCAGGAGACGCCTGCCATTAGGGACACTGGGGCCAGCATAACTGTGGTGGATAAATCGTTTTTTCAGGCTGAGGATGTTGCTAAGGCACCCAAACGCCTCACCAAGTTAGCTGGAGGACCTGTGCAGATGCTTCCCCAATTACCAGTTCTCATCCAGTGTAACGACATGACTGTGAAGATACCTGTCAGCATACAGAGTGAGGTACCAGGACGCGTACTGTTGGGTAACGATTTAAAAACTCTCTGAGTTGTATCGCATACTCCCAGACCTCCTAGTAAACGGTTGCAGGAGCTAACAAGACCTGCAAGGGAGAGGACCATGCGCGGAACTCTCCAGGAGATGAAGAAAGATATCACTCCTGCTCCACTGGAATTGTCGGCCGCTGTCTCCAAGAGATCAGAAGCGAAAGGGAAACCTAAGACTTCTATCCAGAAACCAGCAGCCAGCATTCCAGTGCAGCCAACACGGACTTCCCCGCGGTTGTCCAAAGTTACACCCATAACTCCACCTCCAGCCGAGGCTGAGAGGGGGGTACAACGCTGTGTGGTAGAATTAGACTCTGAGGAAGAGCTAATGGA
This sequence comes from Ambystoma mexicanum, assembly GCF_040938575.1. Lineage (NCBI taxonomy): Eukaryota > Metazoa > Chordata > Amphibia > Caudata > Ambystomatidae > Ambystoma > Ambystoma mexicanum. The sequence continues at coordinate 540,630,323 of NC_090941.1, read as the reverse complement.
AGGCCAGGAACTCATTGGAGATTTGGATCCTGTTGATCATCCTGAGCTGCAGTCTTTACTGGCAGAAGGTGGATCCAGCAGGGCAGACTTCAGTAAGGGACAGAGAGAATGTCCAACTCTGGAAGGTCTTCGCCACCAGGCAGAAGCTCAGGCTGAAGGGCAAGAGCCTGGGAAATACAGGTTGCCCTGGGAAGATGGCCTCTTCCATAGTGAACCGACCGAGTCTGCACCTGGAGACTACAAACGACTTGTAGTACCCCAAGAGAACAGACCACAGTTCTTGCAGTTAGCCCACGAGATTCCTTTGGCTGGTCACTTGAGTTTCAAGAAGACTAAGGAAAGGCTCTCTCTCTACTTCTATTGGCCAAAGATGGGGGCTGAAGTAGAAAAATACTGCAGGAGCTGCCACACCTGCCAGACCTCTGGTAAGGTTGGCTCCAAGAATGTGGCACCGTTAGTGCCTCTCCCAGTTGTGGGAGTCCCATTTGAGAGAGTAGGGATTGACATGGTTGGTCCCCTTGATCCTCCAACCTCCTCAGGCAACAGATTTATACTTGTTGTAGTAGACCATGCTACTAGGTATCCTGAGGCAATTCCTATGAGGACTGTTACAGCTCCGGCTGTGGCTAAGGCCCTCCTTGGTATTTTTACTAGGGTCGGGTTTCCTAAGGAAGTAATCTCTGACAGGGGGTCAAACTTTATGTCCCACTACATGAAAGCCATGTGGAAAACCTGTGGAGTTACTTACAAGTTCTCAACAGCTTACCACCCACAAACCAATGGGTTGGTAGAACGGTTCAACCGAACCATGAAGAGCATGATAGGTGCTTTAGAGGAACCCCTTAAGCGTAAGTGGGACCTTCTACTGCCATGCCTTCTGTTTGCTTATAGAGAAGTCCCTCAGGAGGGAGTAGGTTACTCTCCCTTCGAACTACTCTATGGTCATCCCGTCAGAGGTCCATTGGCCCTGATTAAGGAGGGGTTGGAGAGTGCTCCTTCCCCCAAGCCAGTCAGAGTGACTGACTACGTGATAGGTCTCCGGAGGAGAATGTCGCACATGATGACGGAAGCAAGCGATAACTTGAAAGCTGGACAAGCATTGGTCAAGCACTGGCACGATCAAAAGGCTAACATGGTTGAGTTCGCTCAAGACCAGCTTGTTCTCGTTATGATCCCAACAAGGCAGAGGGCCTTGCAAGATAAGTGGATGGGACCCTTCCGAGTAGTGGGTAAACTCGGAGAGGTTAACTATCTGGTGGACTTGGGCAATCCCAAGGAGGCTCCGACAGTCTTTCACACCAACCGACTTAAAGCGTATGTCTTGCGACCTGATGTAGGAGCGTTGCTTCTAGCATCATCCGAGGAAGAAGAAGAGAGTGAAGCTCTTCCGGACCTCCTCAGAGGCTTACCTTTAGATGAAAAAATTGAAGGAGTGAATCTCTCCTCCAATCTGACACCCGAGCAACAAGAAGAGTGCAAATCTATGATGAATCAGTTTGCCTCTCTGTTCTCGCTTTCACCAGGATTGACCCCTTGGGGCCAGCACGACATACTCACTGGTGACTGTCTGCCAGTCAAAATCAGAGGATACCGCATGTCAGAAAACATACGAACCCACATCAAAGGTGAGGTCAGCAAGATGCTCGATCTCAGGGTAATAGAGCCCTCTACTAGTCCATGGTCTATCCTAGTTGTGTTAGTACCAAAGACCGGATCTAAAGAGCTTAGATTCTGCGTGGATTTTAGAGCTCTTAATGCAGTCACCAAGACTGATGCCCACCCTTTGCCAAGAACAGATGAGTTGGTGGATAAACTTGGCGCCGCCAAGTTCCTCAGCACATTTGACTTGACGTCAGGCTATTGGCAAATAGCCCTGACAGACCATGCCAAGGAGAAAACTGCATTTTCTACCCCCGTTGGCTTATACCAGTTTAAGGTAATGCCATTCGGATTGAAAAATGCACCTGCTACGTTTCAACGGATGGTAAACCAGGTTCTGAATGGGATGGAGGACTTCTGGATGGCATACTTGGATGACATCGCAGTGTTCAGCAATTCCTGGGAAGAACATGTAACCCACCTGAGAGATGTTTTGCAGGCTCTTGGACGAGCCAATCTGACCATTAAGGCAAGCAAATGCCAAATTGGACAGAGTAAGGTCGTCTATCTTGGGCATGAGGTAGGTGGTGGAGAAATAAGGCCTTTGCTCAGTAAGATTGACGCTGTGCAAAATTGGACAACACCGACTACTCAAACCCAGGTGAGAGCCTTCCTAGGCCTCACCGGGTATTACAGGATTTTCATAGAGAACTATGGGACCATAGCTTCTCCACTGAATGTCATCTCCTCGCCCAAATTCCCTAAAAAGGTTAAATGGAACGAGGAGTGCAATCAGGCTTTTGAAAACCTGAAAAAGGCTCTTTGCCAAGCCCCAGAGCTCCTGATTACCGCCAACACTTCATTGTGCAGACAGATGCTTCAAATGTAGGAATAGGTGCCGTACTCAGTCAACTGGATGGGAAAGGTAGGGAGCACCCCGTTTGCTTCATCAGCCGCAAGCTGAAGGATCCTGAAACAAGGTGGGCAACAATCGAAAGAGAGTGCTTTGCTATCGTGTGGGCTCTGAAGAAGTTTAGGCCGTACTTGTATGGTTCTACTTTCATCATTCAGACTGACCACCAACCCTTGAGATGGTTAATGCAAATGAAAGGGGAAAACCCAAAACTATTGAGATGGTCGATCTGCCTGCAAGGGTTTGATTTCACCATTGAGCACAGGTCAGGGTGTCACCACCAAAATGCTGATGGTCTTTCTAGGATGTATGTCATCGACTAGAGGTATGAGATTCATCCAGGAGTGGATTAAATCCTCCTGTCCCTTAGTCTTGGGGGGCGAGTGTTAGGGAGAATTCTCTGTTTAGGCTGTATTTCATAACCTAGTGAGTCCCCCAGCAGCTTTGCTGGATTTCTGGAGTTTGTTTTTTTCCATCCTGCCAAGAGTGAGACTCTTTTCTCCCACTCTTGGACGTGTATGTGTGTGTAATTCCTTTGAAATGTCAATGTGTTCGATAGGCTATGGGGTCTTTTACTCCATAAGGTCTCTCGTGTTTTTCTATGTGTGTTACACCGCACCCTACGTGCCGTAACACGGGGGCGTCCTAGCAGATTCCCCACCATAGACTCCATACCCGGGGACTGACTACTGTCTCCCCGGGCATGTAAAGTCACCATTGGATTTACTAGACCTAAATTTACTAACAGGACTAGTGCAAACCATCTTATTGTGGACGTACTAGTAGGGGTAATTCGATTACTCCTAGACCTGTTACTCGAGGGGGCACTGTCCCGTCCCCCCTCGTCGAGTTTTGGCTGGTGGCAGTGGAAACTACTTGTTATGTTCGACCCCGAGCATAACCCTATGGGATTCGTCCCATTGTTGGAGATTGATACTTTTTCTCGTTAATCTCTAACTTACCACCGATCTACTTATCTTAAATAAGTTTATCGGATGGTATTTTCTGCCAGAACTCGGCTTGTAAAATGGCGTCTGTGTTCGTCTCTGTGACTCCTGAACCAAAGGTCGAGCACTTTGTTCCACTTTTGGCGGGCTCTGTACAGAGACCCTCCAAAGTGGTGCCATTCTGTCTGGGTTACCTCAGGGGTGTGGGAGGGGGTTTAGGCACCCTGGACCGAGTTGCCTTGCCAACTCAGGTCGCACTCTGGAGTGATTGGCCCAAGTGGTGAGCGTTCTCGCTCACCACTTAGCGTGTTTTGATTGACAGCTAGGCTGAATGAATGGGGGTTTTCTGCATAAAAGCAGGGCTTTTGGGACTGGATCTTTAGAAGTCGCCACAGGACTTAAGAATCTGACGAGGGTAACGCTGAGCCGACCTGCACGACGACACCTCCGGTGGAGCCCTGCGGAACCGACTCACCACTTCCCGACGACAGAGGAGATCTCCCGGCCGGAGAGTCTCTTCCCCTGACTGGTGGGAACAACCAGTCCCCTTTGCTTTTTATTCGCCTAAGGACGCAGTGGTCGAATTGCCCGTGCAGAGCACCTCGGCAACCAGATAGCCACTACCCCTGAACCGCGACCAAAAGGTGGTGCCTTGTGACGGAGCACTCCGCGGCTGGTCTCTTCCCTGGTGGTGCACCGGACTCCATTTTCTTCGACGACGAGATCATCTCTACTCTTGGCAAAGACCCAACGTGCATCCACCACCAGGAACAACTGCCCCCGCCGGAGCTGCCCTCCACAACAAGGTACCGTGTCCGCCTGGCTTCCCTTTCGATCGGTTCGAGTGAGGTGTCTTAACCCTCCCCGTTCCGTTGGGTCGCCTCCAAGCTTTTCTCAGTCTTTGTTCTGAACTGGTTCAATCTACCGATAACAATTTGCTATAAAGACTTGAATGCATCTCCTCTAGAGACTTTTTGGGACATTGCGCCTTGCCTCTCTCCGAGTGGGCCTGGCCTCTGAACTTTACGATCTATTGTGATTCTTGCCTTCCTGCCTTGCATTTTATCCGCTAGGATTGAACTGTGTTGATTTCATAACCTGCCAATCTTTTTCTCTCCCGTCCTAACTAATATTCGAGTGTCATCTGGGTTGCGGTATACACCTCTGTCTGAAAATAAGTGGTACCGGTAGAACCTAGAGTTGTCAATATTGCTAGGGGGATTGATCGTCTACTTCGTAGAGTAATTGTGTTTGATTTGTTTGCCGTGATTTGCCTTAGTGTTTTTCATAGATGTTCTGTTATAAATAAATGCCTTAATATATTTACACTAAGCTTCGTTGTGCGTTTGCTTGTCTTGCTGTGAAGAATTGCCCTATTTTGTATACTCCACATACTGCTCAACTTTTCTTGAGAGAAGTCTGACTGCTCAGCCACAGCTACCACGTGAATCTGTGTGGTGCAGACTGCTACCAAGTGGGTTCACCGCCAACGCCTGTAGTCCTAAATCTTTTGCAGTGGTCCCAGAGGGAACTGCACAGGTTTCCGCCTAACACTCGCCTTCATTCTGCACCTGAAATAAAGGACAGATCACAGGTTAGGAAGGCAACAGATAAGGAGGCTCTACACTTGAATTTTTGTAATCTTCATACTTACGGCGTTCCGCTCGGAAAAGTGAAGGGAATTTTGCCAGCGCCATTCTGAAAACCAGTGAAGTAACTGGACAAACACGCGCCCCTGCACCAGAAGCAGGATGAAGAGTTCATCCTTTCAAACCATAAGGTGAACTTCAACCGGGGACTTCAGAGGAAGTTAGAGAAGAACGAAGAGGGCGAAGGGGGGAGCAAGCACACTATTCTGCAGAGTGTTAATCCCCTTTCTCATCTGCAGAAGGATATTCCTACGGGCCAGATAAGCAAGATTTGAGGGTCCTGTTCAGTCGGTGTTCCGAGTTCTGCGCATCACACTCGAAGAGGCCACAGCAACCCAGACTAGACCAGCGCCTCCGTGGGAGTCAGGTGAGCGTTACACTTGGTTAGTTTGTTAGTGTGCTCCTGTTTACCATTTACCCTGTCAACTTTCAGGGCAGCATGAATTTTCCTCTCTTTTTGTTAGTATAGAGTCTAAAAAGAGTTTTGCCAATGCAGAAGGTAACGCGCATGAGGACCAATGCGGTGACAGTCAATCTAAATACCCCAGAAAGCCAGGCAGGCACCCATGCTAAAATGCTGTCTAGCCAGTTGTTCGGCTTCACTCCACTAACTTCACTTATCATCCTTTCACGGAGTGTCTGTATTTCTTGGATAGCTGCTTTCAATGTTCCATTTGAGGCTTCTCCATCGGTCACCACCATGCAGCAACTGCTCCCGAACTTGGTGCACACAATAGCAGGTAAAAAGGTCCAGTACATACCTATTCTGGAGAGCCACTAAATGTAGTGCTCTCAACTCTTCCTTTACTGCATTTAGGCCTTTTGCTGTTGAATTGGCCAGTTGCAGCAACTTGTACCTTGTCAGGTGGAGCCACTTAGTATTGGCTGCGCTTGCACACCCAGAAGCAGTAAAAATGTGAAGGAAGTGGCTGCCTTGGAAAATAGTCGAAACTCATCAGGAATAGCGCTCACATTTTCAGCGCTCTTTTTGGCCCAATAATTATTAGCTCTTCTCTTTCTTCTTAGTAATGTTTGCTCAACGCTTTCCTGCACCACCTTTTCCTTCAGCTCAATTGAATGCTCCTTTAGCGCAAGCCCAATGGCGCTGCTGTTTCAGGGCACCACCAGGGCAGGGCTGTGCAGTGTAACGATTGCACAAACCCCACTCCGATCAGGTAGAAGCTGGGTGTAGGCCTCTGATCCACATGTCACCCACATGTCCATAATTACAGCAGTCCTCTGCATCAGCACCGCACTCTTCATCACCTTGGCACAGCCGGTGGTAGTTCCTCAAGGGATGGACCCACTTAACCTTAAACACAAAGGGAATTGTGTAAACTGGTTGATGAGTTCACTAATCCAAGTCATGCAAAAGTTCGCCCAGACTGCCTTGCAGCTATTATTTATTTTGGACACCATGTTTTGTTCGAATCCCACCAAACCTTCAGCACGACATTGAATTATTCCCCCTGCCCACTGGCCACCATACCACACTGCTCCCTTTTTTCTCATTAATGGTCTTGCATGACACCAGACAATGCTGTGCCCCTCTTTGCGTATGCACTGCAGTTGTTTGCGTTCACTTATTATCTGCTTCCCCCTTTTGGAGCCTTCTGTTTTATACTGTAGTATCTTTTTTGTTTCTCTGTTTTTTTTGCCATCTTGTCAAGTTGCACGTAATTATCTGTGTACACTTCTTCCCCTTCATCCATTCACTGATCATAGACACTTATTCCTTGGAAGAGACTCCTGGTTTTACAGAGGGATAATTGCATTATGCATCCTGGTTCCTCATATGATACAGCCTGAGGTGGGACAAGCTTGGGTGCCACTATTACGGGTGGTATGACAGAGCAGACATAACATGTGCCATTTGCTCTTTGTCTTCCCACACGTAACATTTTAACATACCATAGGTTTTCCGATGATATAACCTGCCCTTTTTCAGTGTCATGATGGAATTCTTTTCCCCCTCTTTACACCAATATTTGAATGAATATCAGTTATTTCTTTAAATAAAAAAGCATAAGAACAGTACTAGTCCTCCACTAGTGCATGTTAATTTTATCAAACTCCAAAAAGCAGATATTGTTTGCTGTATGTTTATAAAAACAATGTCCTGCACATTGCCATCTCCTCCTTCACTTGTTGGTCTTCTATAAAACCTATTGCTGAGGAAAAAGTTAATGACAGCTGATGTGTTCTCCCCATCATGTTGCGCTCTGCCCCTCTTCTCCGGGGCAGCCAGTGCTTTTGTCCTTGCGCACGTCTGTGAGATGAACCCATCCTCGGCACCCTTCAATCCTTACAACAGTTGGTGTTGTGTATACCACAGTGTGTGGACCTGTAAACATGGCCTCCTTCCACTTCCTGATGTGTTTTTTTTATGAATACTCTGTCCCCAGGGTAAAGAGGTGCTGCTTGGGGAAATTCCCTTCACTGATCGCCTGCTTGCTCAGTCCGAACTCTCAGTATTGTCTGTTGGGATATATATGCAAGCAATTGTGTAAGTTCTGTGAGATACATGTGAAATTCCTCCCCCAATATAGAGTTAGCATCAGAAATGTAGGTGCTGGTCATATTGGCGCATGCATTCTATGGCCAGTAACAATCTCATGTGGAGTGAGATGATTATCTCCTCCAGGCGAATTTCACAAAACAAAGAGTGCCAGAGGTAAGCTGTGCAACCAAGACTCAACAAGCGTTTATGTTAGCTTAGCCAAGCGCTCCTTTAGTAGACCATTCATTCTCTCAGCCAAATTGTTTGCTTGCAGGAGGTAAACTGTGCATAATTTGTGCCGTATGCTCAGAAGGGCAGTTATTTCCTTAATCAAATCATTTGCAAAATGCTGACCATTGTCAGAGCGAATTTCTTCTGGGACCCCCCAACTTAGGAACATCTCCTGCACTAAGAATGTTGCCGCTGAGCAGGCGTAACTATGGGCACAGGGACCAGCCTCAAGCCAGCATGAAACTGAGCACACCACAGTTAGCATGTACCTATAACAGGTACATCTGTCGTGCATATAGTTGCCAAAAGGGACCCTCTGGTATGTGGTAATATTCCCCGTATAACTCTGTAAGTGTGACCTAGCAAACATTTCTGACAAATCACACAATTATGCACACATTCAGACACACATTCGTATAAATTTGGCACAAACTAGTCCTTACTTATCCCTGCAGCCACATGCTCTTTCAATACATGGGTGGGTTAGTGAAGCTGCTCCAGGGCAACATTCAACAACCTTTTTGGCATTACCACTATACCTGTGTTGTAATGCCGCCAAATAAAAGAAGTTGCCCGCGGAGAGCACTTTTTTTTTCCACAGCTCGTTTTCATCATGTGGTGTTTCTCACTGTAATTCTATTATTTGCACTATCAGGGTTGCATTAAAATTTCAGGCAGTGCATCTTTGTCTTTGTTTGTTATATCAATGCCACAAGTGGTACTTCATCAAGGAACAGCCCACGTTTCCCTTCTTACAGATATGCTGCTTCTTTCACTGCTTTGTCTGCTCTTTTGTTACCCAGTGAAATTAAATCTTGTCCCCCTGTATGGGCCCTGAACTTAATAATTGCCAATTCTACTGTGAGCGGCAACATTTCAAATAATTCACTCAAAAGTGCTGCATGTTTCCCACCTTGCTAGTCCTGAATGTACAGTGGGTGTTACGTACGCAGAGTCCAAAAATATATATGAACTGCTTGCCCTTCTGACATGTTTAGTGCCTCAAATAATGCCACCAATTCTGCTACTTTTGCAGAGTAGTGCTTTGGCAGTTGTGTTTGTGACTGCACCATCAACTCTCCTTCTTTATGTATTCTGTGTTTGTGTCCCACTATTGCTGAACCAGAATGTTTTGTCCCAAATATGGGTCAATACTTGTGCTCCCGTCAATTAAGATCATGTTCACCCCCCTAAATTAATTCTTCTTTTACCAGCTGGTTCCCTTCATTCATGTCCATACATGCCACACAGTCATGTCTGTAATCTTCCTCCTCTTTTGGTTTCGTAATGAATTCTGCTGGGTTTACCATCCTACACCTCACTACTTCTATTGCTGGTTTTGTTAGTATAATCTCATACCTTAATGATCTCTGAGTTGTCAATGTTGATTTGGACCTCTCTAGTACTGCGAACAATCCATTCTGGACAAAGGCAAACCAGACTCCTTCTCCTACTGGATCTGTCTGCCCTTGATATCCTAGACATGCATCTAAAAAATGAAGCCCACTTCTCCCCAGAAGCCAGCGCCTGGGTGGCCTCATTTCTATATGACTCAAGAAGACACAGCCTCTGCATCCCCTACTATCATTCACTGTGGCGTCCCTCAGGGCTCCTGTACCGCCACCACACTCTACAATATATTTACCCTTCCACTCTTCAATGATCTTGACTGTCGCAACATAGCGTACACCAACTACGCGGACGACACGCAGGTTCTACTCCCACTAACTGGGACCTATGAAGAAGATGCGACAGTCCTAACCAGAATGTACACAGCCAGCCAAACCTTTGCCTAAACAGGGACAAAACTGAAATCCTTATAGTAGGTACTACCGAAACTCTCAACAAACTCCCCCCGCAATATAAAACCTTCAACATCGATAATTCCATCATTACAGTTTCCAAGACTGTCAAAACCCTGTGTGTCCACCTAGATTTCTCATTATCCATGTCTCACCAGGTCAACGCCAAAGCCTCCTCCTCTGTGCTCACCAAGTTGATTAACGCAGTCAAGCCCTTTCTCTCCACCAAAAACTACCTATCCATAGCCAGAGCCACAATAGGTACTAAACTTGACTATTGTAATGCCCTATTCCTAGGCACCTCTGTCAACAATCTAAAAAAACTCCAAATCACGCAAAACAACGCGCTCCAGGCAGCGCTGTCCATTCCCAAAAGGGAATACATCATTCAAGCATGGAAAGAGGCCCATTAGCTACTGATTAAGGAACATATACTCTTTAAAACCATGGCCATCACACATAGATGCCTTACATCTGATGCCCCACCCTACCTCTCAGAAAGAATCACCCCCGACTCCTCTAACAGACCCACTAGAGCCCACCGCGTCAACCAGATCTATGTTCCTACATTCAAAAGAACTAAAGCCGGAGGGTCTAGCTTCCAACACCTCGCACCCAAAAATTGAAATGCCCTGCCAACCTCACTAAGGAATAAAAAATCATACACCACCTTTCGCAAAAACCTAAAAACCTTCTTGTGCCGCTAATGTTCTTAAACCAGCCTGTATAATTACGCTATTGCACTGTAACCATAGCAAAGCATAATACCTACCCACTCTGTCTTCTACTACTTGTCATTCTCAATGCTGCACTCAGAGTATGTAATCTGCTATACCACTGCAACTGACTATGTTTAAATCTTACCTTTGTTAAATTCAAGATCGCTGTAGCAGCACCACGATGCCTCAGGGCAGTTTCTGTGCGTTTTATAAATGCAAATAAATAAATAAATGTTCCACCTACAAAATTACTGGGCACCCCATCATTATTGTTGATGCTTTCTCAATTGCGAATGCAGCGGCAGCAAGTACCTGCTCACAAGGAAAGTGTCCCTGCTTCACTGGATCTAGTGATCCACTTTAAAAGGCCACTGGCTTGTGTTCCTTTCTTTTGTGTCAGCACAGCTGTCATTATCTTCCAATCTGAATGTGAAAACAAGTGAAACTTCTCTTTATAATCGGGTGTAGCCAATACTGGTGTGTGTGCCAGTTCATGTTTGAGTTTTTCAACATTTTTGACTCATCTCAGCTGTCCATTCTATGCTGCGTTTGTTTTTCTGAGCTTCCTTGAGTGCCTGGAGAAGTTGCCTGGTGTATGTGGAGTAATTGAAAACCCGTGCTCTGCAATAATTATGTAGGCCAAAGAACTGTTGCATTTATTTTACTGTCTTAGGTCTGAGTGTTTTATGTATTGCCACAACTCTTTCTGGTGTTATATTTCTCCCATCTGCTGACACAGTCTGTCCCAATTAAACCACTTCTTTTTGACAATACTGCAATTTCTCTTTGTCCAATTTGTACCGCTTGTCAGCCAGTAACGTTAGTAATGTCACTGAATTCTTCCTGCAATCGTCTTCTGCTGTGCTACACACTGGAAGGTCATCCACATACTGTATCACTGTAGTTGCACCCTGCAGATTACTCAAATTAATTTGTATTACCCTGTTGAATATGCTGCGCCCCTCACAGTACCCTTGAGGCATTCTAGTGTCTTTGAATCTCGTCCCGCAATACATAAACACAGTGAGATACCTGGAGTCAGGATTCAGGGCAATAGAGAAGAAAGCTTTCTTCAAATATACTACAAGGAAGTAGCTTGCCTCTGCTGGGATGCTGCAGAAAATTATAGCAGCGGTTAGAACTAGGGGATATTCTGCTTCAATAATGTTCTTAAGAGGGTGTAAATCTTGTATGATGCGCCACGCCCCTCCCTTTGATTTTTTAATCGGATAGAACACTGTATTACATGGCGATGTTGACTCCTGTATTATACCTGGCTGCCATAGGGCATGCAGTGTCTCATATATGTCCTTGTCGTCTTCTCACAAGAGGAGGTATTGCTTCACTCCTGGTAGCAGTGTTCCTTCATCTATCTTAATGTGAACTGCCCCGCCTCTTTCACTATTCCCACATCATGAGGTCCTGTAGTCCATACATTCTTTGGGATTTTTCCAAATCCTCCTGCATGTATTTTGTCTCTTTTTACACCAGTTGTGTGAACTGGGGCACTGCTCTTTCTTTTATCTGTACTGGTCAGGGTATTCTCAGCTGGAACACTATCACCCCATCCTCTCCTTCAAGTGTAGAAAACAGTTCTGTGTCTGTCACTCCTGTCAGCGCTAATATGGGGTTGATGCACAGTATAGATTGCCACTCTATGTTATCGTCATCTGTAGCAACTGGTATAACCATGTCTTTCCTCACTACTGCTTCCTCTAGGTATAGCAGTGTGTGTGTGTGTGCCTGGAATAATGATGGAGTTGCACCATGGTCTTAACAGGAAATCATTTGACAGTCAAAACACCTTCCCTTGTATCCCTGTGATCCATCCAAACATTACCTGTACCCCATACAAAAGCATCTCTGTGTGTGTTTGTATCCTTCGCAATGTGATGTGTGCATAGTATACCTGTATCAACACTGCCACCCTGGCTGGGTACATCCCAGGTGTGGTGCACACCATCCCTTTTTCTGACAATGAAACTACAGTATTCCATTTACTTAACAAATCTCTTCCTAATATGTTAATGGGTGTGTCTTTTGATTACAATAATGGCGCTACAATATTCTGTCAATAGTAAATCTTTTGTCAGAGGAACCTCTTGGATGGTCCCCGAAAAGCATTGCGTGCCCAAATTTCTTGTTGGATAATAGGAATCCCCCTTCCTTTATACAGGATCTAGCAGCTCCAGTATCTATTAGAAAGGCAAGGTCCCTCCACCCTATTTGAACTGCTATTGCTACGACAGGACACACTCGTACTTCCTGTTGGCATCCCTATTGGGAAAGCGTACTGCTCAAAGATGTAAATGGATTTCCTCCCACCACTGCGGCTCCAGTGTAATGGGGCACCTCATTCTGCCCCAATATTGTCACTTTCCCTGGTGTGAGTGTCTGCGCTGGTGCCTTTAGTATGCACACTGTACCCTGCGATTCTACTCCCCCTCGGGCCACTCCATGCCCCTTGCAGAAGCATGACCTTGTCTGGATAGGCTGTACTTGCATTTGTGGCTGCAGCACCATTTGTATCTGCTGAGGTTGTATGCATGTCTATGTATACTGCTACTGTGGCTGCACTCCTTGCTGCTGTCTGATTTGTTGAATAAGTGGGCATTTTCGTGCAAAGCGACCCAAAACACTGCCCTCCAAACCGGGACGCCATACCCCTATATCCAAATCCACTTTCCCTTAGATAATTTCCCCTTCCCATTTGATGCTGCCCCATGTACGTGTTTACTCCTCCTGCTTGTGCGAATCCAGGCTGTTGAGTATTTATGAATCTGGGCTGCATTTGTTGCTTTCCCCACTGTGGGTTGTATTGTGTTTGTGTGTATTACCCTTGCTGTACTGTACTACCGCTGTCATTGGAAGTCCCACTTGTTGTGTGGGTGGAATGCTGACTGGCCCTGTGAGCACTGTCCTTTCCATGCTTATTATGGCCAATTTATTTCTGCACAGGTTTGTTTTCTGCTTTTACTGCATTGTCTTTCTCCTGTTTTCTTTTAAAATAATATACAATAGTCGCCTGTATCTTAGGCCATCCCTTTGCTTTGATGCTGCCAACTTTGTCTAGGGAAGCGTGTACATCGGTGGGGAGCCCCCTCACTAGAATGTGATAGAATAGAGGTATTTTATCATTCCAGGAATGCTTATTCTCTTGTGTCCACATTTCTTGGATTGATCATATGTATTCTGCAGGGTCCTCATCTAGCTTCATTTTCCGTGCTAATATTGTTCCCATATCTGGTGTGTCTGGATACAGCTCTCTCAGAGCCTTCCACACGTGTGCTCTGTGATTATTAAAAGGTGCCCCATCATGTATGTTAGAGCTAAAATTAGCCAAGCATATCCAGTTTGCTGCCAAATTTGTATGTTTATATTTATTTGTTTATATTGTACCAGAGCCTGCAGGCATTAATGCGCAGACATATAACAGACAATACAGACGGATTACCAATTAAACGGAAAAAGTAATGTCTTAAGACATTTCGTAAAGGTGGTATTATTTTCTTCCCTACGCATCTCCACTGGGAGCTTGTTCCAGGCCATCCCTACATGTGTCGCGAAGGAGCGTCCATTGCCTCTTACTCGTTTGAATCTGGACTGAATCAGATGCATCGAGTCCTTTGACGGGGTAACTCTGGTATGTTTTTCCAATGCCAGGCGTTCTTTTAGGTATTCAGGTGATTGTCCGTGTAGGCATCTATGCACAATGGTATTCATCTTGCATATTCTGGCCTCTACTTGGAGGCAATGCAGCTCTCTCCTATGTGTAGACACTGGGTCCCGTCTTTTAGTGCCTTTGATGATCCAGACTGCATCATTCTGAAGTATCTTGAAGTTTTATGATGCAACCCTTACTTGCTCCATCCAGTAACGCACTACAATAATCAAGTCTCTGAATTATAACAGCTCGGACCAGTGTTGTACAATTAGCCACAGTAACATATGACCTCACTAATCTAAGCAGTCTTAAGTGGTATTCAGATTTATTGACTACACTGCTTACATGGGCTTCTGCACCAAGGGATGATTCCAGGATCACTCCCAGGGTTTTCACCTTGGACGCTGTGTTGATGTAGTGCCCATCTATAGTGAAACCTTCGTACTGTATTGGAAATTTAGTACGTGCCTGCATAGAGCCAAAAATGGGAAACTCAGTTTCAGCTGCATTAAGACAGTCTATTTGTTGTCATCCAAGTTTGGATAGTCTTCTACACTTGTTCGATACTCTCAAGATCTTTCTCATAATCCCCATCCATTTCTATAATGAGCTGGGTATCAGCAGCATAGTTCAGAAATTGCACGCCCAAGGCATCCAGAGCATCGTATAGAGTGTGACAAAATATATTAAATAATACCTGGGAAAGGCAAGCTCCCTGCGGGACACCACAATTGATTACCTCAGGTTTGGAACATGCGTTTCCACAGACTATTCTTGAATTCCTGTCAAGACGAAAGGATCTAATCCAGTCTATCGCTCCACTGGTGCACCCTCCATGGTCCACGAGCCTAGCGAGCCATTTTTTCATGGTCTACGAGATCGAATGCTGCTGATAGATTTAATCTGATGGATCAAATCTTGTCACTTTGTTCCCCCACCAATACTGCCGATAAGCTCTTAATGCCCCCTATGGCCAATGGGATCACTGCTGTCTCCTTCTCATATACATATATCCACTTGCAGGCCCCTGCCATTAGTGAAGATAAACTGTAGACTAAAATTATCCCTGTCCATTGTCTGCCAGGGTCATTACTGCACTTCCCCGTTTGCTTTCTGTAGAAGGGGCAGTTGTGTTCGTGCTTCATGCCTATCCCCCCCTTCATGGTCTTGTTACTACTGTCATCCTTGCTTTTCTACTTTGAAGCCTGTTCCCCCAGTCTGCTGTGTGCTCTTCTCTTTCCTCTTCCTCCACCACCTTTCTCCTCCTTCCTCTACACCCATTTGTGAAATCACATGTGTTGAATATGTCATCCCTGTTGTCACTGCCGCTGATATCCTTCCAATGTGATGCAGTATGATCACCCTCTGTTGTATCTGGTTTGCCTTCTTCCATGTCCTGTCCCCAGTCAACAATTTTAAATTTTATGCGTCCTGCTGTCCATCCCTGCTGGTCTTCCCCTCTTTCCCTGCTCCTTCCCTTTTTTCTCTATCTCCCTCTCCACTGTCTTTTCAGTTTCTCTAAACATTGAGTCAAGTTGCTGTCATGTGCTTTTCTTAATGTCTGCTAAGTATTTCTTTTTCCCTTTCTCTTCCTTATCCCTAGAATGAGGTTCTGACTCTTTCTTGTTTTTCTTTATTTTCTCCTTGCCTGGGGATGCTCGCCTAGGGTTTTGTATACCCTGCAGCTGATTTTAACAGTGGATATAATGCATTGTGAGGGGGTGGAGCACTATTCTTCTCCTCCTACCCTTACCCCTTCTTTTTCTCTTTTTTAGTTTCTTTGTACAGTTTCCAGAGACCTAAAATATTAGGTCTCTTTTTAAGCTTCGCACCTTTGTATGTTGCTGACAAATATGAGTACATACTGTCGATTATATCCTTTTGAAATGTTCCCTCTCCGGGCCATTCCTGGTAACACTTTCCCACTGTGTCCCCTGTAAGGAACACATGGTGGCAACAGTAAACACAGACACAAATGATCCCAGTTCAAAGGGTGTTTATTGAACTATAAATACAGGGTAGAAAAATGCCTAACCTAAACTAAATCTAAGATGGGAGCAAGCTTTGACCATCAAATGAAAAATTAGGCAGCCCTTGTGGCGTGGTGTCAAAATAAAAAGGCCTATACTAAAATAAAACTATTGCCAATTTCTTACAACTAATTACTGAAAGAGTGTGGGATAGGGTTTCAATAAAGAAAGAAGTGTTTACAAATAATAAGTCAGTATGTGATTGCCAGGGGTCTCCCTTACCCACGTTTTGAGCATGGGACAAAGAGGATCTCCTGAACACAGCACATGCTTGAGCTTTCCCAGCATGAGCCAGCAGTGCTGTATCAGCTATCAGGTTCTTCAACGGCCAAGTCTCTTTTCAATAAAAAAGTATCTTGCCTTTGAGGCCTGGTGTATCCAACAAACAAACACAAAGTTCAGTTGCACATGTACTTTGGGTGATAACTTTCCACCCCTGTATCTCCCTCTGCCGGGTTCGGAGCCTAATGACAAGGGGGGCAATTCACTTCCTCTGGTCTTCTAATACTTCTTGCATTCACAAATCTTAATGTCTTTTTAAACAGTTCTTTGGGCTTTGCCCTCTGTTGTCAGCTTCCCTATGCCGGGTTTACTTTTGCCAACTTTTCCAGACAGTTCACCGTGGACACTCCTCGGTCGGGTTTACTTCGGTTGACACACTGTTCATAGGGACTTCAGGCCTCGTCCCTTTCCGTTAGCGTCCCTCTGCCACGTTCACTCTTGCCAACTTTTACTAAACATTTCACTATGAACATCCCTCTGCCGGGTTCACTCTTGTCAACATATTCTTTGGGACTTTAGATGTGCGACCCTTCTCTTTAGCATCCCTCTGCCGGGTTCACTGTTGCCAACCTTTACAATACATTGTTCATGCACTCATTTCACCAAGAGGGTTTCAATTCCCTTAACTTTGTAATGATCTGTCAAAGACTTTTGACGGTACAGAGGATTTTACAAGGCCCTTGTATGACCACATTGACCTCTTTTCTCTTCTTGTTATGGTAGTTTCTACCTTTGGGTAATCACCCACAGTATCCTTTGTGAGCACCCACGTGGTGCCGGACCCCTCTGTTGCTGGTTTTTGCCCTCTTTTATCAATAGTTTATTTATGCTTCTTCAGCAGTTCAAATGAGCCGTTGGCTGTTTATCGTTTAACACAGTTAGGTTTCTTATCGGTTCTTCCCTCAACTTACCGGCTGTGATAAACTGCTTGGCTTTCTTCTCCTTCGAGTCAAGGTTGGTTCCATAGAGACCTGCGTCTCTCCCCGGCTTGGTTATCAGTGGGGGGGGGGTTGTGTACCGTAGACATCTGCTGCAACACATGCTGGCTATTGTTCGCGGATCTAGACAGGGTTGTTAATGTTAGCAAGTGCCACACTTAGAACTGTGAATGTTAGCAAGTGGCTGTCATGATGCCTACCCCCGGGGACCCAGACCAAGTCCAGCAACCCCGGAAGCAGGCATCAAGTTATTCTAAGCAAGCCCAACAACCCCTGCTAGGGGCTATTTGGGTGCAGTCCTGGAGCCTATGGCGCCAGGCTCATATGGAGAGTCTATGGCGCCAGGCTCATAGATTAAAACTTACCTGATGCAGACCATGCTGCAAACTCACCTGATGCAGACCATGCTACAAGAGCTCCAAGCCAAAAGAGGCTTGGAAGGGACTACTTTACCTAGGGACTATTTTTTTACTCGGGTGGGGTTGGGGAGGAACACTTACCTGGGACTACTTTGGAGGCTATTTAAACCCCGCCCGAAGAGCAGCACACGCTTCGCGTTATTCTGCATCCAGCAGCGTAATGCTCACTGTGCCTGCAAGTCTGCATCCAGTCTTCTGCCATGCCCACCTCGAGTCTGGAGCTCCTAGAAAAAGGGAGAAAGAAGGAGAAAAGGTTAGAACAAGAGAAATACCTTTGATCCTTACCTGAATTCCCGATCCATCACGCCTTCGAGCTGGAAGAAAGAAGTTATTTTATGCGCGTCGCCTCGCCTGCTGCAGCGCCGCGCTTTACTCACCGGCCTTCGCAGCATCTTCACATTCCACCGCATCCTCCTGCATGTTCCCGCCGCACTCCGGCACCTAAGGGGAAGACAAGAACGGCAAGGTGAGCCAAGGGAGTACACAGAGGCAATATTAGTTACCCCCCCATAGACTTACCTGATTTACCACCGGGGGTACTATTCCTCTTCATGGGTCGGCGCAGCTCCCACTGCATCTTCGCCGAACCCCGGACCCTAAGGGGAAACAAAAGGACAGCAAGGTGAAACAAAGGGACAAACAAGGGGAAACGTCCTCACCACAATAGACTTACCTGATTTTACCGCCGGAGGCATTATTCCCAGAGACTTCATACTTTCTCTCAGCGCCTGAATAAGGGAGAAAGCAACAGGTTACATATGGACATTATTTTATCGAACTGTGTTGGATAATACAAATCCTTACCTAAATATTATCGGTTGCCACGAGGAACTCTTCGCTAGGGTCAAGCTGCAACCTGCAAGGAATCGGACAGAGTGAAAGTCAGACATTTGAACTCTTACGAACTACATACTTACGGCGTCTTGCCGGGACTCTCAGAGTCAATATTGTTCTGGAACTCACCAATTCCTTCGAGCCAGTGAAGCAACTGGTTATCTATGCGCCCCTGCGCTAAATGCAGGATGGAGAGCTCATCTTTCCAAACCATCAGGTGAGACTCTAAGAGGAGACATCAAAGGTGATCAGTGGGGAGAGCAGCGGGAGTGGGGGGGGGGGTTAACGCTCAACTCCACGGGTGGTTAATTCCCTTTCTCCATTTGCAGAAGAATATTCCTACGGGCCAAGCAAACAAAGCTAGGTGGGCCAGTCCAGTCCATCATCTCGGCACTACGTGTCACATTGGTGGAGACCGCAGCTGTCTAGTTCAGATTGACGCCCCTGTGGGAGCCAGGTGAGCGTAACAGAGCCACACTTAGAACTGTGAATATTAGCACATGCCACACTTATATAGAATTGTGAACATTAGCCTGAGCCGGACCCAGACAGAATTAAGAAGGGTAGCAAGTACCACATTCAGTTAGAATTGTATACATTAGCCTGGGCCGGACCAGACATAATTGTGAATGATAGCAAGTACTACATTTAATTAGAATTGTGACGATTAGCCTGCCTCGCATCTAGATAGAATTGCGAATGTTAGCAAGTGCCACACTCAGATAGAATTGTGAATGTTAGCAAGTGCCACACTTAGATAGAATTGTGAACATTAGCCTGTGTCACATCTAGACAGGATTGTGAATATCGACCAGTGCCACATCTAGATAGAAGAGCAAATATTAGCCTTTGCCACAACTAGACTGCATTGGGAATAATACCAATGCCACATTTAGATATAATTATGAATGCTAGCTTGCTTCGCATCTAGACAGGATTTTGAAGGTGGGCCAGTGCCACATTTGGATATAATTGTGAATATTGGAGTGTGTTATATATAGACAAGATTGTGCACATTAGCCAGTGCCTGATCTTGATTGAAATGCAGAGATATTCATGCGCCACATCTAGAAAGGACGTGGAAATTAAGCACACATCACTTCTAGATAGCGAGGCCAATAACCAACCCACTAACAATTTCACCCCTCTTCATATACCTCTCAAACACTAACCAACCACAACCATAACCCTAAAGCACAACAAACTGTACAAACTTCACTACACCGCAAAAACAAAACAAACCACATGTAGCTTTGCACAACAGCACACAACGACTATCGACCGGAAAGCACCCCCAAGCTCAGGGAACGGTGTTAACCGAACTGAAGCTGCCAACAGCACATCACTTGCCCTTATCCCGCTCATTCCCACTAACTCACCCCCCACCTCCTTTCATTTTCATATCCGCCAGAGTGCTTGGGGACCACTCCGGTGGTGATAGTGTGCGGTACAAATATCCTTTAACATTAACACCAACTACCTTTCTTGGCCTGCTCCTAAAATGGCCGCCGCCACCTGCACCTGGGTGAGCAGTGAGCCCATTCCTTTTCTCGTCTAATTCAGCAAAACACGCGCAATGGACCTTGATCTACTACAACTGCATTACTTTTACAACCACTGCCACAACAAACAAGGGATCGATGCCTGAGCACGAACTACCTAGCAACTTTGCCTATTGACTGTTCTCCTGTAAGTATTCATGGCCCGTTTGTGTGATTCTTACTACTGTGGGGCCAAACCAGCCTATCCGATTATTACCCTGCCTGCACTGTTAACCTAGCCCTTAGCACTGTGATGCCAGACCCTAGCCACTACTGAATCAGCCTATCTGAGTATTGTCATTCACTGTATTTGATTATCACCTATGCCTACATTATCTAACTAATTTTCACGATTGTGATGCCAGTACTGAGCTAATGTCGAACTAGCCTACTCTGTCAAAGTTACTGCCTGCACCACCAGACTAGCTTATCACAACCTTTAATACAATTCCCAGCCAAATTGTAATAGTCTACCTGCACATTGTTATCACCATTATTTGTCTTCTACACTATCTCCTCTAATCTCCTCTAATCATTTGCATAATATGCTTACCACAGTACACATCCCCTACGTCCTTAGCACATTACTCCATTCTAGAACCATTACAATGCCAACCAACCCTCACCCCAAAGGCCAAGTGAACCATGCCACACCTGGCGCACACCCTAGCAACCCTTGTACTGTAGGTCTTAGGAACACCAGTCACTGGGCTAGATTACCCAAACTTTTTGAACCCCTCACCAGATCACTGCCCACAGCAAATAAAACAAACAACCTTGCTATCAACCAGCTGACTATCAGTGATAATTCTAACACTACCAGCCCATATTCCCACACTACTAGTAAGCACAGCAAAGTGCATAAACCCAAGAAAGCAAACCTAACGACTAGCCCCTCTACTCCCACTAACTCCCTCAAAGGAGCCATAATAAATGCCAAATCCTTGACTGCTCACGCCACAGAAATTGCAGACTTGATACTGGCAGACAACCTGGACTTTCTCGCCATTAAGGAGTCATGGCTGCATGAAGTGGCAGTCCCCATGCTATCATTAGCAGTCCCTGACAATTACACAATACTCAGACAGGATAGAGATAATGCGCGAGGTGGAGGTATTGCCATTATAGCCAAATCTTGCCTCGCTATGAGACTCTCTTCTGCCCAAAACTACCAGTCCTGTGAAATCCTATCAGTTAAACTCCTGCTAATCAATTCCCAAACCCTCACCATCCACTTAATATACAGACCTCCTGGCCCAATTGGGACATTTGAGGAAGACATCCAGACCCTACTCTCTAACAACCTTAAAACTACCTCTCAGCGACTACTTTTAGGTGATTTTAACCTGGGCTTTAACAACCCCCTAGATAAACAAGTCACGACGACGTCCAATATTTTAACTGAACTTGGACTATCCTAAAAAGTTTGCGAACCCACCCATAACAAAGGGAGAACCCTAGACTGAGTGGTGGACTATAATTGCACTGTTAATGTCACTTCCATTGCTCTACAACTCTGGACAGACCATTTCCTCCTGTCCTTTGCATTCTCCACTTTCAGACCACTTCCATCAGTCAGCTTGACCACCCCATCCTGCTTGACCAGAAATAAAGAGAGTATTACAGCAGATAAAGTGACGTCTGCTACCCCCCTCAACTTGCTTGCCAACAACCTAGACTCGGGTACATTTGTCGACTAGTTTAATAAAATCATACAAACCTCACTCGACACCATTGCCCCTCTTAAACTTAGAGCTAGCAAGCCCAAAACTCACCTGAACAAATGTATGCCCCACAGCTAAAAGACTTAAGACAATTAAAGAGGAGCTGTGAAACTTCCTGGTGATCACTCCCATCAGAAGCCAACAGAACCAAATTAACAGAAATATCCTCCAAATATAAAAAAGAAATCTGCCTGGCCAAGCGTAACTCCTACAATAAACATATATCCAACGCCAACTCTAGTATGAAGGAATTATTCACCATCCCCAAGGAACTAGAGTCTCCAATCCCCACGCCTGACATCTGCACTAAAGATAAAATTGGAGTTCAGATATTCAACAATCACTCGCAAATAAAGTTGCTACCCTCCAAAACAAAATCGCTCTGAAAAAACCCTCACTCAACTCCCAGCCTAATAAGCTGCCCCTCACCCCTGCCCTTCCCGTTAAGGACAATTCACCCGACTCACTCATCCGCTTCAACTTCGCTAAAACTACTATTCTTGAGGAAGAAAAAGTTATTCTCTCTCTCAAGCCATCCAATTGCCAAGGTGACCTCTGCCCAGCCCAGATTATAAAGGGTGCAGCAAGAGATCTGGCCCCCTTTATTTCAAACTTAGCAATTACTCATTTGCCTCTGGCACCATCCCCACTAACCTTAAACAATCCTGGATGCTCCCCTTGCTAAAAAAGCAAACCCTTCACCCTCTGATACCTACTAACTACCGTTCTATTACGACAGTTCCGTTCTTGTTAAAAATACTCGAAAGGTGTTAAACCCTTAACGCCTAATTACGAGGTCCCTTTGCGGGATCCGACCTTAACGGCTGGTTTTACCAGTCGTTAAAGTAGGGTGCCGCAAAGGGACCTTAGCGCCTTCCCCATTCCCATTGAGCCCTATGGGGCAAAAATGGGAATGGGGAAGGGCCCATGGTGAATGGGGAATAACCGCCCTGCCAACCTTGGAATGGGGCGGTAATTCCGCCATTCACCATGGCGGACCCCGGCATGGACCATGGTGCTAATAGCACCATGATTTAGCGCCGTGGTCGTAATGAGGCCCTATATCTCATCATTCAGGCATGGATGGCAACCCATGGGCTCTGCCTGAATGATGATAAAACTGAGCTTATCATTCTAGGTACTCAAACTAACTTTAAAAAACTAGGCCAGGAGTATTCATCAGGGTAGCCAAGGAGGTGAAGACCTTGGGGATCTACCTCGATTCCACACTCTCCTTCGACAAACAAGTGAACTCTACACATGTAAGCTCATCAGAACAGGCAAACCGTTCCTGTCTGATGACAATTGCATGATCCTAGCCACAGCTCTGATACTCTCAAGGCTGGATTATTGCAACGCCCTATACATAGGCGCCAACAAATCAATTATCCAGTGGATACAAATCCTCCAAAACAACGCCCTTAGTGCGGCACTCAGCATGGCAAGAAGGTCACATATCTACCATCAGGCGCCACAATAATTGGCTATCAAACTATAACAAAATCTTATTAAAAACGGCATCCCTCACCTACAAAGCTCTCAACAATGCCGCCCCTAGTTACCTCACGGACAGATTCCTTAGGAGGTCATCTACCAAACCTACGAGACTCTCCAACACCAATTGCCTCATTGTCCCAAGATTTACAAGTCGATTCATGGAAATAATGTGCGCTGAAATTTTCGGCGAAGCCTGCAAAAGCGTGTGAATCGCAGTGCCAGTGCGAAAATAGCAGCGAAACCCGCGCACAGCGATTCATGGAAGTCCGTGCACGAAGAAATTCCAGGATGTGCGCCAAAATACTGCGTGGCGCATGCTGGCGCACACGTCTTCAAACCGCGTGCGCTAAGCGCACAGCGAAAGCGCACATAGCATGGCGCACAAAACAAAAGTAGGCGTAACATGGGACGTAACACGCAGAATGGAGAACAACGCGTGAAAATGTGGGCGAACACCCACACGCTCGCCTACATCACGTATTCATGGAATTGAATAGGGCAAACCAACGCACGGGCAAAGACGCGCGCAGGTCTAAACACGTCCGCCACACGAAGGCAGGCGGTAGCGTCCCTGCGCATGAAAGAAATGTGCGCCAAAATGTGCGCTAACAAAAAGCACGTATATACAGCCATGATGAATGTCCCATACTGTGGCCCTCTAGTTCAAATGACGTGCAAAGGAATATGTGACAAACACTGACACTCGCTGTGTGAAAAATAGCGTGTGCGTGTATTTCGGGGGTGCGCGGGAAGTCCTACACGCGATTGGTCCTGGGGGAGCGGGTACGTGTATTTCAGGGGATCGCGTGAAGTTTCACACGCGATTAGCCTTGGGCGAGTGGGGTACATGTAAATCTGGGGTGC
The DNA here is from genome assembly GCF_040938575.1 of Ambystoma mexicanum. Lineage (NCBI taxonomy): Eukaryota > Metazoa > Chordata > Amphibia > Caudata > Ambystomatidae > Ambystoma > Ambystoma mexicanum. The sequence continues at coordinate 540,606,170 of NC_090941.1, read as the reverse complement.
GCGGGAAGTATCACACGCGATTGGCCTGGGTACATGTATTTCAGGGGTGCGCGGGAAGTTTCACACGTGATTTTGCTGTCAGAGCGGGGAATGTGTATTTCGGGGGTGTGCGGGGAGTCCTACACGTGAATTGGCAGTGTGGGTCCCCCCAGGTGTCCCCTCTATCCCCTCCACGACCCTTGCAGGCAGCCCACACCACAGGGGACTACCCTGCATCCCTGGTCATGTCCCCCTGCACCCCCACCCCCCAGCAGTGCAGGGGCACCTGCCAGCAGGCCCCTACTCATGTCCCACTTATGTCCTCCTGCACCCCCACACCCCAGCAGTCAGGGGCACCTGCCAGCAGGCCCCCACTCATGTCCCCCTGCACCCCCAACCCCCAGCAGTCAGGGGCACCTGCCAGCGGGCCCCCACTCATGTCCCCCAGCACCCCCACTCCCCAGCAGTCAGGTGCACATGCCAGCAGGCCCCCACTCATGTCCCCTTGCACCCCCACCCCCCAGCAGTCAGTGGCACCTGCCAGCAGGCCCCCACTCATGCCCCCCTTGCACCCCCACCCCCCAGCAGTCAGGGGCACCTGCCAGCAGGCCCCCACTCATGCCCCCCTGTACCACCACCCCCCAGCAGTACAGGGCACCTGCCAGCAGGCCCCCACTCATGTCCCACTCATGTCCCCCAGAACCCCCACACCTCAGCAGTCAGGGGCACCAGCCAGCAGGCCCCCACTCATGTCCCCCTGCACCCCTACCCCCCAGCAGTCAGGGGTGTTAGGCGGAAACCTGTGCAGTTCCCTCTGGGACCACTGCAAAAGATTTAGGACTACAGGTGTTTGGCAGTAAACCCACTTGGTAGCAGTCTGTACCACACAGATTCACTCGGTAGCTGTGGCTGAGCAGTCAGACTTCCCTCAAGAAGAGTTAGGCAGTATGTGGAGTATACACGATAGGGCAATCTACACAGTAGAACAAGCAAACACGGAACAAGGCTTCGGTGTAAAGATATATAGTTATTTATTTGTAAGAACACATCTATAGAAAACACTCTGGCACTCAATACGGCAAACGATTTCAATTGCAATTACTATACGAAGAAAATATCAATCCCCCTAACAATAGTTCGACAAGTCTAGGTTCAACTGCATCACTTATTTGCAGACAGAGGTGTATGCTTTAACCTAGATGGCACTCTAGTATTCGTTAGGACGGGAGAGAAAAGACCGGTTAAGAAATCAACTCGATACCAATATTTTTAAGAACAAATGCAAGGCAAGAAGACAGGAACCACTGTAGATTCCAAAGCTCAGAGGCCAGGCCCACTCGGAGAGAGGCAAGGCGATGTGTCCCAAAAAGTATCTCAGAGGAAATGCGCTTCGAGTCTTTCTCGCAAATTGTTATGGAAAGATTGGACCAGTTCAGAACAACACGTTAAAGAAAGCTTGGAGGCGACCCAATGGAAAGGCGAGGATTAAGACACCTCACTCTATCCGGCAGAAAGGGAAGCCAGGTGGACACGGTACCTTGTTTGTGGAGAGACAGCTCCGGCGGGGGCAGTTGTCCCTGGTGGTAGATGCACGTCGGGTCTTTGCCAAGAGTAGAGGTGATCTCGTTGTCGAAGAAAAGTGAAGTCCGGTGCACCACCAGGGAAGAGACCAGCCGTGGAGTGCTCCGTCACAAGGCACCGCCTTTTGGTCGTGGTACAGGGGTAGTGGCTATCCGGTTGCCGAGGTGCTCTGCACGGGCAATTCGACCACTGCGTCCTGGAGCGAAGAAAAAGCAAAGGGGACTGGTTGTTCCCACCAGCCAGGGGAAGAGACTCTACGGCAGGGAGATCTCCTCTGTCGTCGGGAAGTGGTGAGTCGGTTCCGCAGGGCTCCACCGGAGGTGTCGTCGTTGCAGGTCGGCTCAGCTTTACCCTCATCAGATTCTTAGGTCCTGTGGCGACTTCTGAAGATCCAGTCCCAAAAGCCCTGCTTTTATGCAGAACACCCCCATTCATTCAGCCTAGCTGTCAATCAAAACACGCTAAGTGGTGAGCGGGGTGGCTCACCACTTGGGCCAATCACACTAGAGTGCGACCGGAGTTCGCAAGGCAACTCGGTCCAGGGTGCCTAACCCCCTCCCACACCCCTGTGGTAACCCAGACAGAATGGCACCACTTTGGAGGGTCTCTGTACAGAAGCCCGCCAAAAGTGGAACAAAGGGCTCAACCTTTGGTTTAGGAGTCACAGAGACAAACACAGACGCCATTTTAAAAACCGAGTTCTGGCAGAAAATACCATCCGATAGACTTATTTAAGGTAAGTAAATCGGTGGTATGTTAGAGATTAACGAGAAAAAGTATCAATCTCCAACAATGGGAAGAATCCCACAGGGTTATATTCGGGGTCGAATATAACAAGTAGTTTCCACTGCCACCAGCCAAAACTCGCCGAGGGGGGACGGGACAGTGCCCCCTCGAATAACAGACCCAGGAGTAATCGAATTACCCCTACTAGTACGTCCACAATAGGATGGTTTGTACTAGTTCTGTTAGTAAATTTAGGTCTAGTAAAGCCAATGGTGACTTTACATGCCCGGGGAGACAGTAGTCAGTCCCCGGGTATGGAGTCTATGATGGAGGTCCGCTAGGACGCCCCAGTGCTACGGCACGGAGGGTGCGTTGTAACACACATAGTAAAACATATGAGACCCTATGGAGTAAAAGACCCCATAGCCCATAGAACACATGGACATTCAAAGGAATTACACACATTCATGTCCAAGAGTGGGAAAAAAGAGTCTCACTCTTGGCAGGATGGAAAAAAACAAACTCCAGAAATCCAGCAAAGCTGCTGGGGGACTCACTAGGTTAGGAAATTCAGCCTAAACAGAGAATTCTCCCTAACAAGGGGCACCTGCCAGCAGGCCCCCACTCATGTCCCCCAGTACCCCAACCCCCCCAGCAGTCAGGTGCACCTGCCAGCAGGCCCCCACTCATGGCCCCTTGCACCCCCACCCCCCAGCAGTCAGGGGCACCTGCCAGCAGGCCCCCACTCATGTCCCACTCATGTCCCCCTGCACCCCAACCCCCCAGCAGTGCAGGGCACCTGCCAGCAGGCCCCCACTCATGTCCCACTCATGTCCCCCGGCACCCCCACCCCCCAGCAGGCCCCCACTCATGTCCCACTGCACCCCCAGCAGTCAGGGGCACCTGCCAGCAGGCCCCCACTCATGTCCCCCTGCACCCCCAACCCCCCAGCAGTCAGGGGCACCTGCCAGCAGGCCCCCACTCATGTCGCACTCATGTCCCCCAGCACCCGAACTACCCAGCAGTCAGGAGAACCTGCCAGCAGGCCCCCACTCATGTCCCCCTGCACCCCCACCCCCCAGCAATCAGGGGCACCTGCCAGCCAGCCCCCACTCATGTCCCACTGCACCCCCTCCCCTGCAGTCAGGAGCACCTGCCAGCAGGCCCCCACTCATGTCCCCCTGCACCTCCACCCCCCAGCAGTAAGGGGCACCTGCCAGCAGGCCCCCACTCATGCCCCCCCTGAACCCCCACCCCCCAGCAGTCAGGGGCACCTGCCAGCAGGCCCCCACTCATGTCCCCCAGCAACCCCACCCCTCAGCAGTCAGGGGCACCTTCCAGCAGGCCTCCACTCATGTCCCACTCATGTCCACCTGCACCCCCACCCCCTAGCAGTGCAGTGCACCTGCCAGCAGGCCCCCACTCATGTCCACCAGCACCCCCACCCCCCAGCAGTCAGGGGCACCTGCCAGCAGGCCCCCACTCATGTCCCCCTGCACCCCACCCCCCAGCAGTCAGGGGCACCTGCCAGCAGGCCCCCACTCATGCCCCCCTGCACCCCCAGCAGTCAGGGGCCCCTGCCAGCCAGCCCCCACTCATGTCCTCCTGAACCCCACCACCCAGGAGTCAGGGGCACCTGCAAGCAGGCCCCCACTCATGTCCCCTTGCACCCCCACCCCCAGCAGGCACTCATGTCCCACTCATGTCCCCCTGCACCCAGCAGTGCAGGGTACCTGCCAGCAGGCCCCCACTCATGTCCCCCAGCACCCCCACCCCCCAGCAGTCAGGGGCACCTGCCAGCAGGACCCCACTCATGTCCCCCTGCACCCCCACCCCCAGCAGTCAGGTGCACCTGCCAGCAGGCCCCCACTCATGTCGCACTCATGTCCCCCAGCACCCGAACTACCCAGCAGTCAGGAGAACCTGCCAGCAGGCCCCCACTCATGTCCCCCTGCACCCCCACCCCCCAGCAATCAGGGGCACCTGCCAGCCAGCCCCCACTCATGTCCCACTGCACCCCCTCCCCTGCAGTCAGGAGCACCTGCCAGCAGGCCCCCACTCATGTCCCCCTGCACCTCCACCCCCCAGCAGTAAGGGGCACCTGCCAGCAGGCCCCCACTCATGCCCCCCCTGAACCCCCACCCCCCAGCAGTCAGGGGCACCTGCCAGCAGGCCCCCACTCATGTCCCCCAGCAACCCCACCCCTCAGCAGTCAGGGGCACCTTCCAGCAGGCCTCCACTCATGTCCCACTCATGTCCACCTGCACCCCCACCCCCTAGCAGTGCAGTGCACCTGCCAGCAGGCCCCCACTCATGTCCACCAGCACCCCCACCCCCCAGCAGTCAGGGGCACCTGCCAGCAGGCCCCCACTCATGTCCCCCTGCACCCCACCCCCCAGCAGTCAGGGGCACCTGCCAGCAGGCCCCCACTCATGCCCCCCTGCACCCCCAGCAGTCAGGGGCCCCTGCCAGCCAGCCCCCACTCATGTCCTCCTGAACCCCACCACCCAGGAGTCAGGGGCACCTGCAAGCAGGCCCCCACTCATGTCCCCTTGCACCCCCACCCCCAGCAGGCACTCATGTCCCACTCATGTCCCCCTGCACCCAGCAGTGCAGGGTACCTGCCAGCAGGCCCCCACTCATGTCCCCCAGCACCCCCACCCCCCAGCAGTCAGGGGCACCTGCCAGCAGGACCCCACTCATGTCCCCCTGCACCCCCACCCCCAGCAGTCAGGTGCACCTGCCAGCAGGCCCCCACTCATGTCCCCTTGAACCCCCAGCCCCCAGCAGTCAGGGGCACCTGCCAGCAGGCCCCCACTCATGTCCCCCTGCACCCCCAACCCCCAGCAGTCAGGGGCACCTGCCATCAGGCCCCCGCTCATGTCCCACTCATGTCCCCCTGGACCCCCACCCCCCAGCAGTGCAGGGCACCTGCCAGCAGGCCCCCACTCATGTCCCACTCATGTCCCCCAGCACCCCCACCCCCCAGCAGTCAGGGGCACCTGCCAGCAGGCCCCCACTCATGTCCCCCTGAACCCCCACCCCCCAGAAGTCAGGGGCCCCCACTCATGTCCCACTCATGTCCCCCTGCACCCTCACCTCCCAGCAGTACAGGGCACCGGAGTTCGCAAGGCAACTCGGTCCAGGGTGCCTAACCCCCTCCCACACCCCTGTGGTAACCCAGACAGAATGGCACCACTTTGGAGGGTCTCTGTACAGAAGCCCGCCAAAAGTGGAACAAAGGGCTCAACCTTTGGTTTAGGAGTCACAGAGACAAACACAGACGCCATTTTAAAAACCGAGTTCTGGCAGAAAATACCATCCGATAGACTTATTTAAGATAAGTAAATCGGTGGTATGTTAGAGATTAACGAGAAAAAGTATCAATCTCCAACAATGGGAAGAATCCCACAGGGTTATAATCGGGGTCGAATATAACAAGTAGTTTCCACTGCCACCAGCCAAAACTCGCCGAGGGGGGACGGGACAGTGCCCCCTCGAATAACAGACCCAGGAGTAATCGAATTACCCCTACTAGTACGTCTACAATAGGATGGTTTGTACTAGTTCTGTTAGTAAATTTAGGTCTAGTAAAGCCAATGGTGACTCTACATGCCCGGGGAGACAGTAGTCAGTCCCCGGGTATGGAGTCTATGATTGTGGTCCGCTAGGACGCCCCAGTGCTACGGCACGGAGGGTGCGTTGTAACACACATAGTAAAACATATGAGACCCTATGGAGTAAAAGACCCCATAGCCCATAGAACACATGGACATTCAAAGGAATTACACACATTCATGTCCAAGAGTGGGAAAAAAAAAGAGTCTCACTCTTGGCAGGATGGAAAAAAACAAACTCCAGAAATCCAGCAAAGCTGCTGGGGGACTCACTAGGTTAGGAAATTCAGCCTAAACAGAGAATTCTCCCTAACAAGGGGCACCTGCCAGCAGGCCCCCACTCATGTCCCCCAGTACCCCAACCCCCCCAGCAGTCAGGTGCACCTGCCAGCAGGCCCCCACTCATGGCCCCTTGCACCCCCACCCCCCAGCAGTCAGGGCCACCTGCCAGCAGGCCCCCACTCATGTCCCACTCATGTCCCTCTGCACCCCCACCCCCCAGCAGTGCAGGGCACCTGCCAGCAGGCCCCCACTCATGTCCCACTCATGTCCCCCGGCACCCCCACCCCCCAGCAGGCCCCCACTCATGTCCCACTGCACCCCCAGCAGTCAGGGGCACCTGCCAGCAGGCCCCCACTCATGTCCCCCTGCACCCCCAACCCCCCAGCAGTCAGGGGCACCTGCCAGCAGGCCCCCACTCATGTCCCCTTGCACCCCCACACCCCAGCAGTTAGGTGGACCTGCCAGCAGGCCCCCACTCATGTCGGACTCATGTCCCCAGCACCCGAACTACCCAGCAGTCAGGAGAACCTGCCAGCAGGCCCCCACTCATGTCCCCCTGCACCCCCACCCCCCAGCAATCAGGGGCACCTGCCAGCCAGCCCCCACTCATGTCCCACTGCACCCCCACCCCTGCAGTCAGGAGCACCTGCCAGCAGGCCCCCACTCATGTCCCCCTGCACCTCCACCCCCCAGCAGTAAGGGGCACCTGCCAGCAGGCCCCCACTCATGCCCCCCCTGAACCCCCACCCCCCAGCAGTCAGGGGCACCTGCCAGCAGGCCCCCACTCATGTCCCCCAGCACCCCCACCCCTCAGCAGTCAGGGGCACCTTCCAACAGGCCTCCACTCATGTCCCACTCATGTCCACCTGCACCCCCACCCCCTAGCAGTGCAGTGCACCTGCCAGCAGGCCCCCACTCATGTCCCACTCATGTCCTCCAGCACCTCCACCCCCAGCAGTCAGGGGCACCTGCCAGCAGGCCCCCACTCATGTCCCTCAGCACCCCCACCCCCAGCAGTCAGGTGCACCTGCCAGCAGGCCCCCACTCATGTCCTCTTGCACCCCCACACCCCCAGCAGTCAGGGGCACCTGCCAGCAGGCCCCCACTCATGTCCCACTCATGTCCCCCTGCACCCCCACCCCCCAGCAGTGCAGGGCACCTGCCAGCAGGCCCCCACTCATGTCCCACTCATGTACCCCAGCACCCCCACCCCCCAGCAGTCAGGAGCACCTGCCAGCAGGCCCCCACTCCCAGCACCCCCACCCCCCAGCAGTCCGGTGTACCTCCCAGCAGCCCCCCACTCATGTCCCCTTGCATCCCCTTGCACCCCCACCCCCCAGCAGTCAAGTGCACCTGCCAGCAGGCCCCCACTCATGTCCCCCAGCACCCACACCCCCCAGCAGTCAGGTGCACCTGCCAGCAGGTCCCCACTCATGTCCCCTTGCACCCCCACCCCCACCCCCAGCAGTCAGTGGCACCTGCCAGCAGGCCCCCACTCATGTCCCACTCATGTCCCCCTGCACCCCCACCTCCCAGCAGTGCAGGGCACCTGCCAGAAGGCCCCCACTCATGTCCACCAGCACCCCCACCCCCCAGCAGTCAGGGGCACCTGCCAGCAGGCCCCCACTCATGCCCCCCTGCACCCCCACCCCCCAGCAGTCAGGGGCCCCTGCCAGCCAGCCCCCACTCATGTCCCCCTGAACCCCACCACCCAGGAGTCAGGGGCACCTGCAAGCAGGCCCCCACTCATGTCCCCTTGCACCCCCACCCCCAGCAGGCACTCATGTCCCACTCATGTCCCCCTGCACCCAGCAGTGCAGGGTACCTGCCAGCAGGCCCCCACTCATGTCCCCCAGCACCCCCACCCCCCAGCAGTCAGGGGCACCTGCCAGCAGGCCCCCACTCATGTCCCCTTGAACCCCCAGCCCCCAGCAGTCAGGGGCACCTGCCAGCAGGCCCCCACTCATGTCCCCCTGCACCCCCAACCCCCAGCAGTCAGGGGCACCTGCCATCAGGCCCCCACTCATGTCCCACTCATGTCCCCCTGGACCCCCACCCCCCAGCAGTGCAGGGCACCTGCCAGCAGGCCCCCACTCATGTCCCACTCATGTCCCCCTGCACCCCCACCTCCCAGCAGTACAGGGCACCTGCCAGCAGGCCCCCACTCATGTCCCCCAGCACCCGACCCCCCCAGCAGTGCAGGGCACCTGCCAGCAGGCCCCCACTCATGTCCCACTCATGTCCCCCTGCACCCCCACCCCCCAGCAGTGCAGGGCACCTGCCAGCAGGCCCCCACACATGTCCCACTCATGTCCCCCTGCACCCCCACCCCCAGCAGTGCAGGGCACCTGCCAGCAGGCCCCCACTCATGTCCCCCTGCACCCCCAGCAGTGCAGGGCACCTGCCAGCAGGCCCCCACTCATGTCCCCTTGCACCCGCACCCCCCAGCAGTCAGGGGCACCTGCCAGCAGGCCCCCACTCATGTCCCCCTGCACCCCCACCCCCAGCAGTGAAATGGCGATTCCATGACACAAACCAAAAGTCAACTATATGCATCAACACATGTCCGCCACACGAAGGCAGGCGGTAGCATCCCTGTGCATTAAAAAAATGTGCGCTATCAAAAAGCATGTATATACAGCTCTGATGAATTTCCCATACTGTGGCCCTCTAGGACAAATGATGTGCAAAGGGGTATGCGATAAACACGGACACCCGCTGTGTCAACAATAGCGTGTATTTCGTGGGTGCACGGGAATTTTCACACGCGATTGTTCCTGGGCGAGCGTGGTACGTGTACTTCAGGGGCTCGCAGGAAGTTGGGCTCGCGGGAAGTTTTACACGTGATTGGGCCTGTGCGAGCGGGGTACGTGTAAATCTGGGGTGGGCGGGGGAGTACAGGAGGCAAATGCGCAGAACGCCCACATGCACGCACCAAAAAAGACGTGCTAATCTGGAAACACGTACGCCAGCAGGAAGCAGGCGTATCTTGACCCGTGCAGCATAAAAGTGCGCGCAAACAACTAGCAAGCTCAGACGCCAGGATGAACATACCGTTCCTAGCAGCAGTGGTCGTGGGATACCGCAGGAGGAGGATAGTGAGGCCCAGCATTTTCACACCCAGAACCAGCCTTTTTGGCATGCCTGATGACCAGGTGTATGGGAGGTGCAGGTTTCCACCTCACATAATACTCGACCTGGTCAGTGAGTGGGAGGATGACCTCACATCACCCACCCCCTGCTCCCAAGCACTCAGCCCCCTGGAGAAGGTCCTCAATGTACTGAACTTTTTGGCCACCGGATCATTTCAGCGGACAAGTGCCATAGTGGGGGGGGGTGTCGCAGGCCACGCAGTCACGCTGCCTACACCAGGTCTTGGCCATCATGACTGCACGCCCATCAGTGCGCAGGCACATATACCTGCCCAGAACACCTGAAGAAAGGCAGGCTGTCGTCCAGGATTTCTACGGGGTGGCACAATTCCCCAAAGTCCTAGGTGCCATTGATTGCACCCATGAGGCCCTATGTCCCCCCAGGGCATCAGAGCACATCTATAGAAACCGCAAGCACTGGCATTCCATCAACATGCAGGTAGTATGTGATGCCAAGGGAATCATCACCTCAGTATATGCCAACTATCCAGTGTCCACCCACGACAGTTTCATTTACAGAATGTCAACCATAAACCGGGACCTAGAAGCTGGGCGGCATGGCGATATATGGCTGCTTGGTGAGTATAAATGCCACAGCACATGCATGCATGCCAGATACTGAGTCATGTCAAAACCCCACTAATGATACACATCACCACCTCCCCAGGGGACAGTGCCTATCCTCCGAGCACCCACATGATGACGCCAATTCGGAACCCCACCACGCCACCCGAGGTAAGATACAACACAGCCCATATTGCAACCCGGGGCATAGTGGAGCGCACATTCGGAGTGCTCATGTCACGCTTTCGCTCCCTTAACCGTTCTGGTGGGCAGCTGTTATACGCTCCCCCAGTAGTGTGCAGGATCACAGTGGCAGCATGTGTCCTGCACAACGTTGCAACACGCCGGGGCCTGCCGGTGGACATGGTGGTGCCCCCACATCCCCAACCACATGCACGCCCGCTGCGCATGGGAGGGGAAAGGGCACAGGGTTAGTCAGCCCGAACACAGCTGGTGGCTAATTACTTCACTTAGAATCACACCCCTGTGGAGTGCACACAGCCCTGCCACATACCAGCTGACAATCAATGATGATGACATGAGGGACAGTCAACTGTCACAACCATACCATCTTGGGATTGGTCACCTGGAAGTGTCACAATGTGTGCATCCCTACCTACAGAAACACCACCAATGCTGTGTCATCAAAAGACACATATGCTGCTAAATGCATGACCCCCTTGCAAAATACAACATGAGAACAGTGCCATGTCACCCAACCCCTCCCCAGCACCGCCACCCAACACACCATGGCATGTCATGCTATGTGAGAGCAAACAAAGCAATCCCAAAAACCTGACACAAGTGTCACAAAGTACAGTGTCCCTAATGGAAACTGGCCACACACAATATGCTCCTAGTAATGTTGAACTAACAACACACATGACCAAATACTTACCAACTAAACAATGCATCTAGACAAGTTCAAACATTTCTAAAATATGACAGTACTAAGTTAAAGTAGTCGTAGTCATACAACCTGAATATGCCACCACATCGCCCCCTTCAAACTGTAGTCTTGCAGCCTTCAAAACTGGTCTGTGTACTGCATACAACATGAACTCCATCTCCAAAGTAGATGGCCTTGTGAAGACATGAGGAATTAACCTGCAAATTCAGAGGGAGACATGGAAGCAAAATCATACATTAATACACCATGCAGTGTACAAAACAACAACAATATACACAAGGAATGTCTACAAAGTATTGACTACAGACTGCCCACACAGGTCATGGGAGCCCAATGTCACTGTGTACATCACTGTCACTTGGTCACACCCTTTGCAAGCCCATGGAAACGGGAAGCAGGAGGGGTGTGTGTCTCACGAACCCAAGCATCTAACCCAAACTCAGGACAAGCCTGCATGTGCCCAACCGGAATACAGTGGATGCACACGGGAGCCACACAAGGCAACACACTGTAAAAAAAAATCAAAAATCAAAATTCAAAATTCAAAAATCTAAAATCAAAAATGGCCATGTCGGTGCCGGGGGGGGGGGCACCCAGGAGGTCCGAGGACAGGGTGCGCACCAACAGCCACCTGTGTGGATGTTGGGAAAAAAAACACCTCCATGGGCTCATGGCCTGCACGGCTATGCCAATGTGGGAGAACTGCTGCCGCCGCTCTCATGACCCTCTGCTGCTGCATCAGGAGGTGGAGGTGCTATGGGAGGCAGCCCACGCAAAGCCGTGGTATGGTCCTCCGTGGCAGCAAGCATGCGGGTGTGGAAGGTCTTGTTCTGGAGGATTATAGTGCGGAGATCCCCATGCAACACCTGACGTGATGCCTGGATCTCCTCCCGAGTTGCCCGCATCTCAGCTGAGAGCGCAATTGTGAGGTGCTCCAGCCACTGTTCTGCCCTAAAATTAGCGGAAGTCTCAAGCTCAAGAAGAGTCTGTCTGAGGTTATGGACTTCTTCACTCAGGGCTTCCCTGTGGGCCTGGGACTCTATTGAGATGGATTGGCGCAGAGTCTCCAGTGCCGCCCGTCGGTCCCTGTTGGACGCCAACATGTCTTCCCTGTGTGATTGGCAAATGGAGTCTGTTGCCTGCTGTAGTTGCTCCATCTGCCTTTCAGGGGGGATAATGAAAGTGGCCACCCTCTCCATTGCCTGAGCCATCATTTCTACTGATGCTGCCTGTTGGGTTGCCATAGCGTACATGGAGTTCTCCCATACGCTATTGTCTGGTGGCGTACGGCCACCGCGTCGACGGGCACCACATCTGTTTGGGGCAAGGCGATGTGCACCTTGCTGTGCTGGCACCGCCTGAGGCCGCAGGACTGCATTCCCCCTCTGATCAGCTGGCCCAGGAACAGGATCAGATGCTGTGGAGTGTGACCCTGCATCCGTAACCGCCAAAGGCGCCTCTACCAACACTGACATCCCCACAGAGGGATCTACCCCTGGTGCAGGTGGGTTGGACAGAACAGAATCCCTCCCAGAAACCCTTACCTGTGACGGCACATAGGTCTCATCATCCGAATCAGCACCTGAATAAAGGTCTGGGGAGGTGCACCCAGAGACACGCCTGGAAAGTATGGTCTGCAGGAGGATTGGGTTCTCACCCACCACCACACCACGTCCCCCGCTGGTGCCCAGTCGTGCCTGGGATTCCACCTGGGCCTGCACCATCTCCTCAACCTCAACAGCATCAAGTGCGTCATCCCCTACAAAAACATGAGAGGAAAAATGGAAACAGGGATTAGCACCATAGCACACAAATAGGCCTGTCAAGCTACAGAACCAGTACATGATTCACACATGTCCCACATGACTATAACCCTCCCATGCCTGCACTGTCACTGAGTAGAAAGGGGAGGCAAAAGGCAGACACTGATGACACCAATATGGGAGAGCAACACATTTGCTGCATGCTGGGTAGCACTGCCATCACACATTGGCCTGTGAGTGGCATGTCCAATACACAGACATGACACATGGCAGCACACAGATGGCATTTAGCATAGCCATGGTACATTTGACAAGTACAGCCATATGTCAGTGATTGAGTACTGTCACCCATCCATGTGAGATGGACATGATGACTTGAAAAATGCTGCATACTGTGACTAAGTACACATGTGCCACTCACTGCAACACATGCAAGATACAAGAATACAGTAATAGTTGTCTGATCTATTTTTCGTCACATTGACATCACAGGAAACATCTGTCATTTTCCACATGCAAACAGGCACTCATCTAAACATTTGTACTGGCCAATACTCCATCACCCTGAATGGTCTGAATTGTGTACATAACCAGGTAAAGCATTGCCCCAGTGTGGCCAGTAAACAATGACCGAAGCATATCACATATGTCACAATATGGTTGATAAATGTGTAGCAAAAAAGGGGAGAATGGAAAATATTATCCTGAAGGCACACTTACAAATTCTGACCAATGTAGTTGCAAGATGGCAGTACAAGGTCAACTGCATAATTGTGGACCTAATAGGATACTGTGGGCAGAAGGGATGCAGTCATAGCCAAATACAAGGCACGTGATCCCATGTGAGGAAGGAAATGGGTGACCCATAACACTCTTGAGTACACACCCTCACCTGGCACTCAATCAGAACCTGTCACCCAAAATACATACACATGCACTACACACAAACGCATGGGCACTCACCGGACAATGCTTCGTAATCAGGTAGTTCTCCCACACCTCGGATCTGTTCCTCTGTGACGAAGGTCCCAGCAACAGACTCATGTTCAGTGAGTTTGTTGTCCCCTTGTGGAGACCCACCGCCAGTCACCAGAGTAGCGGCATGATTTGAGGCCAGCTTCTTCTTTGCTCTGCATTTCAGGTTGTTCCACCGCTTGTAGAAATCACCAGCTGAGCGCCTCACAAATCCAAGGGCACTTATGCGGTCTGCGATGATCTGCCAGTGTGCCTGACGTTGACCAGGTGTTGTCTTGCACCCTGCAATCAACAGCATTTCGTGGCTATGTGCCGACACATAGCCCACAAGTGCATCAAGTTCCGAATCATTGAAGCAAGGCATCCTTGAGGTATCGGAGTGTGTAGCCGTGCCTGGGGTCTCAGCCTGTTGTGTCAGAGCACCCTTCTTCCTCTTTTTAGAAGGTGGAGCGGAGCCAGAGTGGCTAACGCTGCTCTGGTCAGTAGGGGCAGAAACACCAGTGGACTGGGTAGTTGGAGTGTGCAAATGCACAATGACCATAGGACTTGGTGCAGGCATGACTTGGTGCAGGCATTGTCTGAAGTGTGATGTTTGTAGGGGGAACATCAGTATGACACCTGCCAGCAGGCCCCCACGACACTGTCCTGGCTGGGAGAGTCAGAGCTGGGGTGGATGGAGCTGCAGCTGCCCCTGCAGCCTCCCCACCCTGCCTACTTGGGGCAGCAGATGACATAGCTGCCCCAGATCCACGTGGCTTGGTGCCAACAACTTGCACCGCCACACGTGGCTTAGACTTGCTGACCTGGAAGTCAGCGAGGGAGTCATCCTGTGCCACGTCAGGTGGCACAATGGCCTGGTCCAACAAGGGCTGAGCTGGGATGGTCTCAGCCACGTTTCCCTCAACCATGGGGGGGGCGCATGGGTGTCCCTGATTGGTCCTCCACACATGGGGGTATAGGGGCACCCTGCAAATCCCGGCCACGTCCCCTACTGCGCCCACCACGTCCACCTCTTGAAGGTTGGCCACCTTTGCCTCCCTTACCGCTTGTTCGCCTCCCAACCATGGCACTGATGTGGTTGTGCGTATGGGAGGAGCAGTAAACTATTGTCCTGGGCAATTGGGGGTCAAAGGGGTAGGGTACTAGATGGATTCATACCCTAGTGCTCTAACAAGGCTGTCTGTGACCCCTGGGGGAAGATGACGGGTCACGCAACGCACAGGCAGCCCAAAAACAAAAATAAACGTGCATGCAACCCCTCGTAGACCACGTGTGTGGAAAAATGAACCCGCACTACACTGTGGCACCCAGAAACACAAAAATAAGCGTACGTGTAATACACGCAGCCTACAATGACCTCTGAAGGGGAGTGCGACACACAGGGCAAGCACAGTTGTTAAGTACGTGCGGAACTCACCGTCTGCCTGGAATAAGAATATGAAAAATACGCGCGTGTGTGCGTTGGCAACACCCCCGCCAAAAGAAGAATTGTACGCTGTCTGAGGAGACAGGACAAAAGGGGAAGTGAACACTGTTTGAGGAAACAGGCCCAAAAAAGTAGAAAAATGAAAGCTGTCAGGGGTAACAGGGAGTACGAACTTGAAACGCTGTGAAGTAATCGCGTGTGAACCGACAGGAAGTACAGAATTCACCCACTCGCTCTCCACGAAAAGCACGTACAAGAAAATGGCTTTCTACACATACCTTTTAAACCGGCCCACACGTACACGTCACTTACGCGTGTATGCGTCCTTTCCTTCAATTACACGCGCTGAGACTCGGACGTGCAGCTTTTCCACGTGTGCTCTGTCATCACGTGCTATGAGGGAAACACCCGCGCGTGTCACGTTACAGACACGCTTACGCGCTAAGGGCCTTTGGTCCAATGAAATTGCGTACGTGCGCTGACGCGCTTACGCACTAAGGGCCTTTCCTCGAATTACACGCTGACGTGCAAGATTTTCACGTGCCAAATCACTCCGTATCAAGCTGGCCACGCGTTCACACACGGAAGACCACGCTCCTGCCCAGAAGGCAGAATTACTGCCCCCCAGGCCCCTGAGCATGCTCCCACCTGCCATCTGCTGCTGCCTGATTGCCTGCTGCCCACGTGCCCTGCCATTTGCTGCCTGCACGTCAGCCAGGGGTGCTGTTGCTGTGACCACCCCTGCTGGAACTGAAGACTCTGACTGCTATTCCATCGCTCCACAGCCCAGCCCCAGGACCCAGTTGCCCACCCACACCTGCCTCTGGGGTTGCCATGTCAGGCACTACACCATCTGGCACCACTGGCATCCCCAGCCAGAGAGGCATAGGGGCACCAGCTTCACTGCCACCGAAGTTGGTGTCCTGGTGGAGCATGTCCTGGGGCAGTATGATGCCCTCTTCAGAAGTTCGCGTGCCGACAAGGACGGACGGACTCAGATCTGGACGGACATCGTGACTGCCATCAACGCGGAGGGGGTAGCAGTCCGTAACTTCCAACATGTCAAGAAGCGCTGGGAGGACTTCAGGTCCAGGACCCTCAACAAGGCCCGGTGCCTCTTGAAGGCAGCGGATGCTAAGGGGCGCCGGGCCACCTGTCGGAACATCAGATGAGGGTCCTGGAACGCATATGCCCAGCGCTCCACATCCAGGTCCTTGAAAGGCAGACCCGTCTGGAGTCGAGCGGTAAGTGTACATGCATACTGATTGGAAGCTGTGCGTGTGGTGGTGTGCCAGTAGTGTGCAGGTTGTACATGTGGTTTTGTAGGGCCATGTATGGATGTGTATGTACAGGGCTGTGAGGCTGACACATGCAAGTCCTTTCATGTGTGAGACACATGGATGGTGTATGTGTGGGTAAGCATGCAGGCCAAATGCAGATGTGTGTGCACACATGTTTGGATTAAAGTGTATGTAAGTTGGCATGGTGTTGGTGTCACACATGGATGTTGGTTCCAGCTGCATGTATCTGCACCGTGTACATGTGCATGTGTGTGTATTTGACAAGGGTGCAACAGTGATGCAACATGGATGCATGTGAGACTGATATTTAGAAGACTGATTGCCAGATGTGACATGGATGCCAATCTCATCACTGCGACAGTTGGCGGAGGTGTACACATGCATGTAAGTGTGGTGGTGTATGTGCATGTCTAGTGCACTCCCTGTGTTTCATGTGATGTCTGGCTCCCCTTTGGCTGCTCATGCTGTTGTATGTGTATGGATGGTGCTGGCTGTTGCGATATGGCTGTGAAATAGCTCATGTGTGTGAGTTGCAATGACATGTGTGTTGGGGATTGTGATGCCATGTCTGAAGTTTTACAATGCCACTCATGTACAACTGTCATGTGTGTATGAGCCCATTGTACAGTGCCCTGATGCCTGTCTCCTATCTCTCCCTGTCTGCAGCGTCAACTGATGAGGGCGGAGAAGGTGCTGTGGAGCACAGCGGCAGGGATCGCACCGCCAGCCGGAGACGCAAGGCCCGGCTCCCCTCCCAGGTTGTCATCTCATCGGGGAGTGAGGAGTCTGGTGCGCATTCCCAGGTCGCAGCTGTCGAGGGGAGGTCCAAGAGGCGGAGGTTGGAGTTGGACTCCTCGGCAGCCGAAGGGCCAGCTGAGACCCCACAGGGCCCGACAGAGGAAGATGGCACGGAGTCATCCAGGTTGGTGGGGGGGTTGGTGGAGGAGGAGGCCGTGCAAGGGACAGAGACAGGGTCTGGAGGTGGGGATTCCACTGGTGCAGGGACAGGAGGCAGCACAGGCCGCTGCGGAGGTGCCTGTGTGTAATCCTGTCCCCGATCCTGTGACTGCATCATCTTGCACCAGCAGGGATACCTACGTCCAGACCCGTTCCCAGGGAGAGGATCGGCTTACACCAACTGGCCTTCCTCTCCCTGCGGATGTGACTATCCGGCACCAGGTTGAGCCTGTCCTGGGTGGGGTGGCGTTGCGTCAACGTGCCATGCGAGCTGACCTGCATTCTTTTCATGAGGAGACTGCACGTCTTCTCGCATGCTCGTTGACCACGTTGACCCACTGGGACAGCTCACCAGGGCCAGATTCCTCCGTTTTCTGGACCTTGTTCCGACCCCCTCCTCAACTGAACCCCCTATGCGCCAGTCGTCCTCCGTGCCATCTTCCCACCCATGTGTCACCTGGGTGCCCTGTGGAGCTGCCTCTGACCCTGCGGCCAGGCTGGTGGAGGACACATCCCTGCCACAGTCGGAAGCCGGACGTCCAGCAGGGGTGGCCACCTTAACAACTGCACCCCACCTGGAGGAGGATGTGCAGGCAGCAGGAGCCATGGCACAGGCAGCGGCACAGCAGCAGCAACAAGGTGGGAGCCATAATGCCTCGGGGCCTTCATCATCGGAGGGGCAGGCATCGGCCGGAGGGCAGGAGGACCCTGGACGGGAAGTGTCTTCCGTGTGGCAGCGGTTGGGCCAGCAGATAGATGCGGAGCGGCAGCGGGCAGATGAGGCACGGCTCACGATGGTCAGGGCGGAGAACTCCATGTGTAGGGCCCTGCGGTGGGCCGAGTGCCTCGAGGCCATTCGCAGCGACCTGGAGATCCAGATGTCATCGTCCCTGTGAACCCTCGGGTCCATGGAAGAGGACCGCCTCCGGGACATCGAGCAGGAGTTCGATGATGCCCTGGCCCGGGACATCAACAAGTGAGCCGTTGGACTTGCCCACTGCCCTTGTAAATAGTTAGTTAGTATTAGGTTTCCTTTCGTTTTTTATTTATTTTGGACCGCTTGGACAATGCACCACATTTTTGTATATAGTTTTTTTTATTAGGTAGTAGTTTTTGGTAGGTTTCATTTCTTAAGTGGGGCTCATGGACCCTGGAATCTTCAATTGTACATAGTTCTACATTGGATTCATCTTTAATATTTTTTTTTGTGTTCACCATGGAGCAATGTTTTTTTTCCCTTGGATTTGATTTTTTGAACTGTGACTTTGGACAACATTTCTTTTTGGATTTCTTTTGCTTATGTTTTCTTGATTTTCATTATTTATCGGACATGGACCATTTCCTTTGTTATTTCCATTGTTGTGTGTTGAATTTGATTTACGTTCATGTTATCTTTAATATATATTTTTTTATACTTCCATTTGTGGTATCATCTCATTGGTTCCATGCATGTCATGATATGGGTTTTGACATTCACTTGCACCCATTGTGTGTGTGTGACGGAAATGTGTTCATTTACATACTTGCCATTGGGGTTGTATCATGTAATTGGCATTTCTATGTGGGTGGATGCAATACTTGGGTGGGTCTTTGGCATGTGGAGGCTGGCCATAAGGGCCAGGGATCTAGATTGTGATGACGTGTTGGCTGGGGGACATGAGTGGGGGGCCTGCTGGCAGGTGCCCTGCACTGCTGGAGGGTGGGGGTGCAAGGGGACATGAGTGGGGGCCTGCTGGCAGGTGCCCTGCACTGCTAACTGCTGGGGGGTGGGGGTGCAATGGGACATGAGTGGGGGTCTGCTGGCAGGTGCCCTGCACTGCTGCGGGGTGGGGGTGCAAGGGGACATGAGTGGGGGCCTGCTGGCAGGTGCCCCTCAGTGCTGGGGGGTGGGGGTGCAAGGGGACATGAGTGGGGGCCTGCTGGCAGGTGCCCCGCACTGCTTGGGGGGGTGGGGGTGCTGGGGACATGAGTGGGGGCCTGCTGGCAGGTGCCCTGCACTGCTGGGGGGTGGGGGTACAAGGGGGTAATAGGTTGGTGATCACTAGTGCAAGGTGACATGTGGCTTGGCTGGGGGGGCATGCCCATGGTGGATGGGCTGCCTGCGGGACATGACATGGGGTGTAGGGTAGTCCCCAGTGGTGTGGTCTGCCTGCAGGGGCCGTGGAGGGTGTAGAGGGAACACCTGGGAGGACCCACACTGCCAATTCACGTGTAGGACTCCCCTGCACCCCCGAAATACACATACCCCACTCGCACAGGGCCTATCGCGTGTGAAACTTCACGCGCACCCCAGTAATACACGTACTGTGCTGAAATTGCGTGTGGAACTTCCCCGCACCCCAGAAATACACGTACCCTGCTGAAATTGCGTGTGGAACTTCCTGCGCACCCCTGTAATACACGTACCCTGCTGAAATCGCGTTAATCTTCCCCGCACCCCAGAAATACACGTACCCTGCTGCAATCGCATGTGGAACTTCCCACGCACCCCTGTAATACACGTTCCCTGCTCGGCGTTTGCTGTTTGGCTGCCCTGTATACTGGTTCAGGGTTAGCGCAGCCCTTTGCGCTGAATTGGGAATTTTGATGGCTTTTCCTTGCGCGAGGGCATTCTTGGGGGCGTAACTGGCGCTGCTGCAGGGTCGCTGCGCCACTCTGCGCCACGGCTGGTTTTGGAGGCTAAAATCCATGAATACGTTGTGCGCAGATATCGATTTTAGCGCACACGGCTGGCGCAGACATTCACACGCGCACCCTGTGCGCCAGCCGCATGCGCCACTTTTGTGCGAAATTCTATGAATTACCAGGTTAAGCTCTCTAAAGTTGGGGACTGCAGCTTCCCAGTCAAAGCAGCCCAACTCTGGAATTCCATGCCACACCCCATCAGAGAAGACCAACCATACTTGAATTTCAGACTTAACTACATTAACTGGCTTAAGTCCACGGATCAGTAAGAGTCACACTTGCACACTCACCCTGCTATTCCTGTATACCTCCCTCCCGCCTCCCTCTACTTAATCTAGATTTTGTACATAGATTGTATATAATATCCCTGATGTTTACTACTGTATGATGTGATGTATCCACCTTTGTGTTCTGTGTACCCTGTAACTCCTCTACCTAAGCCTTGCATATCCTGTAACTGCTGCGCCCTGATACCTATGGGTCTGGAGCGCATTATAAATGATTAAACAAACAAACAAACATTAACTTACGATTCTCCCTGCGGAGGCTTCACAGGCCTTGGTCAGAAAGGGCAAGTTCGCTTCTCTCCTTGTCACCCTCGGTCTGCACCGTCTTTCTCCTCCTCTTGAACTGCTCTGCTGAGTTAGCTCTCAAGTCAGGCGATCTGCCTTGCTCCACCTTTTATCCCTGTGAGGAAGGGAACTGTGTGTGATTCTGGTCAATTGCCTGACTTTACATGACCCTTGTATTGGGACATTTCAGGTAAACGCCTCTAGTGTTAGTCTGTTGTCTTTCATGTGTGCAAAAGTGTTTGTGTCGGAAAAGGAGGACGGGGAGGGTTTTAGAATATCCTACTTGGTAGGATGGGGAAAAGGTATTGAAAGAACGGGGATACTGTGTCTCACCCGTCGGTGTCCCACTCCCACTCCCCAAGGACCCCCCAGCCAGGTGATCCTCCCTCACTGGTCCAACCCCAGGAACTGAATCCAATAGCGTTGGCCGTGTCCTGGCCACCTGGGTGACAGATCCCCGGGGACTAGCCAGGGAGTCACCTTCAGGTTACTCACACCTCTACCCACTGAAAGTGGTATTTTAATATTTTATTGCGATATTGGAAAAATGTTTGCACATATGATCAAGGGGTGCATCCATAAAATAAGATGTCATTATTGTGCCCTTTTCTTAATTTCTTAGAGCACTCTTTTCCCCCTCTCTATTCTTGGCCCTTTCACTTGTATCTCAGAAAAACATTTACCCCTTCCTTACTCACACTTGCTCACTCACTCGTATACTTGTGATCTTACTTGTCCACCCTATTTCTTTCAAACTGGCCTTCTCCTCAGGCCCTGCCCTTTCCCACCACACTCACACAATGGCCCTCTCCACAGGGGTTTGGTTGCTCCTCCCTTCATTCAATCTCACCCCTTGCATGTGCTACACAGCTCCTCCGATATTTACATATTAATTTGGCTCTGGCCCTTCAGCGACTTCCACAGCCACAATAAAGTGAACAACACACTAACTACACCTTATCACAATGAACTACTACTGCTTCGACAAAACACCAATGCATATGCCTTCTCTTTTTCGTCACAATCTTCGATACTCTTTAACCCGTACAAAATAAAAATGACGCAACTTTACCAATTGCCTGCACTATGCGCAACCCTCTGCTCTAACGCAGATGTGCCACTGCCCAGAAACTCCCTATCGGGTCAGTGGACATACAATCTACGACCACTATGGCCAATCGCCCACCAGTTCTTGCGGGTGCATCCTATACACCATAAAAATAATCCCTCCCTCTCACTGTGCGTTCTTGCATGGGTACACTTATGTATCCTTCTTCAGGGATTCTCGAGTCTTCTCAACCCTGGAATCTTCCTTTAAAGGCCAGTACCACCTTCCGAGAGCAAGGAGCGGTCCGAACAGGCAGACCTTTGTGAACTCTGCATCTGCACGGCCTCCTTAGTGTTGAGCTCTTAGGCCTGGACAGCAAATGCTGTCCCACACTCGTCCGGGAATACGGCTGGAATCGCCACGTCTGGTCAGGAAAGCTGAATCCCTGTATTGGCCACCAAAATGTACTGCTGGTCACCTTGGAACACACCAGTAAAAACTACAAAAAAACTAAAACGGAAGTGTACACCATGCAAGAAGATACGCAATTCATTCTGGACTCAGATACAGCTCGGAAAGCGAAATCCAACCAGAATGCGGAACAGAACTGCATGAAAAGTGCTCTTGAAAATACACCTCCAAAATCAAAACTTTTATAATCATACAAACTAGTTAGCATCAAGTCATATTGCAACATTAGGTCAATCCTCAAAATGAGGGTAATTGACAATGCTACGTTATATATTATCGAAAAATGATTTGATCCAGTAAATGTCCCCATACCACCCTCGATCAACTCGGGGACATCACAGTCCAGCCCATAATTCACACATGAGTGTTTTCCAAATCATTGAGACATTTGAGATGACCAGCAGATATTTATTCATCTGCCGCCATCTCCATCCATTTCTCATGAGAACACAACCTATCATGACACTACAGGAGCCTTGAACTGTTGACAAGTTACCAGCGTAATGTTGCATTTTAGGAACTCTTCGGACCACTTCCCAGGCTGAGATCTGCTAAGGGGCAATTTGAAACCGCCATGGGGCATTTTGAATGCGTCAGTAGACCAGTTTCATAAACTAATATGCCAAATTATAAAATTATTGTGCATTCACTGCCTTCCCTAGCACCCATGAGCTTCACTTCCTGACCTCGAAAGTATCAAAGGCTAATTTCTTACATGATCCTGGAAACATGTAGTTTGCAACGTGCCCACTGGCTCCCAGTCAAGGAGAGGATCAACTTCAAGGTCCTCACCCTTAGGCACAAATGCACCAATCTCTCTGCCCCATCACACCTATCAGGAAACCATATCCAAAGACATCTCGACCTTCCCAAAAAGAAGCCACCATGCCAGCCAACTCTTCGTACCCTCCATAAAAAGAGCAAACACTGGAGGCATTGGCTTTCCTCACCTAGCAACCAAACTATGGAATGCCCTGCCCAACGTACTAAGAGCAGAACCCTCTCTATACTCCTTTCACAAATCCCTCAAAACCACACTATTCAACTAACCTCACACAACTCATGATAACTAAGCTGTCTGCCTCCGACGAAACTCTAAGTTGAATTTGTAAATGGTATTTGCTATGTAACCACCAAACTTTCTTTCCCTCTGTAACCAGCAATGGCTCTCTGTAATAGTGCCACGATGCCGAAGGGCTGCTGCGCGCTTTAAAAATGTGAATACATAAATAAATAAACAAATAATGTGCAGCCAGCTACAATGGCTGCTAGGCAGATAAATATAAAGCAAATTAATTTCTAATGAAAGCAAGCTCCAAGGCCTGTTTACAGTGTGTGGGTCTAATGTTAAGCTTTATATACTTACCTGTAATTTAAGATCTACTACCTATAGGTTATTTAACCAGAAGACAATTTGCTGGGACCAGCTTAGTGCATAGGTAGGACTCTGTAGCTTCAAGAAAGCCCCCTTAATTTAGGGGGCAAATCCCGCAGCTGATAGTGTGCCTCTTATCCGTGTTGAACTTGCATTTTTACCACAAAAGTAGGCCCTGAATTTCATGTGATTTCAAAAGATGTACATTTTTTAATCTACAAACTTTGTAACTCATACGACCCTTGGTACAGTTTGTATGAAAAATGTAGATGCATTGCATCCCCTGAAAACGAACATCCAAACCAGTTCATACTTGTATGTAATTAGCAGCTTCTGAAAAATAACATAAAAATAAGCCCTGACTTCCATGTGTTTTCAAATGATCTAAATTGTGTTATCTATAAACTGTGAAAATTATATGACCCGTGGTATGGTACAGATTGTATGAAAAATGTACATTAATTACCTCGCCTGAAAACAAACACCAAAATTAGCCCTGACTTTGATGTGAGTTTTCAGATGTAAACTGCGTAAGTATGAACTGTGAAAATTCGCCTCTTGGTACAGTATGTATGAAAAGTGAACATTTATTCCAACTTCTTGAAGTGTGTGTTGTAGGAGCATGTGTTGTAAGTCCTCACGTTATGTGCAGTTGGTGCGCGTGTCATAGGAACATGTATTGTAGGAGTGTGCTTCATAGGAGGACATGTCATAACACTGCATGTCATAGGATCACTTGTCATAGGAGTGTGTCATTACAGTAGGTCGTAAGAGTGTGTGTGATAGAAGGATGTGTCATAGGAGTATGTGCCTCAGGTTTTTGTGTCATGGCTGCATGTGCCCTAGGTGCACCTGTTGTAGGGGCACATGTCCAAGGTGCATGTGTCCTAAATACATATCCCCTATGGGCACGTGTCCTAGGTGCACATTTCATAAGAGCATGTATCAGGGGCGTGTTTGTCATAAAAGTGTGTGTCATAGCAGCACATGACATAGGTGCCTGTGTGGTAAGAGTATGTGTTGTAAGAGTGTGTGTTATAGAAGCATGTGTTGTAAAAGTGCATGTGTGTTGTAGAAGTGCATGTGTGGTGTAGGAGAGCATGTCGTAGGAGTGCATATTTTATGAGTATGTCTCATAGGAGTGTGTGTAGTAGGAGCGCATGTAGTAACTGCATGTGTGATAAGAGCATGTGTTGTAGGAGTGCGTGTTGTAGGAGTGTGTGTCCTAAGAGTGTGTGGTAAGTATGCATCATAAGAGTGTGTGTGGTTGGAGCATGTGAGGTCTTTCCACATGTAATTTGTAGTAGGTGCATGTGTAATAGGTGCGTGTGTCACAGGAACATGTAGGAGTGTGTATCATAGGAGCATGTGCCATACCAGCATGTGCCGTAGGAGCACATGTCGTGGAAGTGTGCGTCATAGTGTATGGTAAGAGTGTGTTTGGTAGGAGCATGTGTCGTAGGAGCACGTGCCATAGGTGTATTTCTTTCTTTAATTATTTGTTTCTTATGCTCTGCAGCCCGCAAGCATCAGGGCGCACACTGAAGGACATAGTCAAAATAACAAGGAATGTTCAAACTAAGGAATCCTACCCTGGACGCAGCGATCTCAATTCAATAGTAATATCTTTAGCCGTTTGCGAAAAGTACACAGATTTCTGTCTCCACGCAGATCAACCGGCAGTCCCATTTCAGGCGACTGAAGCTTGTACGGGAAAGGAACGGCCGCTCGCTCTCGTTCTCTTGGCATTAGGGCATATACACCGAAATATGGAGCTGGATCTGGTGACTGTCCCTTGCAATTGCAAGGCAATGCTTTCCTTGAGATATGAAGGTGCGGATCCAAATAAGCATTTTATGTGTGAAGGTGATAACCTGAAAAAGAATCCTGGATGCAAGTGGTAGCCAGTGTAATTCCTTTCTAGCGGTAGTGATGTAGTTCCTACTATGTATGCTCTTAACAGTGTGCACTCCGTCCTTTTGAAGTATTTGGGATTTATTTATGCAACTCTTATTAGCTCCACCCAGGAGCGCATAGTAGTAATATAATCAGGGCATAATAGTTGCCCCTACTAGAATTTCACAATTCTTATTAGTGACATCTGGTTTCACTAATCTGAATAATCTGAGGTGATACTTGGGCTTTTTAGTACACTAGCCTCTTGAGCGTCCACGCCAAGAGCGCAGTCCAAGACCACACCCAATGTTTTCAATTTGTTTTGTACTTTAATACATTGGCCATCTATAGTGAATTTTAAAAACATATGTCGGATTTAGTTCTCGCTTGATATCAAAATCTCTGTCTTTCCACTATTTAAACAAAGCCAGTTGGCAGTCATCCACTCTTTTAGCAGTTTATAGATACCTTGGATTTTTCAGGTACTCTCAACATGAATGCCCTTATGTGACACGAATGGTCGAACCACATCTCACATAAGGGCAACTTCAATAAACTATGATTATAACTTTAAGAAAAAAAACGGAAAAAAGGAAACCTAAAGTATTGAAGTCAAGTTATTTATCACTTAAGTGGGCTGGCACTCATCAGGGAGAACGACTTTTTGAATACTTTGAAACAAATAAGGTATGGGGATACCTTAGTTCCACCTGTGATGCGACAGCTAAATTATCATATGACAATTGAATGGTAAGCGCAGAGTGACTTCAGAAACCCGGTTACTTGATCATTATACAGTCCTAATGTGTAGGGCGAGGGGTTCTGATTTCACATATGGCTTCTGTAAGCTTCTCAGGATCTCTAAAAGTTTTTTGTGTTGTTACCCACATTTTCAATTTCTCCATTAAAAAGTAATTTTTTGCCTGGTAAATTCAAATTTTATACAATTTTTCAATACTTTTCCAGATCACTGTGTTTTCCTCCATTTTGTTTTTAGTCCAATTATGTTCTGCCTTCCTTTTCTCTTGTCTGAGCTTGGTTAGCTCAGGATAGAACCAATTGTGATGACTCGATCAATCCCTAACTACCTTGGTCTTCATGGGTGCTATTCTACTCAGCATTTCCTCCAACTCTCTGTCATAGTTCACAGCCAAAATATGCAGAGTATCAGCATCTATGGTACTTTCCATAATAAGTTCTTACTAATAATTTTCTTAGGCACATTACATCTCAACGCCCATCTCCCGAGCAGTGAAATCTGGAAGTTAACAGAAAAGTGGTTGGACCAAACACAAGGTTCTGTGATAATGGCTGAAAAGCAGATCATCTTTTAGAACTCCACAGGACAATTGAATCCCCCAAATCAACAGAAAAAAGGGACAACTAAAAAATTGTATGAAGCCCTGACTGACCTTGAAAACTCAAAGCAATTACATACTTTAAACATAAAGGAACCTACAAATGGATATAATTAATTACCAAAGCAAATCCTCCTGATGACCCACTGAACTATAAAGTGCAAAACACGTATAGAAGTTTTGTAAATGCTTGACTGCAATTTGCAATGAGGCTATGTAAATACTTGACTGCAATTTGAAATCAGGTCACATATAGACCAATTTGCACAATCTTGAATTAAATTGAATTGAAACCACCATTAAGTTTGAAAGTGTGCTTTCCTCAACAAACACTGCAGAATTGGCGCATACTCAATGACTCACCTTAGCAATATAATTGGACTTAAATATTGGGCAGCCACAATACTGGGTAAATCGCCTTGCTGACAATTGATAAACACCAATAACCTCCGACATGGATGAACCAATAGGTTGATCTTTGACCTCAACCTTTTCAATGTGGTAATGGGATTAACCTACACATTTTCCGAGGTAATCCAGTCTAAAGTATTTCTCCTAATATGTATTGGTTCACTGTTATGGATAACTACCTCTATGTTTTTTTTTAAAGATTGCTCTAATAATAGAGCCTCCTTTCCAGCACTGTTTCCCCCTCCACCTATTAAGATCAAAAATCATTAAAGGTGGAGTAATTGGGTGTATTTAACCCTGTTAAAATGCCAGTAAATTCCTCATTCAAATTTGGCATATCATTTGGTGGGCTATATACCACAACAATGTTAGTGCAATTTACTGGAGATGAGGTAATTTTTAAATGTAGGATCTCACAGCCATCGCAGCTAATGGGTGATCTAAATAAACATAGTTCTTCCTTAGCTATAACTGCAACTTCTCCCCCAATTCCTTGTTCTCTATTCTGGCCCAAAATGTACAACCCTTTGGGGTTACCAAGTCAATGATAGGTCCGCTTGAATCCTTGAGCCATGTTTCTGTTATTGTCATAAGATCTACTTGCTTATCAATAGCGTATTTCCCCAGTGAACGGGTATTGAGTAAAGCTATTTTTATAGTTTGTCCATTCAACAATATGGAATCCGTAATTTGTCCCCCTGATTTCTCACTATGTATTTCTCCCATTATACTATTGTTCTTATTATTGGGGGCAGTCAGATGTGAAATAAGGTGCAACGGTACTTCCATCCGTAATAACGGCTGCTCCTTTAAAGTGGCTTGAGCCTCAATATGTGTTTTAGTAAGCACGAGCAACTGTGCATTCAATTTTATGCTATTAGCTCCTTTGGTGCTGTATTGTCCACCCTCCCTCATTTGTGTGTTGATGGGCATATCTAGCATCGGTATTGCCACGGTTTCGTTTCTACTTGTGGTTACATTCAAATCCATATATTTGTCCACAATAGATTTCCTGGCTGCTTTACGGGTCGCTAAGAGCACCTTCAAGTCTGTGTGTAACTCCTTTTTAACATGTAATGTGTAACAAGTTACTTACCAGATTGTACATTTTTCTCCAAGATGGAACACAAGGCTCTAAACAAAATCAGCACAGGGCACAAAGACGTGGAAGCATGGACTAGCTCAGATTAGCTAGACCCTGATGCGCCTGACAATAGATATATAACGCGCGAGAACGACAAAACACCAGGGACTTGTAGTTCCAAGCGCGTGACTTTGCAAAGATTGCAAAGGAATGCCATTTAACAAAAGCAGCAGTTATACAACTGTTAAAACGGTACAAGCTGCACATGTTTTAGGTGCATGTGTCATAAGTGTAAGTCATAGAAGCACATTTGTAGGCACCCATGTGGGAGGAAGATGTGTTTTATGAGTGTGTGTTGTCAGAGCGCATGTCGTAGGAGTGCATATCGTAGAAGCATGTGTGTGTGTGTAGAATGAGTATGTGTAGTAGCTCCATGTGTCTTAGGAGCATATGTTGTAGGAGTGTATGTCATAAGATAGTGTGTTGTAAAAGTGTATAGTAAGTGTGTATCATAAGAGTGTGTTGTAAGAGTATATGAAAGAATTAGAAGTCAAACGTTCTACTGCACCTCCTCAGAGGCACTCTGCCTTTCCTCTCCTTACCCCAGAAGCTCACTGTCTCAAAAGGCCTGGTTCTCTCTAGGCGGGACCACTAACAGCCTCTTTCGAAATCTACCTGCCTCTACTGTCCGCCCTTTTGCAACTAATCAAGAACAGGACTGCAATACTTGGCCTTGGCCTCAAGCCCTGGGATCGCATCTCTCCAGCCCTGAAATCTCTCCACTGGCTCCCAGTGGATGCAAGGATTAAATTCAAAACCCTTTGCATTGTTCACAAGGCTTTCTGGGGCCTGGGTCCAAAATACTTTCAGCTATCCCTCCATAAATACCTCCCCTCTTGAGCTCTTCACTCCTCTACTTCTAACTCCCTCTGGGTCAGTCATTTTTCAAAGAAACAAGTTGGGGGTAGATCCCTGTCTTTGGCTGGGGCCTCCCTCTGGAACAGCCTCCCTGCCACTTTGAAACATGAGGAGAACCACCTTGGGTTCCGGAAGCACCTCAAGACCTTCCTTAAGACCTTCCTCTTTGCTTCTGCCTTCTCCCCTCCTCTCCCCTGCAGATCTGTTCTCTCTCAGCCACGTGCACCTGGCCTACCCCCGTCTTCTGGACCCAGGTACCTGCTCACCCTGCCGCACTGCCATCCGAGCCACACGTTACACTGGAGCCTGTATCTGCAACCATACAGTTCCCCCCTTCTTTGTTAATGCACTTAACAGACATAGCCTGTCTGCTGCCTTAAACCCAGCATTTGCCACTTTCTGGCTGCACTCCCACTGTTTGTTGCCATTTATATTATTTTTCTGTTCTTCCTTTGCTCCACACTTTGCACTTCCTTCAATGCACTTGAGCGTTCTCAATGTCACTGGGACTAATAAGATAGTTGTTCTGTTCTCTTTTGTTCCCCTACCTTGCCTTCTTGTGCTCTGAAACACACATGTATGAGCGCAATATAAATGAAATATCAATATCCATACATTAATTGGTCTCGGGAGGATAGCTCAGGGGCAACACGCTCGCCTTGGAAGCAAGACGATGCAGAGCAACGCAGATTCGATCCACGTGTCCGCGTTTAGAAACCTCTGGGTATTAAGTGCGTTATATGTGAGTTTTCACATGTTAAGGTGCAAAATGTACAAACTGAGGTGTATATGGATTCTACAGTTCATACTTGTATGCAATTTACAGGTCCTGAAAACACACATTAAAGTAAGCCCTTGCTTTCAATTTGTTTTCAAAAGATGTAAATTGCATAATCTACAAACAGTGAAAAACACATACGACCCTTGGTACAGTCAGTATGAAAAATGTATATTCATTACATACCCATAAAACTAATATCAAAATCAGCCCTGACTTTGATGTGAGTTTTCAGATGCAAACTGTAATGTACAATTGTGAAACTCACATGCCACTTGGTAGAGTTCATATGAAAAGTGTAAACGTATTCCACCTCTTTGAAATGTACATAAAATTTGGCCCCGACTTGCCTTGTATATGAGTTTTTAGGAGATGTCAATTTTGTAATATACAAATGGTAAAACTCATATGCGGTGCATACAGTTCATATGAAAGATATGCATTCATACTGCACATGCATCATAAATAGATTTAAATCGTTAATATCTCAAAATTGGCTAAGTCGATTTTAAAAAATGTTTTTCAGTGTACCAATTCCGGATGAAATCTAGGTGCATTAAAAAAAAATGTGAAAATTGAAGCAGCCAATTCTAAGCTATTTGGTCCCCCCCAAAAATGGTTTTACGATTGGAAAACCCAAATTTAAAAGTTGCTCAAAATGCAATAAAAACTAGAGGAGAAGCCCTATGTTGGTTTTAAATGGAATATGATCAGCTATTGTCCATCTGGTTTAAACAAGGCCTTTTGGACTGGGAAGAAAAGCAATTTCTTACAAAAGAGTACCCATTGATACCCATCTACTTCCTAACTAAAGTGCACAAAAGGTTGGCCAAATCCCCTGGTAGGCCCATAGTGTTATCCAATGGTTCCCTCCTGGAAAAAAACTCTGCATGCATAGATATATGTCTCTTTCCCTTTGTTGAAACATTACCTTATGTGAGAGACACTACTGATTTTCTGGAAAAAATCAAAGGTATTCCCTGGTTAGACACTTACCTATCGATGACTTTTGATGTCTCCCTTTATGCTTCTATCAGTTATGCCCATGGTATTGAGGCCTTCAGTCATTTATCTACAAAATCAGCAAAATATACAGATAACTCCAAAATGGTTATAGACATGTTGACTTTTTGTTTGGGGCATAATGTTTTTGAATTTATTGGTAAGTTTTATGATTAGATTCGTGGAGCAGCAATGTGTTCCTCGTTTACACCAACATACGCAAATCTTTTTATGGCAAATGGGAAGAAGTAATACTTAATTCGCCTGCACTTCAAGGATTTGGGTTAGGTGCATTGATGGCCTATTCATTATTTGAAATGGGTCTGTTTTGAATTTGCACACATTCTTAACATCAATGACAATAATTTACATTTTACCTTTCAGTATAGTTATAAAGAGATCACATATTTGGATGTCAAGGTCAGCATTGAGAATGTCACGCTGGGGACTGAATTGTATAGGAAAGAAACCAGTTCCAACTCCGTGTTACACGCCGAAAGCTGTCCTCCTAAAAGCCAGCCTCACTTGGAGCATTCGGATGGGACAATTTATGGAGGCTAGGAGAAATTGCTCTAGAAATTAAGTATTTCTGGATCACTAATGTACCATTGCCATGAGGCTCACTTCATGGAAATAGCTCAGGAATGTCATAAATGTTGCATTTAACAAAGTCCGTCAAGAGGGAATCTCCTGACTACTAAGAAGACCAAAGTTGATCATGAGAATATTATTTTATGCATTACCACTTGCAATAACAAGGCCTTATGCTATTACAAAGATCCTAAACAGACTTTGGCAACTTTTGGAACAGGACAAAGATTTGAGATACACTTTTGAGAATCATCTATCGATTACTTATAGGAAATCTTCCCTCAAAAATATAGTGGCACCCAGCTTCTTTGAGGATAAATTGCCCCTAGATAGATAACTGCTCAGAAAACTGGCTTTGTTAAACGTAACACATGAAGGCATGCAGACTTAGAGAAAACATGAAAACATATATGAATCCCCCCACAGGTTGGTTGGCTGAGATAGCAAATTGTATCACCTGTGAGATCAAATATGCAATATATGTGACTGCAATAAGAGGTATGTTGGCAGCACAATCCATGAGGTTAAAGTATGTATCTTACAGCATATGAGAGCAATTAAAAAATAAGATTTTACTTATCCATTGGCAAAACATTCTGAGGAGATTCACAATGGTAATTTTTCATTGCTCATTTACTTTGCCACAGATGGTGTACCAGCAAAACCATGTGGGGGCAATAGATAAAAATGTCTTAGACAAAAAGAGGCGAGATATAGCCTTGACTGATACCAAAAGACATAATAAAGATGAGGAACTATGTCTTCATTGGAAAATAGTTATAGGGTTAGCTCCTTTGGGAGTGTATTTCCATCATTCTGTGTTACTACTCTGCTGTGTGAATTTTATGTAGATGGTTCTAAAAAGACAGTGATTGGGTCTAATTTAATGGTTGTGTTTCCTTTACTCTTAAGGAGGGCTGTCATACCGTCAACATTGATGTATAGCACTGGCATTTTTTCAAACTGATGTTTAGGTTGTGGCCCCTTATATGCAAGGCTATTCTATATTTCATTATTGGTTATACAGGAGTGAGCCTT
The DNA here is from genome assembly GCF_040938575.1 of Ambystoma mexicanum. NCBI lineage: Eukaryota > Metazoa > Chordata > Amphibia > Caudata > Ambystomatidae > Ambystoma > Ambystoma mexicanum. Next base: position 540,573,710 of record NC_090941.1, on the reverse strand, counting down.
TACTTAAAAAGAACATATCTGTGTATTATACAGGGTTTCTCTGCTCTTAGTAATTCTTGTAATGCGCCTAATTGTTGTTGATCTAATAGGATGCTATTTCTGTATCTGCGCACTGGCACTTTATTATGTCATGCTACTACGTGTAGATCATGTTAAATATATTCTATAGCATTACTTTCTGATGTTTACATCAGAGGAGCTCTGTGTACCGCAAATGCACTTTATAGGCACAGTAGGATCACAATGCTATGCACTTGCACTGTAGGATTTAGCAGTACCTCATTTTATTTATTGGGTAGCACTTAATATGACATAAGAATGTTATGGACAGAGTACAACTACAAGTGTGCTGAACCTGTTTTTCTTTAGAAATCATACAGATTTCCTTACAAGACTGCTGTTACCTTTTGTATTAATCTCAGGTTGCAAGTGTTGCAAATGGTGCTTGACCCATGTGCCCTTTGAAGTAGGCTAATATTTAATGACACATTTGCTAATTGTATAAAGGTTTGGGATTAATTATGCACTGCATAACATTAGACTTTGAGAAGGATGCGAGGTATACGACATCTAAATAAAGCAAATGTTTAATGATGCACTTGGACCTCTGAGAAAGCTAAATAATTCATAATGTACTTTATATTTATGCAAAGAAAGTTACAAGCCTTATATTCTCACATTGGTTATGTTTATATCTATTGTCAAATTGCAACATTTACCACTAGATTCATGATATCATTAGACATTGATATTATGTATCATATGCCTGACATGTGTCTATACTATTCAAATATGACCCTCTGCTTACCTGTGAATTAGCATTTGCTCTTGCGTCAGGGATACATATGATGGACTAGCAGCACAATATAAAATGAGGTCCCACTTTATAATTTTGTAACCTGGCTTAAAACACATTTTTTTAAATGTCTTGTATCACTTAATAAACAAATCCACTTTGCATCAAAAATGTGTATGTGGGTCTCTGGGCTACCTCGGCCACCCATCGAGGGAGTTACTTTTATTGCTGATATTAACATGTGCTGTTAGGGCATGCTTTTACAGGCATCCGTGCCCACAGTGTTTTTGTTCCTTGAAGAGCGCATCTCAATATGAGCAGTTTTGCTTTCATTAATATTTATATATAAATCTTAGATTCTAAAAAAAAGACAGTTTCAACAAACATTTATTTTGTTACGATTATGTCATAATTGATGCTAGTTTAATTGTTGCAGACATATTGCAACATTTGTTTCTCCTACTGCAATTATTGTTCCACATTTTAAGCAGCCTAAAAAAGCATACTCTGGATCAATATTTAGTAAAGTTGGGAGTGACACAATCATACACTTGATAATTTTTGGGAACTTTAAAAAGTGCAGGTTCATGTAACCTTTTCTACTGTTACACTTTCTATATGTTTTCTTTTAGAATTGTGTCTTTTGCCTGTACCAACTACAGGTAAGCTTTTCAAATTGAAGTTTGTTCATTTGTTTTATTTTTATAAAATAAATGTAACATATCTGCTCAAGTCTAGTTTGCATATGTGCCAACATTGCAGAATTTCCTAAATTATATTTTTGAGGGTTACCCCTTTTTAAATTTGCTTTGCAGATGGTGCAAATTACTTGAGAAATGTTTTGCTCCTCATCTGACTGAGGAGTTTCAAAGTATTTACACATCCAAGATATTAAGTTGCCAAATGGAAATGTTCCAGAGATAGTAATTTTCTTTGGATGTTGTTTTTTGGTTTTGCTAATAACAACGCTTACAATGTTCCTATTACTGTCAGCAGTAGGGACATTTTGTGGTGATGCTTCTTCAGTAATTGAACTTTCTGATACATAATTTAATAAGTACCATTAATAGATCAATTATCTTTTTTCATTTTGTTGGCCACGCCAGTTTTACTTCTTAAAATACTATTACTTGAAATAGTAGGAGTTTTAAGTCGTTTTTTTGATGATGTTATAGAAGTTCCCATTGGCAAATCATTTGTATTATTTTTATGTGCACATGGAGTTTTAACTTTTGAAATACTAGCAGTTGAAGTGCTGTGGTGTATTTTGTTCTTTTAACTGAATAAAAGTACTTTGCACTGTTGAAATGGTATTAATATTATCAGGGGTGGACTGGGAAGCCAAAGAGGCCCTGGACATAATTACTAGAGAACCAACACAGGCCCTGGAAAGAATGTTCAAAGTGGCCTCATATTACACATTTTCAGTAAGCCTAACCCTGTTCCCATGGGAAAATTGTGAAATACCACACAAAAGAGGCCCAGGGTGAAGAGGCCTACAGGGAAAACTCCAGAGTTCCCTATAGGTCAGTCCACCCCTGAGTAGTATCCGGTAAGAAATATGTTTTGGAGCCTTTATAACAAAAATGCTTGCAATTTTGAAATAGTAGTAATAGAGAATGTGTTAGTTTGATGTATTTGTGGACTTTGAACTGTTGGAATAGTAGTATTTTCAATATTAGATTGTGTATTTTGTATTCTTTGGTGTAACAGCACTTTCGATTATTGAAATAGTTTTAGAACTGCTAATAGGCAATGTAGTGTGTTTTTCAATTTCAATAGAAGTTTGTACTGTTGAAACAAATTCACATTTTGATAGTGTGTTTTATTAATTTTAATTTGTTAATTTGAGGTGTTTGGAATAGCAAATTACATTGATGAGGTGTGGTACAGGTAGCCTCAGTAGTAACATCGGCAGTATTAAATAGTATTTTGTATTTTCAGTTGTTTGTTTAAAATCTTTTAAAGGACTTGTGGATACTGAAGGAAAGATGTCAACCAGTGCAATACACATAGCTGTTTCTGTATTAATGTGTCCTTTAGGAAATATATCTTCTACTACTTCTCCTTTGACATTACTAATAGTTGGAACAGTTGTAATGTCCTCAGTGTATTGTGAAAACATGTTTTGTGTTCTTTTGTTGGTGTATTCCTTTTTTGAGGAATGTGTGTGATGTTTTTCCTTATGTTTTTTCCACAACTTTTTTGTGCTTATGTTGTCCAGCTGAAATTAAATAACAAACGTCAATTTTGTTTTTCAAAGGACCATGCCTCTGTTTTTTTATTGGATTTTTACATTTTTATTGTTAAAAGGCAATTGTGTTTTCGTTTTATGAGAGAAACCACAATTTTGTTTTACCTTTTGTTATGATTACACATGTTTAAATAACAAAGAGCAATTCTTTTTTATAAAGGAGAATGATTTGTCACTTGTATTGCATTATTAAATGTGTTGTAATAAAACAATTGTATTTTAATGGTATTGGACAAAAGGCAGTTTAGTTCGACTTTTGTCAATTTGCAAGTTCTAGTTGAAAATGTTTTAATTTGTTTTTACAATAAATTAGACCTACAAGATTTATGATGATCATGTATTTTTTTCTCAGTATTTGGTTGAATTTTATTTTCATCCAGTCTTAATGTTGATGTTTCGCCGATAAAAAATGAGACATGTTATAATAGTAAAGAATATTTATGTTAATGACAATGCAACATTTGTACGTTTATTAGTGCAAAATGTGTAATATGCCACATGTTAAAATCAATAAGTGACATATTACAAGATAATGTTGCAATTACTGCACTGATTAGATTAAGCATACAGTTTTACAAGCTATACATTATGCTTAATGTGGATACGTTTAGATAATTGTACGCTAATATTATGCGTACTGTTTATCATATGCCTGTGTTAAAGCAGTTATGCTTATTAAATATACAAAGTGGTACAAACATTACACTAACCCTTTAAGTGCTAAGGACCAGGTATCTCGTCCTCAGTACTACGTTTGCAGTGCTAAGGACGAGATACCTTGTCCTTTTAAGCACTTACCTGTGGGGGGGTGGATCACCCCCCACCCCTGTTGCAGCTCCCATCTCTCCGACCCCCAGGCAGTGAAGGGGAGGACTTCCCTTTCCGTGCCTGGGGGTCAGGAGTGGCTGTGATGAGGTTGGTGCACACTCTGTGCGCCGACGTCATAAGCAAATTATATTTTAATGAGGCTTTAGCATGTAAATATAGCAGACATATGCTGCTCAGGCTTTTTCTGCCTGATTTGCATGAGGGAGGGCTTGTTGGAAAGGGAAGCGTATCCCCTTTCCAACAAGTGCTCCCACAAGCAAATTTCTGGTCAAGGATTGTTCGATCCTGACCAGCAATCCCACTGGACCACCAGGTAATTGATTTTGTCGGTGGGGCCCCCCCACCAGGCCAAACAACCCTGACCAATGTTTTGCCTTCTTTCGGGGCAGATGGGTGCTATTTTGCACCCATTTGCCCCCAAAGGCGGCAATAAAATCATTAAAAAAGGCACACTTGGGGGAATTGGGGGGCTGGCCCTGTGCCTGTGGGCCAGCCCCCCCAGGTAGGGGGCAGACTATTGCTGCTTATCTGGGGAGGGGGCAAAATTGAGGGTCTGGCCCCTTTTACCACCCCAGGGAAGCAGCAAGGACCACTAGGCCACCAGGAATATGATCTTGGGGTTGGGGACACACAGACCCATCAGCCCCCAACCCCCAGAAAATACCAACCAGATGGCATAATGTTGTTTTGCCTTCTTTGGGGGCAAATTGGTACAGTGATGTGATCTTGAGGGTGGGATCCCTGCACCCAGGCCAATCCGATCCCCCACCCTCATCCCCTAAAAAAGCCAACAAGATGGCATAATGTTATTTTGCCTTCTTCGGGGGAAAATGAATACTGCTTTACAACCATTTGCCCCAAGGAAGGCAAAACGACATCGGGCAATTTTGCCAGAGGCACACTAGGGGGGGCATCAGAGGGCTGGCCCGATCCCTGTAGGGCCAGGCCCCTCAGGAATCCCCATCATGGAGGGGCAGATCCTTTCTGCTTCACTGGGGGGCAACATTTGGGGTCTGGTCTTATTTTGCCAAACCGGAAAGCAGTAAGGAGCACAAAGCCACCAGGGAAAATATTTTGGGGTTGAGGGGCTGTTTCGCCCCCATTGCCCGTCGCAGTACACCTGGCTGTCCTGGATCTCTGGGCAGGGCCACGTTAGAGCTTTTCCCTCCATGAGGAATGGGGACTCTGTGGTGGCTCCTTGGGACCATCGCTGGGCAGGAGGGCGGCCAACTCAGGTGTGAGGCAGACACCCAAGGCCTGGGGCAGAACTCCCACCCGTCCTAGAGCTCTGGCTGGGCAACGTTACAGCATTTACTAAGGGGGGGGGGTGGGGACACTGCCGGGGCTCCCTGGGGAATTAGGCTGGGCCTGGGGCTAGGCGACCGACATGGGAGACAGGCGCCCAAGGCTGAGGGCACTATCCTCGGCTGTCCTAGAGCACTGGCCATGCTGTTTTACAGTACTTCCCCTCCTGGGAGGGATAGGGACCCTGCCGGGGCTCCCTGGGACTACAGTTCGGCCAGGGGAAGTGCAATCCACATGGGAGACAGGCGCTGACGGCCGGGGGCAGCACCCCCAGCTGTCCTGGAGCTCCGGCTGCACTGTGTTACACCTTTTCTCTCAGGGGAGGGATGTGGACATTGCTGGGGCTCCCTGGTACTGTTGCTGGACTTGTGGACGGTCGACCCACACTGGAGGCAGTCGTCCAAAGTCGGGAGCAGCACCCCTGGCTGTCCTGGAGCTCTGGCTGGGCTGCATTAGAGCTATTCCCCCCACAGAGGGATGGGGCGCCATTGGACGGCCGCTGGACTTGTTGATGGTCGACCCACATTGGAGACAGGCGCCCGAAGCTGGGGACATCACCCCAACCGTTCTGTACTTGTGGCTGAGCTGCATTACAACTTTTCCCTCAGAGAATGGATGGGGATGCTGTCAGGGCTCCATGGGACCACTGTTGAACTTGGAGATGGCCGACCAACAAGGGAGATAAGTGCCCAAGGCCCGAGACATCACCCGTGAGCATCTTCGAACTCTCACCGTGCTGTATTACAGCTTTTCTCTCTTTAGAGGGATTGGCACACTGCTGGTGCTCCCTAGTGGGGAAAAGCTGTAATTCAGGCCGGCCAGAGCTCCAGGATGGTCAGGTAGTTCAGTGGCAGTCCCGGGGGGGCACCGGCAGGGTCCCAATCCCTTCCTGGAGGGAAAACCTTTAACACAGGCCAGTCAGAACTCCACAGAACTCCAGGATGGTTGGGGGTGATGTCCTCTGGCTTTGGTACCTGTCTCACAATTTGGACAACCATCCCAAGTTCAGTGGCAGTCCCAGTGAGCCCTGGCAGGGCGCCCATCACTTCACTGAGGGAAAAGCTGTAACGCAGGCCAGCCAGAGCTCCGGAACAGCCGGGGGTGCTGTCTCTGGACTTGGGGACCAGCCTCCCTTGTTGGTCGACCGTCCCTAAGTTCAGCAGCGGTCCCAGAGAGCCCCGGCAGGGTCCCCATACCTTCCGAGAGGGAAAACCAGTAATGCAGGCCAGCCAGAATCCTGGCTTGTCAGGGGTGATGTCCTCAGCCTTTGGTGTCTGTCTCCCATGTTGGGTGATCATCTACAAGTCCAGCGGCGGTCTCTGTGGGCCCCAGCAGGGTGCCCATCCCTTCCCAGAGGGAAAGGCTGTTACACAGCCAGACAGAGCTCTGGGATGGCCAGTGGTGCTGCTTTTGGGCTTGGGTGACTGTCTCCCTTGTTGGTCGACTGTCCCCAAGTTCAGCTGTGGTCCCAGGGAGCCCCAGCAGGGTCCCCATTCTTCCTCATAGGGAAGCGTTGTAACACAGCCTAGTCAGAGCTCCAGAATGGAAGGGGGTGATGTCCCCAGCCTTGGGTGCCTGTCTCACATGTGGGTCGACTGTCCCCATGTCCAGCGGTGGTCCCAGGGAGCCCTGGCGGTGTCCCTGTCCCGTTACAGCTTTTCCCTGCGGGAAGGGACAGGGACCCTGCCGGGGCTCCCCAGGACAGCCGTTCAGCTTGGGGGGGCATCCACCCAAATGGGAGACAGGCACTCAAGGCCGGGGACATCACCCCTGACCATCTTGGATCTCTGGCTGGGCTGTGTTACAGCTTTTCCCTCCGGGTAGGGATGGGGACCCTGCCGGGGCTCCCTGAGACTGCCGCTGGACTTGGAGACGATCAAGCCACATGGCAGGCAGGCCCCCAAGGCCAGGAACATCACCCCCGATGTCCTGGAGCTCTGGCTGTGCTTCATTAGAGATTTTCACACCAGATGGGGACCCTGACGGGGCTCAACGGAACCGCCGGTTGGACCCGTGGACGGTCGACTCACATTGTAGACATGCGCACAAAGCCGTGGGAATCACCACCGGCCATCCTGGAGCTCTGACGGGGCTGTCTTACAGCTTTTCCCTCTGGGTAGGGATGGTGACCCTGCTGGGGCTCCCTGGGACTGTTGCTGGACTTGGGGACGGTCGACTAACATGGGAGACAGGCACCCAAGTTTGGGGACAGCACCCCTGGCCGTACTGGAGCTCTGTCTGGGCTGCGTTGCAAGTTTTCCCTCCAGGGAGGGATGGGGACCCTGCCGGGGCTCCCTGGGACTACCGCTAGACTTGGGGACAGTCGACCCAAATGGGAGACATGCGCCCAAGGTAGGGGACATCACCCCTGACCATCCTGGAGCTCCGGCCTGGCTGCATTGCAGGTTTTCCCTACAAGGAAGGACGGGGATCCTACCAGGGCTCTCTGGGATGGTCACTGTACTTGGGACGGTCGACCCACATAGGAAACGGGCACCCAAGGCCAGGGACATCACTCCCAGCCACCGTAGAGCTGTGGGTGGGCAGCGTTACAGCTTTTGCCTCCATGGAAGGAAGAGGACCCTGCTGGGGCTCCCTGGGACCGCTGCTGTACATTTGTTTGGTCAACCCACATTGGAGACGGACACCCAAGGCCAGGGACATCACCCCCGACAATCATGGAGCTCTGGCTGGGTTGCATTACAGAATTTCCCTCTGGGAACGGATGGGGACCCTGCTGGGGCTCCCTGGGACTGCTGCTGCACTTGGGGATGGTTGACCCACATGGGAGACAGCCGATAAAAGGCCAGGGACATGACCCCCGACCATCCTGGAGCTCTGGCTGGCCTGTGTTACAGCTTCACCCTCCGGGAAAGGATGGGGACCCTGCCGGGGGTCCCTGGAACGGACGCTGGGCTTGGGGACGGTCAACTCACATGGGACACAGCCACCCAAGGCCAGGGACATCACACCGGACCATCTGGGAGCTCTGGCTAGCCTGCGTTAGAGCTTTTCCCCAACAGGGAGACCCATCAGTGTGCAAATACCTCCCCGGAGACAAAAGCTGTAATTCAGCCCATCTAGAGCTCCAGGCTGGCCATATGGACGTCATCCCCAACCATCAGAATTTCCTCTTCCTAGGCCCTTTGGTATACCAGTGGTTTAGCTTTTTCCCTTTGCGCCCAGGTAAGTGCACTGACACATGTGAGGTACCGTTTGTGTCGGGACACCTGTGGGAACATGGCAAGGTAGGACATGTGTTGTTGCCGGCGTGTTTTGGTGGTTTCCTGGTGACAAATGTCTGAAAAATGGGATTTATTTCTCCACTTTTTGATGGTTTCCCAGGCCTTGTGGGTAATACATTCTAGGGTGATTGGTGAAAGGCAGACCTCTTTAGATTTCCCCGGGTATCTTCTTTTCAGAAATGTATGGGTTTCCCCGTTTTCCTTGGTGGCTGCGACACCCCAGGCCCAAATCTGTGTGTTATCCACAACACCAAATACCATAAGAATTTCCTCCTCCTAGGACCTTCGGTGTACCAGTGGTTTAGCCTTTTCCCTTTGCGCCCAGGTAAGCGCACCCACACATGGCAGGTACCATTTTTGTCGGGACACCCGTGGGAACGTGGGACGGTAGGACATGTGTTGTGGCCAGCCTGTTTCTGTGGTTTCCTGGTGATTATTTTCTCCACTTTTTTTGAGTTTGCCGGGTGTTGTGGGTAATAAATTCTAGGGCGATTGGCGAAGGTCAGACCACTTTGGATTCCTCTGGGTGTCTTCTTTTCAGAAATGTATGGGGTTCCCCATTTTCTTTGGCGGCTACGACACCCCAGGCCCAAATCTGGGGATTGTCCACAACTCCAAATACCATCAGAATTTCCTCTTCCTAGGCCTTTTGGTGTACCAGTGGTTTAGCCTTTTCCATTTGCGCCCAGGTAAGTGCACTGACACATGTGACATGCCGTTTACTTCGTGCCACCTCTGGGAACATGGGAAGGTAGGACATATGTCTGCGTCTTCTGGTGGTTTACTGGTGGCAAATGTATGAAAATGAGTTTTGCCACTTTTTGGAGTTTGCCCAGCCTTGCGGGTAAAATCCTCTAAGGCGATTGGCAAAAGTCAGACCTCTTTGATTCCCCCGGGTGTCTTCTTTTTAGCAATGTATGGGGTTCACTGTTTGCATTAACTTGCTTCTTCAACTAGGACTTGGAAACATTTTGAGATATACTTCAGGGCATAAGTGAGGCTTTTCACTTTTTGCCACATTATGAAATAAAATATATTTTCCTACTGCCTCATGTTCTTATCCAGTCCCTTTCTGACAGCTTTTTTTTCACCTTTTGTGGATCACAGTCCAATGATCTATTCAGATCCAATTAAATATTCTCGGTCCGTTTTACCCAACCCTTGAAATGTACCAAAGATTCCTTTATCAACAAGGTGTTTAACTAAGAATAAGGAATCTTTTTCTGGCAATCTGATTTTTCTAAGACGAGAGACGCGCTCCATTCGAAACAGGATTCCATTGACTGCAGACCCAACTCATGCAATATAACAGAAGAAGGGGCACCCTTAGGCAAACCTAAGACATTCTACTAAATATTTGCTACTAACAGAGGCCATATTCAGTTCCCCTTCAAGAAACCTATCAACATCATACATTGGTGATGTTAACACCTGGGACCTGTAGTATGTTATTGCATGCTTTAAAGAAAATGGGCACCAGTAAAGGTGCCGGTAAATCCATTCCGCCCTACCACGAGGTCTCCTCACGGGACCCGCAATGGGTGCCTGGAAAAATCAGGCGTCCATACCGGGTCCCGCGAGGACACCAGGGAGCCAACAACGGGCCCGTCATTAACAGGCCCGTTGTTAGCTCCATCCCCATTTCCATTGAGCCATATGGGGGCTCGAATGGGGATGGACCAGGTCCGGGTTCCTCGGACAGGGAATTACCGGGTCAGCCAAGGTTGCGATGGCCTGGTAATTCCTCATTCGAGTAACCCGGGCCCAGATTGCGGTAAGGAGGCAACCATGCCGCTAAAAGCGGCATGGTTGCCTCCAACCTCCTGATGAGGGCCAATGTCCCCACTTTACAGATGATTCTTTTCAGGTGCGCACTAAACGCATTGCATTTTTTCCTCATGGCCTCCAATCTGATCTTTTTATTAAAACAACCCTTTATGGTAAATCCCATGTAGAGGTAACTTACTACACATTCAATAAGCAAGTTCTTAATTTTCCAAACAACCTATTTTCTTCCTATTCCCACAGACCAGAACCTTAGTTTTCTGACAATTTACCACAAGTCTATGAGCATCCATAAAGGAAGTTAATACATTTGTCGACCAATTGGGGTTTGGTCCATGATCACGATGTCATCTGCATAAAGCATACAATGAAATTTCACAGAACAAATACTCGAGGCGGAGGGAAGGCCTGAACCACATCCAACCAAAAGCACAGGTCCGCAAGATACAGATTGAACAAGGCCTGGGCCAACACACAACTCTGTCGAACACTCCAGTGTGTCACCACCAGCCTTGATGAACTGATCCAGACACGTTTTTATGCAAGGGAACAAGCAACTCCAGCAAATATGGAGGAATACCCCAAGCCCTTAATTTATGCCATAGGCGACTTCTTAGCACCCCACCTGAAATTACAAGGAGTAATTATACCTTGACCTAGTCATGCCTCCCAGTCGGACCTAGAACCTCCCCTCTTTCCCCCCAACAATAAGTCGATTTTGTGCATCAGAATTATTGTTCATCAATAAACATCTGTTTTGCCAAGGCTTCAATATCGTGTGCAAATTAGAGTCATTATCTATCAATTGCCCTGGTTTCAACTTCTTCCCATCAACCTCCCCATCCTGCTTTCTTTGATCCTGTAACTCAAGTCGAACAATGTTGCTTCATTGGACATAATTAGTTCCACAACTATGGGGGAGACAAATTGGATCATTTCCCAATTGGCATCGTATATGGACTGGTAAACCTCTACCAATGAGATGTTTTTTGAAGTAATAATTTGTAACTGTTCACATTGTTGTAATACAATCAAAACATGATTACAATGCAGATAGGAGCTGTCATTCATTGCATACATATCTGTAATTTGGATTTTTTGGTTAGATATTTGATCCTCCATTGATCTTCCAGTTTCCTATGGAGGATATTACTTGTTAATTTAATTTCCGGACAGCTGTTCCAGGGACCAAACAGATTTCCATTGTCCCCTTGCTCCTCAGAGGTAAATCCTGTCGATTTGCTCCACATCTTCACACTCCTTCATTGGGCCGGACAGCTCCATCTTCTTATATAGCCAACTGTCTAACGGTATGGATTACGATTTTTTTTAAAGGAGATCTTTACTTGGGCCTTTGTAGCCACAACAGGAATTAGTCCAAATTGAGTTGCCGTTTCCCTACAGAGTACCTCGTTACTTGTCGTGTGCAAGCGAAGAAGCTTTGGAAGAAGGTACCAGTGTTTGTTACTCTAGTGATTGCATTTCCCCCAGAGAAAGCTTTGGCTGCCATACATCGCGATTCAAGCACTGTGTCCACTAGGCATGTTAGGCCTTCTTTAATGACCTGTTGCTCCCTGTGCAAAGTAAAACAGAGAGATAATAAAGCTTTTAACATATGTACTTCAGAGGCAGAGTAATGCTCATCATTTAAGGAGGCCGATGAGGAGCATGATTATCATGCGCTGGGGACAAAGCATATACACGTTCCACTATTTTTACGAGGTCCGGGATTTGGATAGATTCTCAAGGGACGATGGAAGTTGAGATCTAGTGGGCATTACAACATACTCCTCAATTACTAGATCCTTTACAGGGACACTCATTGCCACTTCCTATAGACTCAAACACAGATTTGGGAGTGAGTTGTCGTCAATTGGCATACCACCCAAAGAAACACACTGATTTGAATTATTGAGGATACTCGTGGCGCTTGCTACCTCAGTTGTTTTTGAGCTAGCCATATTTTTCACTTTGGTTTTTAAATATGCAGTAATCTTGCCTTTATTGCTCTTATTCAGAGATCATTTCTCCAAGAAACCACCTGTTACTACCACAGCCGTTTTTAGCTGAGGATTTCCTTTTAGTCTTTCTGATTGCGTTCTTTTTCAGGAGAATCTTTTCATGTGCTGCTTTTATATAGTGCTACGAAGCTGGTATTTCCGGCAGGCCGCTGGCACACTCACCTTAGACATAGTGTCCATACATGATGTACTCTAAACACTGAGCACCACTTTACAAAATGGTCTCCACAAGCAGCATCCAACTATAGTGTGTGGCAACAAAAAAAAAACACGCACTAAGAGTACCCTTCCTCCACCCCTCTGCACCTTCTGACACCTGCAAAACTTAACTGCTACCTGTTCCCACAGCTCAAAAGGGACTAAAAGACCCTGTGGGCACTGTGTGAGAACCCCCTGTGAAAAGTACAATCTCTACAGGAGAAGGTCTAGAAGTTACTCCGTCCTGTTCGACACCTCAATAGTCTGCAAGCAACCACACAGTCACCATATACTGACCTCGAACATAGATTAGGCAGAACTGGGGAGTGCTATGGAAACATGTATAAATTATGTAGGTTAAGTCGGGACTCAGTGGGGACACAATCCATGATGAGGTGAAACGACATGCATTACTTACTGTAATAACATTTCTGATGATTCTATCTGCTTAGATTCACATGTTGATCATAATGTTCGACATCTAGTGGTAATCGTGGAGTATTCTATCTCATCTTTAGAGTATCGAAAGAGGGACGTCAAAATGGGCATGCTAGTAACACTATCTTTAACGTGTCGTGTAGTGTAGTGTACCCAAAATGCCTCACGCGTCGAGGTCCCTCTGGTTGTGTTTTTTCTGCCATGAGGGAGCCTTAGGACCATCGTGAGTACACAGAGAGAAAGGAATAAGAAGTCTAGGTTCCTTCAACTCCAAGAGGGGAGGAAGGGTGGGCGCATGTGAATCTAAGCAGATACAATCATCAGAAGAACAAGTTACTCTCTTACCTGGTAACATTCTTTCGGTGGGATAGTCCGACGACGCATTCCATATCTATGACAGCACCACAGCTGTGCTGCTTCGGAAAATCTTTCGGCGTCTAGGTCGATGAGCCGCCCTTGAGGACCTCCTCTGACAACCGACATCACCAGATGTTATAAGTAGGACGCAAAACGCCCGTAGCCTCAGTTGTAGTTTTTTCCCCAGAACGTGTGGTACCAGTCTTCTGCCAGTCTGACACACAAAGCCTTGCGGAAACGTAAGCTGCAATCGCACAAGAAATTCTGTAGCGGGGAAGGCAGGGAAGGAGCGATATGTAATACGTCGTGGGACCATCCCATCGAAAGAACGTTACCAGGTAAGAGAGTAACTTGTTCTTCGAGAGGATTGGGTCCTCCAACGTATTCCATATCTATGACAGACTCCCAATGCAGTACCAATGCAAGGAGGTGGGAAAAGAAGTTAGAAAACAGAAATTAGAATGCCCAATCAAATTGCGGTGTAAAGGACCGCCTTGCCAAAGGCCAGATCCTGCTGGAATCGAGGGAATAGTGACGTACAAAAGTATGTACCGAAGCCCAGGTGGTTGCATCACAGATGTTACGAATAGGAACACCCCTCTGTAGGGCAGTAGAGGCAGCCATACCCATGGTAGAATGGGCCCAAAAGCCGACCGGTGGGTCCTTACCCGCCAAGCGGTAACACTCAAGAGAAAGCCAAAATAATCCAGCGAGACAGTCTGTTTCGTCACAGCTTGTCCCAAACGCTTTCCAGCGTAACCAATGAAGAGCTGATCGTTCACTCTGACCCGGGACATGCGTGGATAGAATGCCGGAAGAACCACCTTCTGGCCTAAATGAAATTCCGACACCACCTTCGGAAGAAAGGAAGGACGAACTCCAAGGACAACCGTGTCCTTATGAAAAACATTGAAGGGTGGCTTAACTGAAAGTGCCTGTAACTCACTCACTCACTCAGCGAGCAGAAGTGACCGCAACCAAAAATACAGTTTTAAGAGTCAGTCTCAAAGGGCATGAATGCAAAGGCTCAAATGGTGCACCCATCAGAAACTTGAGAACAAGGTTCAAATCCCAACCGGGCACCTGGAAAGGTGACTGAGGGAACACAATAGTGAGCCCTTTCAGAAACTGAGAAATTAAAGGAATTTTAAAATAGGAACACTCTTCAGACGAGCGCTTAAATATGAACAGCGCTGTCAGGTAACCTTTAACGGTACACACTTGCAAGCCCCTGTGGGCCAAAGAAAGCAAAAAAGACAGAACCATGGGAATGTCACATGCAAAAGGATCCACATTCTTAACCCTGCACCAGTCGCAGAACTTCCACCAACGGTACAGGGACTTTGTTGCTGGCCGTCTGGCCGAAAGCAACACCTCCATCACGTCTTCAGGGAGGTCCCAATCCTTATAACTCAACCTTTCAGAAGCCAAGCGTGACGGTTGAGGGAACCTGACCTCTGGATGGAGAACCTGACCCACCTCCCGTGAGAGCAGATGGACAAGTCGAGAAGGTCCGGGTACCACGTCCTCCGGGCCCACGCCAGAGAAATGAGGATCATCCGGTGAACCGAACCTCCGCAGTACTTGCAGGATGACGGGGACTGGAGGAAAAGTGTACAGCAGTGGTAATGACCACTCCACCACAAACGCATCTCCTAAGGCTCCTTTTGGAGGAAATTCCCACGAGCAGAACCTCTCGCACTTCCAGTTGGTACTGGAGGTGAAGAGATCCACTTGAGGGGTCCCCCAAAGGGCAAATATCTCCAGGAGAATCTCCTGAGCCAACTCCCACTCATGAGAGATCAAGCTCCGCCTGCTCAGAGCATCCGCCGTCTCGTTTTCGTCTCTGGCAAGATGAACTGCCATTATCGAAACTTCCTGCTGGATTGCCCAGAACCAGAGCTGCATCGCCTCCCTGCACAGAGGAAGTGACCCTGCCCCCACCCCCCTTTTTGTTGAGGTAGTGCATGGCCACTGTGTTGCCGTCAGGATCAGGACATTCTTTCCTCGCACAGTCGGCAGAAAAGCCTTCAGGGCTAGCCTGACGGCCCTCAGCTCAAACAGATTGATATGGAGTCTGGACTTCGACGGAGACCAACGACCGCCGACTCAATTCGTTGGCATGAGCTCCCCATCCCGTGAGGGATGCGTCCGTCACGATCATCACCTCCGGCCAGGGTAGCCAAAACGCAGCCCCCCTAATCAGATTGCCTTCGTCTGCCCACCACAGAAGGTCCTGGGTGACCGAGGACGGCACCTGAACAGGGTCCGATATCCTGCCGGAGGACTGAGACCACTGGAGCTTGAGTGCCCACTGCAAAGCTCTCATCCGCAACCTGGCCTCTGGCACCAGAAGAATGCAGGATGCCATGAGGCCGAGCAGTCTCAAGAACTCGAACACTGGGAGACTGAGCAAGTTGAAACTTGTGCACCATCTGCTGAATGTGATGAGCCCTCACCTGGGGAGGGCAACACTGCCCCAGGGACGTGTCGAGCACTGCTCCGATTAACTGGAGCCTTTGAGTTGGTGTCAAATGGGACTTCTTGAAGTTGAGGGAGAAGCCTAGCTTGTGGAGGGAGTGGCAGGTGACGGACAGATGATCCAGGACTTGCTCAGGAGAGTGCACCCTGATCAACCAATCGTCCAGGTAGGGGTAGACGTGAATCCCCCCCCCTTTCCTGAGATGCGCTGCCACTACTACCATGAGCTTGGTGAAGACCCTCGGGGCGGAGGTCAATCCGAACGGCAGGACCCGAAACTGAAAGTGCGAGTCTCCAACCGCGAACCTCAGGTACTTCTTGTGCTTTGGATGGATCAGCACATGAAAATAATCGTCCTTGAGGTCGAGACACACCAACCAGTCCTGAAGTTGAAGGGCCTGGAGGACTTGAGATAGAGTAACCATCTTGAACTAGTCATTCCTGAGGAGTTTGTTCAAACCATGCAAGTCCATGATGGGTCTCAATCCCCCGTCTTTCTTGGAAATAAAAAAATTGTTCCTCTCCGCTACAGGCACCAGTTCTATGGCGCCTTTCTCCAGCAGGGATTAAATTTCCTGCGCAAGGAGCGGATCTGGACTCTTCAAAGAGATTCCCCGGTGGATTCTCGTGAGGCCTCTGCCGGAAAGGAAGACAGTAGCCGTGGGCTATGATCTCCAGAACCCGCACATCTGAAGTAATGGCATGCTACTCTACAGGATGCTGCGCCAGCCTTCCCACAACCGGCGAACCATGGGACATGGCCTCATGACTGAGCTGAAGCTGCTGCAGCGTTGCCTGAGGGCAAAGAGGCAACTGCCCGAGCGGCCTTGGCACCTCGAGTACCCTGTTTTCCACCTCTGGCACTCCTACGGTGGCCCCTTTGACTGGCAGCTCCTCTCGCTTTAGCAAAGTGAGTAATAACGAAAGGAACCCCCCCTCCACTGCTGTCCCCTAGGACGAAAAGACGGAGGTTGTCGAACTGCAGCACCCAACGACTTTGCTGCAGCTTTGGAGGTCTGCAACCTCTCAAGGCTCTTGTCAGCCTTGCTGCCAAAAAATGTTCCCGGTCAAAGGGCATGTTGAGGAGCCGGGCCTGCACATCAGGAGGAAACCCTGACTTCCGCAACCACGCAAACCTGCGTATCACGGTGCTCGCCGCCATGGACCGGCGGACGCAATCTGCCATGTCCAAACCCGACTGAACGGCCTCACACATTGCATCCTGAACCATGGCAAGGAAACCATCCCGTTCGTCCCCTTCGGGAATATTTTCAGCCGCTAAGGAAATACAGTTCCACAGAGTGTGCGTGAAACGTGACAAGCCACATATGGAGTTGGCCGCCTGAAGCGCCATACCCCCTGCAGAAAACACTTTCTTCGCCCAGCCGTCAAAACGCTTGTCCTCCCTATCAGGAGGGATGGTAGGATACAACGCCTGCTTTGCCGGGGCCGTAGCCGCCTGCACCACCAAACTCTCCGGAGTGGGGTGCTTGGACAAGTAGCAGGGGTCGCTACTGGCTTGGCAGTATTTTCGCGGCAAAGACTTGCCCACTGCCGGGAGACTCTCCGGAGCAGTCTAAGCCGCCACCACCCTCCTCTGTAGAGCCTTATGAAACGGCAGTACCGGGTCAGTTGGTGGACCAAGGTCGAGGATATCCGTACGGTCATCCTGAAGAAACTCCCCTGGGGAGCAGACCATCCCAAGTACTCAGTGACCCTAGACATAAGGCGCTGGTACGAGGAGTCGGCACGAGTGCCAGGCTCAGGCCTACAAAACTCCACCTCCGGAGAGGTGTCCAGCCCACTAGCATCATGCAGGGACTGCCTCAGGTCCTCAAATTGGCTATGGCCTGAGAGAATCTCATCAGGCACCCTATTAGGAAGCATGCCATCATCGGAGCCTTCATCCACCCCTGAAATAAACTCATGATGGCGGTAAGAAGGCATAGAATGTGAACCAAAGCCATGCTTGACCTTGGCCAGAGCCTTTCTAGGGGGTTCCACCGAGCCCCAGGGTACCCCAGTCGACAGACTCGAAAGGGCGTTGAGTGAATCTGCGTCGATGCCGAATGCGGCGATGACAGCATCAAAGGCGTCGACCCAGGCCTCAGCTCAGAGCGTGTCCCTCGACAGCCTGGGCGCTGACGACTTCTTCAGAGGCGGTGCCTTGAAAGAGTCCGTCGACGACCTCGGCGTTTACGTCTTCCTCGAAGACACCACAGGTTCACATGGTCTCAAGCGCGTCGAGGACCGGGACCTGGAACGGGCATGACGAGAACGATTCCCCTTGTCTGAGCGGGACCTGTCCCGCGAATCGTGCCGACCACCCGAGCCCAAAGGCGTGCGAGCGGTGTCTCTCGACCGATCCCACTCAGAGGCGCGGACGGACCGGTGCCCTGCGATTCGAGAATCGCTTACATTTTCTTCCTGAAGGAAGCCGATTCCTCCGGCGTCGCATGCTTGGTGGGATAAGCGACCCGCCGACGGATGAGGACGGGGAAGGCGACTGATGACGGCGCTTCCGGGAGTGCCTCGAAGAGGCAGAGGAGTGGCAAGACCGTATCCGGGACCGAGACCCACTGGACTTCTGACGACGATGCGGAGAGTCGCCCAATCGAATAGTCTGTCGCAAGCCCCACAGACCTCAACTTCCGTGGCTTGGACAACTTACCGACAACTACTTCTTGCGCTTCCGCAAGGCTTTGGACTTGAGCGACTGGCAGTCGACAAAGTCATCCATGTCATGGGCCTCCCCGAGGCACCAGAGGCAGGCGTTGTGCGAGTCTGTCACCGACATCTTGGATCCACAGTCCCCTCACTTCTTAAAGTCCGGACGAAGGGTGGAAGACGAAGTAGACATCCTTCACGAAGAAACTTCACAAAACGAACAGGTTCGAAGAACCGAGATAACAGAAACTCCAAAGAGTCGAGGCGCGTCGAGATTCCCGAAGCGAACACGTTCGCGGAAAAAATAGAACTGAGGCTACGGGCGTCGTGCGTCCTACTTATAACATCTGGTGACGTCGGTCGTCGGAGGAGGTCCGCGAAGGCGGTGCATCGACGTCATCGACTCAGGACGCAGAAAGATTTTCCGAAGCAGCACAGCTGTGGTGATCACGGTCATAGATATGGAATACGTTGGAGGACCGAATTCCCTCGAAATGTTATTATGGTAAGTAAAGCATCTCATCTGATGCTTGTGAATCTGCTTAGAATCACATGCTGGGCATAGACTAGTGAGCAGTACCCAGAGATGGTCGTGGGATGTGTGAAAGAACAATAGTAAAGAGATGTCTTAGTACCGCTTATCCCACCTAAGAATCAGACCTAGAGCGTGTATCCAGGCACTAGTGTTTTGTAAAGGTATGTAGAGAACTCCAGGTTGCTGCTTTCTAAATGGACTCAAGAGGAACATTTGCAATGAATGCTATGGAAGCCCCAGTCCCCAGAGTAGTGTACTCTAGGCATGAAGGGCAGATTTCTCTTGACAAGATGTAACAGTGTGATGCAGTGTACGATGCACTTTGAAATCGCTGATTTAGAGACAGTATCCCTTCTCTACCAGCTGCCACTGAAACGAAAAACTGGTTGGTCTTTCTAAGTGGTTTTGCCTTTTCCAGCTAGTAGAGGACTGCTCTCCTCACATCAAGCATGTGGAGACTTCCTTCCGCCACGTTAGTGGGGTTCTGGAAAAAGGTTGGTAGTTCTATTGATTGGTTGACATGGAACTTTGAAATAAATGTAGGCGCAAATCAGAGGGGGAGCATAGACAAATTTTCCTGACCATGTTATCCAGAGTCCGTTCCCCTTGGAGTGGTTCTGCGGGTACCTGTAGGCATAATCTGGGCATTGAGCGTTCTCTAGTTGCGGAATAGGTCGATCTCTGGGAAGCCCCAATCTGCGAAGACGTTGGAGACGATGTCTGTGTAATCGCCAATCATACATGGGTAGTGGGAAGTCTCTGCTGAGCATGTCCGCTAGAAGATTGAGTTCCCCTGGAACGTGTTGAGACAGGAGGGACATCTTGTGTTTGAGAGCCCACTTCCATGTTTTGAGACAGTTTGGATAGCTCTAGAGAGTGCATGCCCACCTATTTGTTCAGGTAATACATGGCCGGGGTGCTGTCCGCGAGGACCAGTACTGTCTTTCCCTGTAGGTGTGTCTGAAAAGCCTTCAGGGCTTTGAACACTGCTAACAATTCCAACAGGTTTATGTGGTTGGATGCTACTGCTGGGGAACAAACGTTGTGCGCTGTGTGATGAAGGCGGTGAGCCGCCCCTACCCACCACCCCGTGAAATGTGTCTGTGGTGAGTAGCTTCTACTGCGTAGGTGGTGAAGGTCATCTCCTGCAAGAGGTTTTCCCTCGACCATCACTGCAGAGAGCGCACGAGGGCTGCCGAGACAACCACTAGATCATCCCATTGTCCGCTGGCCTGAAACCATTGGCTGGAAAGCCTCTCTTGCATGAGGAGCATGCGCAAACGTGAGTGTGGAACTAGAAAAATGCAGGAGTCCATCATCCCTAATAGTCACATGGCTTAGCGTACGGTCACCTCGCGGATGGCTAAATAGCGAGTGACAGCATGTTTTGAACCTGCTCTAGTCTTTGGTCTGAATTAGAGCCGTCTGAATTAGAGCCCCCAGAAAATGCTCCACTTGGCTGGAGTCTAGGCTGGACTTTCTCGTTGATCGAGAATCCCAAATTGAAGAGATCTACCGTCTTCTGGGTATTTGATAGGCATGTTCCGTACAAATCCCAGTCGTCGAGGTAAGGATAGACTGGGATGGACTGTCCGAACAGGTGAGTCGCTACTACCGCCAGTACGTTTGTAAACATCCTTGGGGCTGAGGCAATGGGGGAGGACCTTGAACTGATCGTGCTTGTCCTCCATCATGAACCTTAGGTACTTTGTGTGCGCTGGGAACATTGAAATATGAAATTATGCATCTTTCAAGTCCAATGTTGCCATGTAATCGCCGGTGCTAGTGGTGGGATTACCTCCTGCAATGTTGTCATTCTGAACTTTTGTGGCTTCACAAACTTGTTCGCTGGGCTCATGGTGAGATCCTTTTTTGGCACAAGGAAGTACACTGAATAAATACCCTTGTTTAACTGTTGAAAGTTGACGACTTCTTTGTCGCCCTATTCTTGAAGCATCTCCATCTCGGGTAGCAGAATTTTCAGGTGTTCTGGCGATAAGCGTGTAGATGTTGGGCGGTATGGAGGTTGCCGGTGGAACGCAATCCATCAACAAATCCAATAAACGTGGGCAACAGTCTTGAGCACCCACTGGTCTGAAGTCACCCCCTTCCATGCGTGAAGGAAAAATGTTATTCATCCCCCGACTTGGGAGGCATTTAATATTTTAGCAGAGGGCAGCGAGCCTCTTCGGGTGGAGTTCCTACCCCTGTCTTTGCCTCTTCGCTGACCCCTTTTGTTGGTATTGACCTGTGGCAGTTGCGCCCTGTCTGGAGGACCATGGAGCACTTCCTGTACCATACCGGTTTGGGGCCAACGTGAGGATTGCCCCGAAAGGAAAGGCGAGAGTTACCTCCTTGTCATTGATAGGGTCTTGCTGTGATTTGATTCAGAGACAAGAGTCTCATGCTAGTTCTTTTCTCTTTCTAAGGCATTGTCTACTGTCTTCCGAAACAAATTAGTCTCCTCCACTGGTTTGTAAGGGAGGCCTGTGTATCAGGCTTAAAGCCCAAATTTTTGAGCCAGCCGTGCCTTTTTACCCTGGGCCAGGGCCCACCCGGCTGTTTCATCAGCATCCAAGGTGTTCTTCAGGATATTTTGGTTGACCCGTCTCCCTTCCAAGACAACAGCCAGCAGGAGTGATCGTACCGGTTCCAGGACTTCTTGTAAGCCCGCCTGAAGTAAGTTCCATTGTACGTCACTATAACTTGCCAGCAGTGTAGTGTTAGTGGCAATTCTAGGTGAATATGCACTTTGAGGGCGTACAACTTTTTACAGTCTGTCAGGTGGTGCCTCTGCAATAGACAATGGCACTCCAGCTCTCTTCCCGGTAGCAGGGATTACCAGGGAGTCTGGAGTGGCAGGGTCCCGGATATACAGTGGGTCAGAAAGGGAGGGGCGAAAAAGCTTTTCTACTCTAGGGTTGACCGCTCTTGTAAGAGACGACAACAATGAGGGTGCAAGGTGCTTTTTGATAAGAGTTAAGTAGTGGGATCACCTGACTTGTGGGGGGTTTCTCTTTTAGGATGTCTTCCACAAAGTTTGTGTCCTGTCTCTTGGATGACAATTTGAAAATGGTCTGCGGCCCTGTTTAGGATTGTGTTGAAGGCCATTTAATAGTCAATGGCTGAGGGTTGCCTCTGAGGCAGGGTCTAGACAAAGGGTGTCTGGATCTGGAGTTTTAGTGAGGGAAAGTCATGGTGCTTCCACTACCGGCTGTTCTTCACCCGCATCTCGGCATTGGCCTGGTGTCTCTCAAAAGGATTTTCTTCCTGACCATAGGGGTCCTCCTACTTCTTCAGGTTCTGAGAATTCGAAAAGTTCTTCACGGGGCAATAGACTGGAAAGTTTTTGTACTTTTGAATTAGTAGGGCAGGAATCCTCCTCCCTAGGTCTTTTTGGGGTAATACATTTCTCAGAGAAGTCAAACTTGGAAAGTTTGTCCATGTAACCCTCAAGCCTAACTCTGGTCCATAGGGATGAACAAGAGGGGACTGGAGGATGGAGGTTCTCCTGCAGGACTAGTCTCTTTAGGAAGTTGAGATTTATCAGCCATAGCCTTAGAGAGGGGCAGTGACCCTTCTGAATACTCCTCTCGACGTTTGGACTGGTCTTTAGATTTATTTGCTGCCGAAACAATGGCTGCACGACTTCTGCGTAGCTCTGGTGGATCGGGGAGTGTTTTTGGCATGCCTGTAAGCTTTGATGTTTGCAGCGCCACAGAAACCCTATGGCCTGACACTCTTAGGAGGCGCATCAGCGGTCTTGTGATGTTTGGTAGAGACGCCCTTATGGGTAGAATGCCCGGACACATGCCGTGACAACTGTTGCAGGGAGGGCAGCCGATCATGAATATCGATGAGCGTTGTTGCAACCTACGGGCCAGTTGGCAACTGTTGCTTCCTCAACGAATCCGGTCAAGGGAGCTTGTGTGCTTTTCCTTTTGTGGTGCTGGTGTGCCCCGGTCGCCGGGATTTTGTCTACCCAAAGCAGCACCGATGACCTGCCTGTCAGGGACAGGCACTTGGGAACCTAATGGTTCACCTGGACAGTCAGTGGCCTCCACATCTGAGCCATGGCTACTGCTTGAATGCTTGTCACTCAAGGTGCCTGCGCTGACGGGGGGGGGGTCCACTCTCGGCCTGCATGGCGTAGGCCGACCACCACTTCGTCCGCCGATCTTTTAGCGTCTTTGGATTAAAAAGTTGGCAAGACTTGCAGGATCACTCGTGATCACAAGGCAGACACTTGTTACACTTTTGGTGAGTGACTTTCCACTGGTGTTTGCAGGTGCAGGACGGGAAAAAAACTTAGAGTCCTCTCCATAGTTGAGGTTAAGGGCATCAGCAAGACCAGAAGGGAAAAGGCAATGCATTCTAAAAAGAATCAAACCCCGGGGCCCCACTCTTCCCTACTGTATAGGCCTGGCCGGATGGCCAAGGACATGCGCTCAACAGAGTCATCCGAAGCACCAGTTGTCGAAATCCATAGCATCTTCGACGTAGGGTCCAGAAGTAGTCTTCGATGAAGGCAGGTTGAAGATTGAACGACCAACGGTCGTGGAGAATGAACTTGTAACTTTGCAATGTATGAGCTCAGCATAGGGCGACCAGCTAGCTGGGTGGAAATAAATCTGAGGGACCTCGACGCGTGATTGATTTTGGGTACACTAAACGTCACGTTAAGGATAGTGTTACAAGCACGCCCATTTTGACATCCCCCTTTCAATCCTCGAAAGACAAGATGCAATACTACCTGATTACCACTAGATGTCCGCACCGCATGTGATTCCAAGCAGATTCACAAGTATTAAAATTTACTGTTTCACAGTCACCACTTACCTTACTAATAACCTACTCTTCTCCGTTCACCACCGTGCCTCAGGGCTCCCACAACTTAGCCTTCCACAAACCACCAGTAGTTCTTCAGAACAGGAGGGAGAGGGCACCAAACGAGGTTCAACACAGTCCTGCACTAAGCACTCCTCTCCTGCAGCCACCCCCACCGCATTGTGATACAAAACTGGATGAAACTACAGAAAAGGACATCAAAACCCCTTGATACATCCAAAATAATACGGATTGGCAAGCTGCATCGGTCAGTCAATGTCGGTATGGCCGCTTCTGAAAATCCGACAATATTTTTAGGCGTCACATTGGGCTCTAGTTATTTTCCTCAAAATTGGATTATCTACAAGCTCGGACTCAAACACCATCACATTTTCGACAGATACTGATGCTGTTAAACAGCTCTAGTCCATAAGATATACCTCTAACAGTTTTTTCGGTTTCAACTTTTAAGTTTCTGCTCTTCAATGTTTGCAGGTTAGGCAACCAATTCACTTGACATCACATGGTAGCCACCGACTGCAATAATGGTTTATAAATCCACGGAAAGTAACGTAAATGGTGGTTTGCCTATGAAATGACAACTTCCAAGTCAAGAGATCTGCAACTCAAAGAAATGTGAACACTGCCATATGTACTGCTCCCGGATTGCGGATCCCAATGTCTTTGTAGTTGTGGAGGTCACTTCTTTAGATCCCAAAATATTTCTTCTCCAGTACCCATTAGAAGTTGTAACATGAATGAAACTTCTTCCCCGGTCCCGCTTCTTCCTTTTCCGTTACTGAACACAAAGGCGGTAAAGAAAAATCTGAAGATGGGTTTGCTCACAGGGCCAGGATGGGAGAAGCATACAGGTTACGCTGGCATCTTATTACTCGTAAAGCCATATCAATGCTACTTTAAGATTTGGTAAATCAGCAGTAAAATTCCAGACTACCCACAAGATGGCAGCCTGTGCACAACATGCATATCAAAAACAGATGGCATGTACCTCACTAATCAATTATCCTGTTACAACAATACACTTGGCACTGAAGGCATCTAGCACATGCATGGAAACCCCTTAAAATAGCACATTATAGGGCCTCAAAATATGCATTTGCCATTGGCTAGTCATAACTATCTTTTGGTGAGCAAGAAATGGTGTGCTTTGTGTATGTGTAGAATTGAGGTGGGGACTAACATTGTATGGCTAGTTAGTGGATTGAAACTTCACATTTTTACCCCTAAGAGGTTTGCATATTCACTGAATGATGCAGACAATTTACCAACAATGTATGCTTTATTGAAAGTTGACAAGTGCAACAGTTAAATACATTGACGTGTTACAACTGTTTAGAGAACATGCACAACATCTGCATACTGCCATAGAGATCATATGCAAAAACCATATTTGTTAGCAGGAATTGATCAAGTGTCTGGAGTGTTACTATGAACCAAAAACTTCAATTACAGAGATTGACTTCAAGATACTGAGCAGCCAGTGCAAATTCAAAAAAAGTACACAAACAGCACTAAGCTGCCAAGTTCTAAACAGTTGTGTATGTGCATTCTTCTTTAACAGCATTAAAAAAAACTATTCAAACATTTCATCTCAGCCAATGAAACAGCTAAATTTCAATCTGTACAACCTAAATAGTAGTTACAGTTTTCTATTTTACAGAGTACTTACACTACATACACAATATACACTGGGCAAATAACCTTCATTGTAATTTTCACAGGTCCCAACTGCAATGCATGTCACTGCCTCCCGACTCTCCAAATGCTTTTGTACACATGCCCTTGACTTTTGACTGAGCCAACATTCGCATTTCAGGTGGTAGGTATCAGTTGAATACTGAAAACGCATTTCACTACCGACACCCATTAGCTTCATTGCTTGCCATTTCAGTTCTTGTTTTTAATCCCTTCAAATTTCTTTTTTTTGGGGGGAGAATACACTGCTCTTAGTTTAATCCATGTCTTTAAACTTACTTTGTTGAAAGCACTTGTGTTAATTACCTACAGGACTGCAGAGATGGAGACTCATGCAGGTGCTTCCACAGGACTAATTCTTCAAGAATGTCTTGGTCGGACATACAGCTGGTTTAGTCTCCATTGCACGGTGCCAAGCTCACAAAAGAACAGTTTAATTCACCACTCCAAAAGATTAACTCCAAGCAAAAAACAAAAAAAAAAGCCAAACAATTGTAATACTGAATGTCGTGAGGAGCCCCGGTCGTAGACGGGCCTCCCTGGCAGCGGGCGTGCAGTACAACGGATGGGTGAGAGAATACCGCTCCATGTGGGTAGCTCTTGGCATGTCCTTCCCAGTCTGCCTGGTACACGCTATGCTGTGCCAGGAGGCCCCGAGGCTGGTGGTCCAGGTGGTTGCGAGGATGCTGGAGGAGAGCCTGTTTGCAGCTGGGCCTGGAACTGAGCCATCTGCTCTGGACTTGCAAGAGTCTTTAGCAGGCTGTTCTCCTGTTCCAGTTGGGAATTTTTCTCGATCAGCTCTTTTATTTGCTCCTTCAGAACTTCCACTTCTTCTCTTACAGCATACATCAAGTGACTTTTCACCAAATCCTAAAGAAGAACAAAAACTCTGGTTACACTCCACATTTACATCAACAATGAGACAGTACTCTAGCACAAACGCATGCTGTTTTATATATCACTATCAAACTGAAATGAAAGTACACAGTTCAAAACACGAACTAGCAGTTCTTTGAACAGAGCTTTTCGAATCAATAAGTAAATCTTTATTCAATTTAAAATATAGACCATGTTCTTTTTAATGTCATATTTTAAGAGCCACGAGTCAGGTTTTTAAAACCAATATGTAGGGAGTGGGATGTCATTACATGAAAAGCACAAAACTGCTTATGAGTGGTGAAGATATTCAGAATGTGCAGGCCATCCTCCATTTTTGCAAATGCAGAAATAATTGAGAGAATATTTTAAACCTATCAGGAACACACACAAGTCTAACAGACCTCAAAATGTGCACTCACCACTAGTAAATGGCTTGTAATAACGGACTCTTGGCGAGTAAGAAACGTATATCCTTTATGCATGCCAAGAACGCAGGAGAATGATTTTGCGGGGGCACTTGGAATTCAGGAGGTCCAGAATCTCCCATCTCTGGAACAGGGGCAACAAAGAGTTGATGTGTAACTCCCACTCATAGGCGGAGGGGGAGAACAGGTGGCAACCTTGCATGTTCAAGTAAAACATATTAATTGAGTTGTCGGTCCTGACCAGAACCGCACTGTCCCTGATGAGGCAGAAAAGCCTTGAGTGCCTGGCCCACCACCCTTAGCTCAAGCAGATTGATGTGCAGGACCACCTACTCCCTGGACCATACACCATGAATGGAGTAACCCTCCAGAGTAGGATCCCCCTCCCGCCCAACAGCAAGGAATCGGTCACCACCAGAGTGGGCTTCGTTAAGGTCAAGGGGGGGCCCCACAGCCACAATGCAGTCCATCAGCCACCAACAATGATCTAGGATGAGGAGGGGACGGGGGATTCGGGGTCCTGTTCGACCGAGAACCCCATCTCCTGGTCCCAAATGGCCGCCAGGTGGAGCTAGAGGCGCCTCATCTTGAGGCAGGCATGCTGGACTGTGAGCATGCAGGATGCAATCAGTCCCAGAAGATGCTGAAACCACCATGCTGAGGTGTTTGAATTGGCCAAAAAGTGCCCTACTGCATTATCGAGGGAGTGGAGTCTCCCTGGCTTGGGGAACACCCACTGCGCCGCCATGTCCCAGCGCACTCCAAGGAACACCAGATCCTGGGCAGAAGTCCGCTACGACCCTCACCTGTTGAGGGAAAAGACCATCTGGTGCAGAAAGTCCACCAGCCATTGGCTGGAGTGCACCGCCCCTCGGGAGAGCTGGCCCCAACTAGCCAGCCATCCAGATAAGGGTATAATTGGTGGCCCTCCAGGCAGAGGAGACCTGCCACTGCATTCATCCTTTTCGTTAACACACGAGGACCAAATTGAGGTCGAAGGGCAGTACCTTGTAGTGGAAGTGAACCGCAATAACTTCCAATGCGGCTGGTAAATGGGGACATAAAAAGGTATGCATCCTTGAGGTCTAGGAACACATCCAGTCGCCTGCGCAGGCATTCCACTATTTGCGCAGGAGTTATCATTTTGAAGCGGTAAAGACAAGTTGAGGAATGACAGGCCCAGGACTCTCAGGCCAGCCTCGGTCTGACTGAGAAACTGGTTCCACTGCCTGCATCTCCCATAAAAAGGACGGGGACCCCACCTGACGTACCGAGAAGGATTGTAGAGGAAAAGGAAGAGAAAGACTGAAGCCCCTGGAGACTACAGAAAGGAACCAAGGACTCGTGAAAGAACACTTCCAGCTCTGCTTATCCGCCATCTTGGGGTTGGACCATGGCCTGGCCTGGCCGGGGCGGCGCGGCGCAAAGGCCCCGAGATGGCTCAGACATGGGAGAACACACCTTGGGCCATGAGTCCGAAACAGAAGCATTGACCTCAGATTAGTCGTCCAGTAGTCGAATCACCCTGACCCACGACCTCGGAGAGGGCTCCAGTAGGCTGTGCACCTGCTCCGGTGGTCATACTGGATTGTGCCAAGGACTGACTCTTGGAGGTAGAACACGGCAATCCTTTGCCCCTTGGTGGTCGATGAGGGCGAACTTGATCGGCCCTACGAGGACAGCCCGGTAGGACCGCTGAGCCCCTCGGCTTGGGAGCCGGTAGCCTTAGCGCCTGAGGGCCTGCCAGAACCTGAATCTAAGGAACGCCCCAGGAAGGACTCTCCGTGCTTAGGAGCCGTACTAAACAAAGGGCCTACCTTGTCTTGACGTGAGGTCTTGGAGACAAAGTCTTTAAGGTGAGCTTGAGGAGAAGTGTGGAAGATCTGCAACACGATAACAGTCTTCAATGCTCAGTGACCGACAACGCTGCAAGCCGCGCACGCGTCCCAGTGATGGTCGGGCCCCAGGCACTCAAGACAGAGCACGGGGCCCGAGGCCGGGAACGAGCGGTTGCAGGACACGCATCTCATGAATCCTCCTGCAGCGGACATATGCCGGGGAGGCGAAGCACCGAAGGAAGGTGAAGATGATCAGGGAGCATGCAGAAAGTTTAAAAAGTCTCTGCCCCTAGCTGCCAGGTCAGACACGTCAGTGAGGAAAAAACAGGGCATCGGCATGGGGGCGCGTTTTTTCCCACACCTGCGGCCACACCCACCCCCGCACGCTATGCTATATTTAAAGAGAATGCTCAATTTTACCCTGCCAAAGGTTCTGTTACTGTCCCCATGTTGGGGGACGCCCATAAGGATGGAGCAAAAAGGGACGGGACTAGGAGTATAGGGTGTGCGGAAAATTAATCCCATAATTTCTTTGAACGAAGAAATACAATTATCTAATTTACAGTGTCAGCCTTAGCCAGCTTTGTTGCTAAAAGAAAGTTAAAAAGTGACGGACAATGGTCTGAAACCTTAAACCTTCTTTACAAGTCCACCGGGACGCCCTACAGTCTCAAAGATAGACTCTGTATTAGAGCCCCTTTCCAAATATGCAGACATATAATTTAGACTGTAAGTAATGAAGTCTTATGTATAGGATATGATGGCAGTAATAAACCCGATAGCAGGAACAGAGTATGATCCAAGTAAAGAGATGATTGGGCTTGACGTGACATCTTTGTACACCATTATTCCCCCAAAGGTTAATCGGGGTACACTGAATTCTTTCATTCTCTAGTGTGTCGAGATGGCCCTAATAGAACTACTTTAAGGTCGGCAACAGTTTTCACTGCCATGTGAGCGACTGTGGCACCAAGTGAAGCAAACTATGTCGAAAGGGCACAAGAAAAGAAAACCCACATCAAGGTATGGAACTGTTACATAGATGTGCTGGTTATTTGGCCTGGAGATATGAATCGAGCAACTGCATTTATTACTTGGCTCAACAATCAGGATAAACATCTAGAATTTACAGCAAACTATAGTAATTTGGAAATTAATGTTCTAGATATTACTATACAGGCCAACCAAGTGAAGCACACATTAGCATTCAAACCATTTTGTAAACAAACAGATCGGAACTCACTATTAATACGTCCCAGCTTTCATACCAAACCCATATGGGGGTCATCTCCCGTTTGGTCAGTTCTTGAGGTTAAAGAGGAATGAATAGCTTTGATAAACAATCATTTGTGGACAAAGCAGAAATGTTGGGCAGGAAACTGAGAAAAAGAGGATTCCCAGCACAAATAGTCAAGAGATTAAAGAGCCCAAAACAACGACAGAGTTGCCTTGTTAGAATATGAAAGTTTGTAACAACAACAATGATAATTTAATGTTTGCGAGTACTCTCTCAAATCTGACTCAAAATTATTTTAAAAAAATGGAAAATGTAGGAAGGGGGCAAATTCCACCTTAAGTAGCCTTTTTGCCTACAAAAGGAGTAGCAATTTCAAAGACCAAATTATGAGGAACGATGTGAAGAAGAAACATTGGGCTTAGATAAAATTGTGGGCCATGCTCTGTGTGGTAAATTTAAGTGTTTTAACAAAACACTGAGGAGTGCAGCGGTTGATAGGTGGCTACCCAAACCATGGCGCCAGATCATGTTCAGCAATTGCAACGTGGCAAAGGTTTTTTATGACGTCTGGTGTCCTTGTGACCAGATTTATATTGGAAAAACAAAGAAAAAGTGAGGACAAGACTAACGGAACACACAAGTATTCAAAATAAAATATCCACAGCACCGTTAGTGGAATATTGTATACTAAAACACCACTCAGCAGGTTTAAAATGGACTGTACTAATTTCCATCACTAAAAATTACAAAAAGGCTTGAATGAATGTATTGAGTGGCACAGACTGTTGTAATGGTTGTTGTCTTGACAATGGTTAATCTTATTTTGCCATAGGCTAATACAGAGCATGAGGAGTGATGACGCGAAGAAGGCGCCCTAACAAAATGTTGCTATTGGCCAAGAAAAAGACACCCGCATAATTGACAACATGATGACGTGGCCACACATTGTACGCAGCAATGCCATCAGTCCGATAAATACACATTGTGCCACGTGGCTCTCATATTAGGCAGACGTGTGTGAGGCTACATACATTTCAATTAGGGACGCTGGTATAGGTCACTCTACACCACTAAGGTGTTCCACAGGGGTCTAACCTCTCACCATGGCTGTTCAACCAATACCTGTCACTTCTTGCCCATTGCATCGCCGCTCTCTGCTCCAACTTTCAGTGCTATGTGGATGACGCACTTCATTTTCAGGCTCTCTTCAGCCACCTCTTCTCTCATCTCCGACTGTCTGCTATCCAGGAGTGGTGTGCCGCCAATGATCTCTGCCTTAATGCCAGTAAGACGGAGATTCTCCTCATCTGCACACCGCTCCCTCCTTTCCTGTCCCTCTCTGGCCAGTCCAGCCTCCCTTGGCCCTCTTCCTGCTCCCACCTGTGAGGCTAAACACATCGACTCCACGCTCTCCTTCTCTCCACATATCTGACATCTCTAAGAAGTCACACTACCAGCTGTACCTCCTCACAGGTATTCTTCCTTTCCTCTCTTTCCCCCAGAAGCTCACTGTCTCCAGAGCTGTGGTTCTCTCTAGGCTGCACAACTGCAACAGCCTCTTTATAAATCTGCCTGCCTCTACTGTCCGCCCTCTGCAAATCATCCAGAACTGAAATCTCTGCACTGGCTCCCAGTGGCTGAGAGGATCAAGTTCAAAACACTCTGCATTGTGCACAAGGCCTTCTCAGGCCTAAATACCTTCAAAACTCTCTTCCTAAATATCTTCCTTCTCGAGCTCTAAGATCATCCGCCTCCAACTCCCTCAGGGTCAGTCGCTTCTCCAAGCAACTAACTGGTGGTAGATCTCTTTGGCTGGGGACTTCCTCTGGAACAGCCTCCCTGCCACTCTGAAAATTGAGGAGAACCATCTCTGGTTCCAGAAGCACCTCAAGACCTTCCTCTTTGCTTCTGCTTAATCTCCCCCTGCTGAAACTGAAACTGCACACTGGTCACCTGGCTACCCTCTGTTCGGGGGGCCCAGGTCCCATCCCCGCCAGTTGCACACCTGCACTGCTCCCCTGGCAACCCTTGCACTCTGGGGCTGTTTCTCTATCCCTACAACCCCCTATCGGCACTTAACACCCAATGTCTGCAATTACTCTTGCACCTCCCGGTAGCACTTCGTATTAATTGTTCCTATTTTTTTATTTGTATTTACTGTTTATCCTATGTACTGCACTTCCCTTTCCCCTCGAACTTTTCCCCTCCCCCACCTCCCTTGCACTTCCACAAACTCAATGTCACCTGGCCTATTAAGATCGTCGTCAGTCTTCCCTCTGTTCCCCTCCCTTGCCTCATCGCGCCATGAAACACTTGCATTTAGGAACGTTATAAATGCTATATCATATGACAACGTTACTGATAAAATTGAGTGCTTTGCATGCTAGAACTACTAAAACCAGAGATAAAATGGTCCACAGAATACAACCAGAGAGACGTATGTTATTTTGTTTCAGTACCTGGTTGATTGAAAAGGGCTTGGGAAACAAAAAGCATGTGGCACTTGGACATAAGGGCCGAAAAACACGATTGACAACATGAAGCTAAAAGTTGAGTGCGAGCAAATCAATAAAGTAGTTGTGAGTTGGGACATGGAGTGCTTGATGACTATTGTCTATGTCGGTTTTGGTG
Organism: Ambystoma mexicanum; assembly: GCF_040938575.1. Taxonomy (NCBI): domain Eukaryota; kingdom Metazoa; phylum Chordata; class Amphibia; order Caudata; family Ambystomatidae; genus Ambystoma; species Ambystoma mexicanum. Next base: position 540,541,247 of record NC_090941.1, on the reverse strand, counting down.
ATCTAAAGAGTTATGTCCTGCTAGTGGAAATTGAACAAATGAAATGTTCAGTTATATAACCTCATGTGAGTAGCACTAGAGGAAGAATAGCATATTAAGTTGTTCCCTAGTAATATTTTTTAGATTTGTAACATGGGGTTTTCGCTGAACAGGTGACTGATGAGGACAGGGCATAATGTCTACAGATAACTTGAAACATTGACTATGAAAAGGCCAGGACGTATAAACCCGAAGAAAAATGTATATATGGGAGCACGAATGTTAACCAATGTCTAATCACCAATGTTAAAAATGTAATTCAGCAGATTTGTTCACGTTATATGTAGTTTGTTGAATCCCCTTTCTCCCCGGATGAATTTCCGGAAAGTAATTGTGTGACTAGGAACGAAACATGTTGGGGTGTGTGTGATGCCCAGTGAAAACCTGAGGGGTCTCAGCTACAGTGTGTAGCTGAGGGAGCACTCCTTGGTTGGATGTCTTGCGAGGGAACAAGATTTCCCCTTGGGTGCAGTAATCCAGCTACACATGGGCAATGAGCCGTGCAAGGATGGGAGTTTTGCTTTCCCAGCCTTGCATGGCCCACTGACCGTGCTGGTTGAGTACTATGCCCTCCTAGGGTGGTCAGTTTGTGCTACACAGCCTCGCTCTAGAGCACCAGAGGTGCTTGATGGACACCTTTCTCTCCTTCCTGCGTGGAGTGCCTTCCGGATGGAGCAGCTGAGCAGGAACATGGAATTGAGACACAGGCATTTGTTTTATTTATTTTTTAAATATGTATGTGTGCATGTACGCGTGTGATTGTGCATTAGTGAAAATGCAATCTTTTTGAATGTGCATGCACATGAATGAATGCAGCTGATTGCTGAATGTACTGGTGAATGAGTGAAAGGAATGCTGATTGTGAGTATCTAGTGTGATTAAGTATGAGAGAATAAATGCCAATTGCGTGAGTGTATAAATGAGAAATGTATGAGTGAAGTTACTTTTTCTTCCTTTTTTTAAAATCGGAGTGAATGTTTGAATGAGAGGGCTGTATGGGTGCATTGCTGCTTGTGTAACAAATGGGTAAGGATGCAGGGCGGCTACTCCATAATGGGCAAGGGGGATGCCGAACTTTCAGTAACCTCGTCCATGATGGAGGAGCCTGGGATTAAACTGTCAAAGGAAAACCTGGGTTTTACATGCGTGTCATTGTTATGCTGGATGGAGATGCCAGCCCTCATTTCAGGTCCCCTTGCAGCTCAATGCAGACGGCTAAATATCAAGGGAGCTAAACTGACGGGGGAGGTAGGGGTTTGGAGTGGGGTAGGGGGTTAAATCGGCAGAGCAGGGATGAGTGATCATCTGGCTGTGGCTACCTGGACAAACCGATATGGCAGATATGATTAAAATAATTGCATAATTCACCCATCAACCACAATGCACTTGGTCAAGATGGAAATGCATAGCCCATGCTCACCTGTGTCTAAGACTGCTGAGAGATTTAACAGAATAAGGATACAAACATGGACATGCTGCCAAAGCACCTGTGAAGTAGCTCATGAGGCTGAGGAATTTGTCGAAGAGCACCTCCTCACTGGCCGAAGAGGTGGTAGGGGGTACAGACGGGGAAGCGGGGGACTGCTGCTGCATACCTAGTCCGTATGGACACATTGGAAAGCTGCCCTGCGCATATGAAGGGTAGACTGTAGGCCACGTACCTGGTTGCGACCAGTCCCACCTTTACATTCGTTCTTCATCGAATTCGTGCGATGGCGTCGGATGGGTGTTCCTGATTAGCGCGGTGGCCATTTTGTCGAGCTGCCTGCCACGTGCCTGTAACGTGATGCCCAGCCCACTGGGCCTACCCTGCTCCTCGGGTCTCGGGCCGGTAGGTGTGATACCCTCGACCCGGGGGTCGATAGAGCTACGTATAGGCGCCCCCTCAGATGTATTGCCGGTATTAGGACGTAGCCCCTCTGGCGTATTGCTGGTGTTGGGGCATAGCCCCTCGGCCATTGCGCCGATAAATGGGCGGAGCCCCTCGGGTGTGAATCAGGTACAAGAACCTTCCGGTCCATCGACACTGCGTCCAGGAGGATCCGAGGACCCCTCGACCCGAAGGCCAGTAGCTGTAGCAGCCTCTGTGCACGTGCCAGTAGAAGGACCTGGCCGGTCCCTCCCCACGCGGGAGTGTCCCTGTGAGGGAGTCTCCCTTGCAGGAGTGCGCTGGAAAATATCGCCCCTACCTTCTTGAGATCCTCTGGAGGCGACTTCTGTAAGAGCTCCCTCCACCTGGCTAGTCTGTTCTTCAGAGCATCGAGGACAGCGAGTCACACGCCGAACATGATTGCCAACCGTGGTCTGGGCCAAGGCAAGTAGGCAGAGGGCGTGGGGGTCTGAAGTTGGTAAGAGCCTGTTGCAGGATGGACACCTGTAGAAGTCGACATGCGCCGGGGAGGAGCGGGATGCCTGAGGACCGAGTACCTGAATGATAGATAAGACAAAAAAGTAGTATCCGTGCGTGGAATTAAATGGGCGAAGCCAAACCCAGGAGCGCTGGTGAATTCGGCCCGTTCCTGCCAACGCGGAAAAGGGGACTGGGTGTGGCGCGGGAGGGCGGAGTCAGGACAGTCCATGCTCCCTGGGCCGAGCGCCTCTAAACTTTAAGGGGAAAAAGGTTTTTTCTGGTGAAACAGTACATGCCTCAATACAAACATTGTGACTTAAGCATATGATGGCATTGCTGTAGCAGTTGACTGTGCTTGGCATAGTATGGCAGCACCTGTGTGGCTAAACCTACCTCGTGTTTAACATGTTATCGAATTATTGTGACATCCAAGGCTGCATATGATGCAGGACCTTTAAATGTGAGGGTATGCCTTACACTGGTTGACTGTACAAAACCTGTGCTACATTCAGTTAGGTTATTCTGGGCATTAACGCATTTGCAGCTGGATTTTATCTATATCAGCAGCACCTGGGCATCAGGCTATTCCTTGCATATTTAGCGGTTAGGAAAGATTTCCCTTAGGTGTAATTTTCCCTCCATTTACAAACTCCTTATACTTTTTGCTTTAGATTGGCCTTTAGATTTAGCTTTAGTGCAGCCTTCAGCTGCACTCCTCTGAGCTTTTACTCATTTTTATGGGGAAACTGACACGTCCTTCAGGCTGTCAGTACTGGGAAACTGTTTCCCTTAGCCTTGGTAACTTTATCTATGTGCCAAGTACCTTCCAGCACCGCGCATAGGGGTCCTTTTGTTTCATGGCCCTAGTCATCCTCTAAGGATTTTTGGTGTCTGTGCAAGTATGCCTTTGCCTCCCCACCCCCAGGTCGCGAGACCTGGGTATTCCTCCGGTGAAAACCGCATCTTTCACGGGCTCCTGCATGTCACGTGTGCTAGTGCACAGGAAGCGGATTTGGACGGTCTGGCCCCAATCCACACTACTGGTGCCAGTTTTCTGATAGTCATGAATGACTGGAACCGCCATGGGCCACAATTAGCCCATGTCTGGCGTGTATGCAAGAGAGCATATCTCCCATTGGCTATCTGAGATTTGACCGCAAACCAGATCTTGGATAAGAGAAGGGGCTCTGCATCCATTCCAGGTCGATCTACTGAGGTTTACAGGAGTGGATTCCTGCCTCTGTCCTTCCTTGGCATGCCTAATCTTTCTCTCTCTTTCTCGGACTACTGCAACAGCCTTTTTCTAAATCGGCTTGCTTCTACTCCCTGCCCCCTGCAACTCATCCAGAGTAGGACTGCGAGACTTGCCCCTGGTCTCTAGCCCAGGCATCACATCTCTCTCCAGCACTGAAATCTCTGCATTGGCTCCCAGTGGCTGCAAGGATTACGTTCAAGACCCTCTGCATTGTCCACAAGGCCTTCTGGGGCCTCCATGCTCCAACTCTCTCTACACAAATACCTTCCTACTCAAGCTCTTCGCCCCTCCAGCTCCCTCAGGGTCAGATGCTTCTCCAAGCCGCGAGTTGGTGGTAGATCTTTCTTTGGCTGGGGCCTCCCTCTGGAACAGCCTCCCTGCCTTTCTGAACTTGAGAACCATCTCCGGTTCCGGAAGCACCTAAAGACCTTCCTCTTTACTCCTGCCTTCCCTCTTCCTCTCCTGATTTCCTGTCTGATACTGTACTGGTCACCTGGATACCCTCCGATTCGGGCCCAGGTCCCTGCCCACCCAGTTGCACACCCACACTGCCTGCCGGCAACCCTTGTACATGGGTCTGTATCTGCAACTCTACAGTCCCCCTACCTGCACTTTTGGACAGCTGCTGTCTGAATTTACCCTTGCATCTGCCACCTGCTGGCCGCACCTTTTTGATCCCATGCACAGCATTGTCCCCCTCCCCTTTCCGCTAGCACTTTCCCCCTCTCCCCGGCACTTCCGCAATCTCAATGTCACTTTGCCTAGTAAGATAGTCTGTCCTCCCTCTGTTCCCCCTTCCTTGCCTGTTTGTGTCTTCAAACACTTGTGTATAGGCGCGTTACAAATGCCATATCATACCAAACATCCTTAGGAGCCAAGTATCCTGAACGAGAGAGCAGACTCAAGGAACCGCTGGTGACATGCTAGGAAGGCTTGGCACACTGACCCCACTATTGTCCCGTCAGACCCCTGCTTTTTCATCAAACCAAGAAGGCCTGCAAGGGTGCTTTGCCCTTTAGTAGTGGGAACTACTCTCTGCACCCACTTACCCTCACAAAGATCCTCTTCGGAAGTGCCCCTGGGCCATCCCGTGAACTGTCCAGCTCGAACCAAGGGTATCGCACACGAACGCAGCTGTACCGAGTTGAGACTCAAGACCTTGGGAAACGCTAGTTTGTGGTCTTGGGCCCTCTCCCGACAAAACTTGTCCTAGCTCCTGTGGGTTGCGATTTATGAGAGTGCACCACTTCACAAGCATTTGTGGTCCTTGTGTCGCCCACTGTGGTGCCATCGCTGAATGTGACTGCAGTTCTTGCCTACCGAGTCCTGAAACATGCTGCACCGGAACTATCCTCCTTTCTTCAAGAGCTGAGTAAAGGCTACGTCCTGCCACAGACGATTGTCCCGTCCTGCAGCCGCTAAGAGCCGGAGCGTCCTGAAACTGCGGGGTTAACACCTATGAACAAAATGGGCTAGACTGACAAAGTTTTGTCCGGACCGTCAAGTGTCTGCGAGTACTTTCCTAACTTACCGGTGGCCCTCTGGCACATCCACCCCTTTTTTCGCAAGAGTAGCCCTCAAAAGGTACTCCCCTTGGCTGGGGTAGCCTGTGCCCCAGCTATTTACCGAACTCCGAAAAGTTGCTCTATCTGCAAGGGTGGACCTTCTAGGAATACGAACTTATCGCCTCAAGCCCCTTCCTGAGCAGCTACAGCCCCTGAAAACAATCTGCTTTTTCATTTACGCACAACCTGCGCGTTGTTACGCACAAACTGTACTCAGTAGCAAAACTGCCTGCAAGGAGCACGCGCTTACCTTATTTTACTGAACCGGCATACCGAACCGGTAATCAACGACAGCAGACTCGCCGCGCTTCCTGGAGGAGGCGGGGCTCCCCGGCTACACACGACACGTGACTCCATCACGTGATCTCGGGCGCCTTCAAAGCCCGGAGGCTACCACCCTTGTGGCGTTAAGCCCGAGAGGAGTAAAGCCCAGGGACTGTTAAGCGACTGTTTGGCGCACTGTGGCAGCACCAGAAAGGCAAAGAACACGTGTCGTCCCTATTCCATCGTATTAACCCCGCAGTCACCCTCTCACCACACTCATCACACATATGCCTCCTCCATCACCCACGGAGGGCGACATTAGCCGCCGGCGGCGCAGCAGCAGCAAAACAGACCAAGAGAACCTGCAAGATCGCCCTGCCAGTACTAAAACAACTGACAGGCAATGGAAGGGCGAGGCACGTCCGTCAACAACACCTACAACTCCTAAAAAACGTGAATTTGACCCCGGTCATGGAAACTTGAAGCCCACCACACAAGCAGGAGGGCGGGAAAGTCTCGCCACTACAACTGGAAATTCGCACAGTCAACCCAGCCAAACAGCAAGAACGGAGCGACTCCAGCCGCCCAGTCTGACTACCGTCTCGACGAGCGACTCCCTGCCGGTGACCATCGGAGGGTGGGCACGGCAGGGTACTGCAGAGCATGCCTTGTCAAACACGATCCAACTGCAATCTACTCAACCCACTAACGGAAAAAGTGACCTGGAGGCCTCACATAACTCGCCACGTCAGCTTCAAATCAGCACCCCAGAAACTCGGGGAAAACTCAGATCGGGCAACCATGCCAGTCAGCAGCGTGTCGCGCGCTGAGGCGGCCGCAGCGCAAGAATACTCATGCGACACAGCCATCAAGGTTCAGGCTCAGGTCCATCAGAGTCGAGCCTATCAGACGAACCCTGAAAAGAGATTTCACTTTAGAAAGGCCCAGCTAACCACGAGGCGAGGAACCCCATCTTCCTCATGGGACATGGAATCCGAAGACGATGTATTCACGAACAAAGGGCTGGAGGGGTACTCACCATCAGAAACAACCAGCACCACGGTCCCTGAGCAGGCCCGAAATCAATCAGTAGTAACTCACTCCGTGGGGTCCACAGAGTCCCCAGAAGGGAACGAATCCCCAGTCCAGAACCTTGACCGACATCTGAGACCTCAACCATCAAAATCAGCAGAAGGCACGCCTTTGGTACTAGCTGAAACATAGCTGAGCGACAACGATCAACACGGCACAGTCTCAACAAACTCACCACAGAGAGAAAAGACCGCACGCAAAAATGAAAACCCTAATCTGAATGTAATAAGGGAGAAAAAAACAATATCAAAGACCCTGAAACAAAAAGTCACCTCTAAACCATTAGGAGGGTACAAAGGTAACCCGACCCTGACAAACCCAAGCAGCCTAAAGGACTACTTTTTAAAGCAACATAAACAAAAGATTAGCCAAGAGTCTGAGCTATCAGACGCCGAAATCCTAGAGGCTATCCAAGACAAATCTCCACTGAGCAAGGCCAGAAAAACTGACACAAATCTCCAAGGACGGACTCAGACGGCACACGCTCTCACCGACCATGAGTCCACGCAATCGGGAGACTTGAATCAAAGGAGACCAGTGCCGCCTGAACTGTCTCAGCAAGAAGAAAGAGAAGAAGACCCGAACAAAAAGAAGTCAGACGAAACAAACAAGCCCCCCGAAGTCTCCCTTAGTCTCCCAAAGCTGCCACACGCAAACTTGCAAACTCCTGTGCCCACCTTAGAGGGACCAAAGCAGACCCACAATTTCTGCCCCTGCCAACAACGAGAAAATCATGTGTGGAACAAGCCGCATACTTCGGGGAACCTGACCCAATCGTCGGAAAATCCATCTCAGCCTCCCCAAACGAAAGTATCAACTGCAGAAAGAAGACTCTCAGAAAGATTTGCGCCACTCAACGCCGCCAAAGACTTAAATACCCTGCAGAAAAGCAGACGCCCTGGAAACACATCAAACATGTCAGAAAACCGACTCTCCTTCGACAAAGAAAAAAGATCTTCTGTCAGTGATGTCTGCATTTTCAATAGTGCTAAACCCTTTCACAAAGCTGTAGAATCAATACACGAGGCCTTGAAAGATAATACAGCAATGATTAGTGAACTAAAGGACAAGATAATTTACGTGGAAGGCTATCTCACAGCAATGGAAAGAACGTCAAACTCCACACATTCAAAGTGGGAGGAAAAAATAGACATTGTGATGTCAGAATTACTAAAGAAAGAGGGCACTAAGCATAGAAATGTGGAATCACCAACCAAAACCACACAGTCCACACAGACCGAGAAGAATAAAGAAGTCGCCCCAATCTTGACAAAAATTCCTCCAAAATATAAAACCGACGAGATTACACTAGCACTACTGTCCCCCCCAAAATCCACAGCCAGGGGCAAAGTCAAAGAAAAGACCAAAAACGGCAGCAAACCCTCTGTGTGGCTGCGCCCAAAGGAATCCCCTCAAAAAACCCTTCAAAATCGAAATTGTACTGGGGAAATAGAGACGGGAGTTAACCAAGGGGAAGTGACAACGAACTCCACACTCACAAACTTGCAGCAGTCGACCGCAACAGGCACAACCAGAATAAGGGTAGACTCAACTTCATCCTCAGACTTGTCAAACATATCGTTGTACGCTGACGATAGGGAACTAGATTCCCCACCGCCGTCAAACTTCGACGACGCTTCAAAACAAACGCAAACAAACCCCTCAACTAAAGATGAACCTATCCGAGAATATAAGAAAATAAATCACCCCGAGGTATCAAGGGAGCCGCCTAGACAACGATCTCGCTCAAACTCTCCATCTACTGCCTTAGAAGCCCTGAAAAACTTAAAGGAGACTCATGAATACGTTGGACATGAGCCTCACAGAGACCGAGATCAGAAACACTATAAAACTAACTATCCTGCCAGAGTTCAGTCATCGAAGGATCAAAGAGCAAAAAAGGACACTGCTTCAGACAAAGACAAGATCTCTGAAGGGGGTAAAATCTTCAAGCTAGAACAAATATCATCTAAAGATTCTTACCTGGTCCTAAACCGCAGAACAGTCTTAAAAAGCCTGGGGAAAATAGGAACACTCTGCCACCTAAGAACGGAAGTCTTCACAATGGTCGAACCCTATCACCGGGAACATAAAGCAAAAGCTTACCTCCATTTAAGAAGAAAAACATCATTGGAGTTAACTCCCGACGTGCACAAGGACCTCCAAAAAATGGGCCTAAAAATCCACTGCCTTCAGAAACAAATCGAAGGAAAACATCAAGGCTACAAAAGAAAAAACTGAAGATCTAAATCAAGACAGGGACCGACACAGAGAAAATTACGCACAGAGGCTTCCGAGAAAACAAAATGCGGCACACAGCGATGAAAGGTGGTGGCGGAGAAACCAAACTACCCTTCAAACTACGACCCGAATTAACAACTACGATGCTTCAAAAACACAAAGTCACCACGAGAAAAGAGAAACCAGACAATCTAGAACGGAACTCACAAAGGAGAGCAGACCACTAAGAGAAACAAAGGTACCACCAGCACGCAACCCATGGAAATGGATTTCGGAAACCTTTGCGCAAACTCACAAGAAATAGCAACAAAACCAAGGACCACATTCGACGGAGAAACAATGCATCGGTCCTCTAAACCCTCTACAAAAATGCTCCCTAAACATGGCTTCGTGGAATACGAGAGGACATCAACATCTTACAACGCCGAGGGACACAAATTTAGGTATGTTCGAACTGATCTGCCTTCAAGAAACATGGTTGGTTCACAAACCAGCCATGGATGGATACGTAACAGAGGCTTCGCCCGCCTGCAAATCCATCCTAGGACGCCCCTCCGGAGGCATACTAACAGCTATCCGGATTGGCTCAGGGATTATTCCAAAAGGGAAAATAGCAGAGGGTTACGGAATGCCGATGTTGGCTACATGGTGCCATCAAAACTTAACCAGAGATGCTTGGACAAACTCGGAGTTAGGCATAATAAACCTCTACTGGAACCCGGCGAAAACCAGCACTATAGAATTCTGCACCATGGTCGCCAACCAAATTGACGACCTAACGGTGGAGTGGAAAGTACCCAACATCATCATCTGCGGTGATCTGAACTCCAAATGTGAGGGGAGAGTGAAAAACAAACAAACCCCGAACTCAACGATGGACGAAAGAGGTCTAGCCTGGTCCCTCCTACTGAAATCAAGGAACTTCCACAATGTATCATCACTCCAAGATCGAATATCACAAATCCCTAAGTGGGAATGACTGAGCTTGACCGCCACGCTGGATTACATATTCATCACGGAAGGGCCGATAGCCTATTTCACTGACTTCACGGTGGTAAAAACGCAGGAAAGTGACCACAACCTTCTAAAAATGTCATGGAATGGAATAGCTTCATCAAGACCCTTCTACTCTGCAGTAGTGGAAGCTAACCCACAACAAAACAGGCTTCGCTTAACCCCCGAAAATGTAAAAAAAATGTTTTCTAACATCGCGAGGAAAACCGTCCAAATAACAGAGCAAAAGCGACAGACGACCAGAATACGTGTCGCTTTTGGCTGCACACAAAACAAAATTTGCGGGAACAAAAACAGGGAAACCGATCCATAAGCATTCTTTCGACACTGAAGTGGCAACAAAAAGAAAAAATCTCAATAAACTGAAAAAAACGGCCTTAAGAGCTGACTCGCCGGAAACATGGCTTAATTATCAAGCAGAACAAAAGTCCTACAAATCATGGTTAAAACAGCACCGGTTGCTCATGTACCAAAACGACGCTGAAGAAATGCTGCACACTTGTGCCGCAAGGAACACTCAAGACTTTTGGTCACTACTGAAATCAATCAACGGGCAGAAGGCAAACGTGCTGGCAAACTGTGTCCCAGAGTCAAAGTGGATTCAGCACTTCACGGAGTTATACCGCTTTCCTACCTCCCCGTCACTACATCTTCCCGCCCTCTCAGATTCCCCATGGATCACTCTCTCATCGGTCGAGGACATCACAGAAGCGATCAACAAACTCAAATCTTCAAGGGCTCCAGGGCCAGATGGCTTGACTAACACTGACCTTAAGGCACACCCACTACTATGGGCGCAAGCAATTGGCGAAATATTTACTCAAATTCAGAAAACAAAAGAAATTCCCAAAACCTGGACAGAGGCTGTACTGGTGCCCATCTATAAGAAAGGAAACAGACACCCCCGCCAATTACAGACCTATTGTCTTACTGGATGACATAGGGAAGATTTTCGCAGCACTACTCCTCCGCCACTTCAAAGTCTGGGCCAGCGCCTCCCCGGCAGCCGACATATTTCAAACAGGATTCCAGAAGGGAGCAGGAACGTCAATCAACCTACTGTTTCTGAACATACTTAAAGCAAATACAAAAAGGGCACGGGAAAGGTCCACATGGCAATGGTGGACTTGTCCCAGGCCTTTGATCTGGTAGATCGAGAAAGACTGTGGACCAAGTTAGCCACCTGGAAATGTCCAGACTCTATTCTCGCACCAGTAATGGCACTCCATGAAACCACCTCACTCAGAGTCCGCCTAAACCAACAAGGCACACACTCAGAGCAAATCTTTACAAAACGGGGAGTAAAACGGGGCTGCCCGTTAGCCCCAGCTCATTTCATCTCGTTTATTGGAGACTTTCAAGACTCAGCGAAATCAGTAAGATCCTTCCCACCACGAGTGGGAATCTCTAAAGTCTCAAGACTGTGGTACGCCGACGACTTAATTCTGATTGACCAGATGGCACTGGGCCTTCAGAGACAGCTAACAAACTTGGCCAAATACATGGAAGAAAATAATCTGCAAATAAACAAAAGCAAAACTAAAATCCTGTCCTTTTCAAAAAACAAAAAAACGACAAAGAAGCGCCCGGCATGGTTTCTCGATGAAGAAAAAAATCGAAGTAGTAGACGAGTTTAAGTACCTGGGCATTCAACTAGACAACACTTTGAACGACACTTCACTCCAAGCCTCGTTATGGTCAAAAATCAAGAACCTGACAGCCCAATCTCGAGCTGTCGACAAAAAATTCGGCAAGTTCTCTTGGACCCCGGTACTGCAATTCTACAAAACAAAGGTAGTACCGGCCATAACATACGGCATGGCAGCCAACTTAACTCTACCTGCTGAATTTTGGCTGAGACTGGAAGGATTTCTATGGAAATCGGTTTTGGGGCTTCCTACCTCAGCCCCCATGCCAGCCATTCGGCGCGACCTTGGCCTTCCTTCACTAGCCTCAGTTGTCATGCAAAGCGCAATTCTACTTTACAGGAAAATACGAACCCCTGACTCTCTGCCGATTTTTCGGATATTAGAAAACGAACTGGAAAACGGGAAGTGCACACCATTCACCAACTGGGCGAAGAAAATTGGACAAAAATTAGAAGAAGTCCACTGCACGGACGACCTCCTCATCTCAAATCCTGGGCGTGTGAAGCAAAAACTTTTAGAACAAGACTGGATACGTACTAACGAGAAAATCCTAACATACACATCCCTAAAAGACTTGCCACCTACTTACAATCGCCCAAAGGTTCCGCTGAAATATTGCGAAAAATTTCCCGAAAAAAGGCTGAGAAAAACTCTTCTACGGGCCCGCCTGAATCTTCTGCACACGAGAGAAATTTTGGCCAAAAGAGCGCTGGCAAATTCTCCTCACTGCCGGGTCTGTGGTCTAGTTGACCAAATAGAATCTGTCCGTCATCTACTCACCTCATGTCCTGGACTGGCGCACGAAAGAAGGGCTTACTTGACACCACTCATCACGTGCCCGTTCACACTCGACGAAGAGACAATATGGTTTCAGTTAATTGCAGGCGATTCCACTAGATGGTCCAGAGCGGAGGCTAAATTTCTTGAAGTAGCTCTGGCAAAAGCCAGTGACATTACTTCATCGCCTGCAACAGCAGCAAGAGACCTTCAAGGAAATTCGAGAGTGGTGTCGTAGGTTCTGGGCCAAATTTTTTAGAAGTAGCACAAACACAGTTCACTGCAGCACAGATTTGTAAAAAACCTTAAACAGGTTAACAAAAAAAAAACAACAAAAAAAAAACGAACCGTACTTTGAGCGCTAGGCTCCTCACTTCATAGGCCTGGACTACATAAATTAGGGATTGTTGAAGAACTGCCTTTCTATTGCAGGTTATGGTTATTTTCTCGCCCATCCTCACTCAGGTGAATAGCACTATTGTATTTATGTTACATAGTGAATAAGCGTGTGGGGTAATTGTTTCTTGATAACTGGTTTAATTGTGTTTTGCTATAAAGGCCTATAATAAATGTATTGTGAGTAATCTGTGGAGTTTGTGTGTGCTCAGTGTGGGCTTCTGTTCACTCACCCCTCGTAAGACAAGTCTTGAGCGCCTGCCAAGCTACCGTATATTGGTCTGGTTTGTCCAGAAGGTTCCCCTGTTCCACGAATCTAGGGTGGCCTGCCCACCAGGTTAGAGTTCAGAAATCCATCTCAACAGCGACTTACATTTTTTAAACATTTTTTTTAAACAATTCGGTAGATCTGGGGAATGTCTAATCCCCTTATCTTGCTAAGCTAATAGAGTTCACTGCAGTTATAGTTAAACAATTTAATGGAGTAAACACTGTGGATGCCCTTTAAGCCTTGTAGCTGGACAGAGAGAGCACTAATGGCAGTTCTAGATTAGCTTCTTGCCATTGTTGAATAAGGTGGAGCAGCATTGCCGGTTTTCTTGCGGTGTATGCAATCTTCCACACAGTGGATCGCCTGACCCCCATTTCACGTTCGGCTCATTCCTGTATGGAGGGCCAGGCAATTCAGAGGAATCAATCTTATTTGCCCAACATCAAGCAACGCATCTCTTTACCCCCTTTTTAGTCTGCTGAAACAATTTATATTAGGCCATTTATTGAGCACAGACTGGCTTCAGGAAGAAACAGAGTGCTTTACAAGTCATAGGGGGAAGTTCATTGTGAGGTAAGCTGATTCACCAACCACTTTCTAACTGCACAAATATTTTGTCCAAAGATGCCATTTGTGGTGAACGCAAGCTCTACGAACATCTTGTGTTTGTACAAGGGAGGAAGCGGGAGCTAACAAATCGGAATTTTGCAGCAAGGAATCTAGAAGCAACCGGGGAGGAAATACCGGAGAGCATATCGCCCAGAAAATGGAGCAGGGAAAAGAATTTAGAGTGCCCAATCAGATGGTGGAATAAAGAATCGCCTTACCAAAGGCTATATGTCTTAACCATGGATCATATCCAGGGAGTAATGCTTAACAAAGGTGTGGATAGAAGCCCATGTGGCTGCATCACAAATATTCCTAATAGGAACTCGCCGTTGTAGGGCTAAGGAAGTATCCACGCCCCTAGTGGAATGAGCTTGCAACCCTTCAGGAGGGTCCTTACCCACCAATCGGCAACATTCAGTAATGGTGAGGATAATCCACTGGACAAGGTCTGCTTGGTAACGGCCTGGCCCAATCGGTGTCCAGTATATCCCACAAAGAGTTGATCATCCACTCTGACACTGGACATCCTAGAAATATAAAAGCTCTGAGCTCTCCTAGAATCCAACCCATGGAGACGTTTCTCTTCCTTGCCAGGATGAGAAGGATAGAAAGACAGAAGAACCACTTTCTGGCTTAAATTAAAATCAGACACTACCTTAGGTAGAAAGGAAGGACGTACCTTCAGTACAACCCTATCCTTGTGAAAAACAGTAAAGGGTGGCTTAGATGAAAGTGCCTGTAATTCACACTCTGCGCGCGGAAGTAACCGCAACCAAGAACACTGTCTTGAAAGACAGTCTCAAAGGACAAGAGTGCAAAGGTTCAAACGGAGCACCCATCAGGAATATCAAAACCAAATTCAGATCCCAAACCGGCACCTGGAAAGGGGACGGTGGGAACACATTAGTGAGCCCTTTAAGAAATTGGGAAATCATAGTAAATCTTAAAGTAGGAACATTCTTCAGATGAGTGCTTGAAGATAGACAGTGCCACCAGGTAACCTTTAATGGTACCCACTTGAAGGCCCCTGTGGGCCAAAGAAAGCAAGAAAGATAAAAACACAGGAATGGAACACTGAAAAGGATCAACATTTTGTCCCCTGCACCAGTCGCAAAACTTAGGGCAACGGTACAGGGATTTTGCTGCTGGCCTCCTGGCCGAAAGCAACACCTCCATCACATCATACGGGAGGTCCCAATATGTCTACCTCAACCTTTCAGATACCAAGCATGAAGGTTGAGAGTCCTGATCTCTGGATGGAGAACCTGCCCCCCGCCCCCCCAAGCGAGTACAGATCCTCTCGATAGGGCAGACGATGTGGAGGGCAGATGGACATTTCTAGAAGATCAGGGTACCACGCTCTCCTGGCCCAATCCGGAGCAATGAGGATCATGTGGGATCCGAACCTCTGCAACCTCCTTAACACTTGAGGAATGACGGGGACTGGAGGAAATGCATACAGCAGTGGGAACAACCAATCCACTATGAATGCGTCTCCAAGGCTCCTCTCAGAGGAAATTCCCGTGAGCAGAATATCTCTCGCACTTCCGGTTGGCACTGGTGGTGAAGAGATCCACTTGTAATTTGACGGCACAGTTCTTTAATATTTTGAATTCAAACGCATCAATAAAAACCAGCTCATCCAAAAGTGCTCCTGCAGTTCCCGACAAGGTTTGGTGACCTGCAAAGTTCCACAGGGCTTAACTCATCTTCAATCTTTACATGGAGCCATTGGGGACACTAATGGCCTCAATTCAACATTAAACTCCACCAGCATTCTGATAGCACAGCTATAACTGAAGGTGAAACGCCTAGACGACTTTAAAAAACAATCACTGCATCTCCATTAGTCAATCCTGAATGGCAAACACTTAGCTGAATCTCAACCCCACCAACTATTCATCCTCCTCGGACGTACAAATTAAAAACTGTGACAGACTGATCTAGACAGTTTTTAACCACAATTCAGCCCTAATGCAAAGTTGCCCTGCTTCACCTTCAATTGCAACCTCGCCTTCAAAGCATACATTGCCAAGAAGTACAAGTTACTCTCTTACATGGTAAAGTTCTTTGGATGGAAAGGTCCGACGACGTATTCCATATCTATGACAGGTAATCACCACAGCTGTGCTGCTTCGGAAAATTTTCGGCGTCTGCGTCTTGAGTCGATGACGTTGATACGCTGTCCTCGAGGGCCTCCATCGAGCCGACGTCACTGGATGTTATAAGTAGGACGCACGACGCCCGTAGCATCAGTTGTAGTTTTTTCCCCAGAACGTGTGGCACCAATATTCTGCCAGTATGACCACAGAAAGCCTTGCGGAAACGTAAGCTGCAATCGCATAAGAAATTCTGTATTGGGGAAGGCAGGGAGGGAGCGATATGGAATACGTCGGACCACCCCATCGAAAGAACGTTACCAGGTAAGAGTAACTTGTTCTTCGAGGGGATTGGGTCCTCCGACATATTCCATATCTATGACAGACTCCCAAAGCAATACTAAAGTATAGAGGAGGGAAAAGAATTTAGAATATAGAAATTTAGAATGCCCAATTAAATTGCAGAGTAAAGGACCGCCTTGCCAAAGGCCAGATCCTGCTCATAGATAGAATCTAGGCAGTAGTGTCTTACAAAAGTATGGACCGGAGCCCATGTGGCTGCTTCACAGATGTTATGAATAGGAACACCCCTCTGCAGGGCAGTAGAGGCAGCCACACCCCTAGTAGAATGGGCCCGTAAGCCTACCGGAGGGTCCTTACCCGCCAAGCGGTAACATTCAGAAATTGCCAAGATACTCGATCTAGACAAAGTCTGCTTAGTAACAGCTTGTCCAAAACGCCTTCCAGCGCAACCTATAAAGAGCTGATCGTCCACTCTGACCCGGGACATGCGTGAAATTTAGAAACTTAAAGCTCTCCTAGGATCCAACATATGGAGTCGCTCCTCTTCCTTACTAGGATGCGGAGGAGGATAAAATGCCGGAAGAATGACCTTCTGACTTAAATGAAATTCCGACACCACTTTCAGAAGAAAGGAAGGACGAAACCCGAGGACAACCCTGTCCTTATGAAACACCGTGAAGGGTGGTTTAACAGAAAGTGCCTGCAACTCACTCACTCTGCGAGCGGAAGTAACCGCAACTAAAAATACAGTTTTAAGGGTTAACAGTCTCAAACGACAAGAATGTAAAGGCTCAAATGGAGCACCAATTAGGAATTTTAGAACAAGGTTCAAATCCCAACACGGCACCTGGAAAGGTGACGGTGGAAACACATTAGTGACCCCTTTCAGAAACTGAGAAATTAAAGGAATTTTGAAATAAGAACACTCCTCAGACGAGCGCTTAAATATGTACAGCGTCGGCAGGTATCCTTTAATGGTACCCATTTGCAGGCCCTTGTGGGCTAAAGCAAGCAAAAAAGACAGAACCACAGGAATGTCACATGAAAAAGGATACACATTCTTAACCCTGCACCAGTCACAAAACTTTCTCCAACGGCAACGGTACAGGGACTTTGTTGCAGGCCATCATGTCTCCAGGGAGGTCCCAATCCTCATACCGGAGAGCAGATCGTCTCGGTAGGGAAGACAGCGTGGAGGGGAGATGGACAAGTCGAGAAGGTCCGGGTACCACGTTCTCCAGGCTCATGCCGGAGCAGAGGATCATCCAGGAACCGAACCTCTGTAACCTCTGCAGCACTTGCGGGATGACGGGGACTGGAGGAAACGCGTACAGCAGTGGGAAGGACCACTGGAGGAAACGCGTACAGCAGTGGGAAGGACCACTCCACCACGAACGCGTCCCCTAAGGCTCCTCTGTCAGAATCAGGACATTCATCCCTCGCACAGTTGGCAGAAAAGCCTTCAGAGCAAGCCTGACGGCCCTCAGCTCCAACAGATTAATATGGAGTCTGGACTCCGACGGAGACCAACGACCGCTGGCTGTCAACTCGTTGACATGAGCTCCCCATCCCGTGAGGGATGCGTCTGTCACGATCGTCACCTCGGGCCAGGGCAGCCAAAATGGAGCTCCCCCTCAGATTGCCTTCGACGGCCCACCACAGAAGTTCCTGGGCGACCGAGGGCGGCACCTGAACAGGGTCCGACATCCTGCCGGAGGACTGTGCCCTCTGCATCTTGAGAGCCCACTGCAGAGATCTTATCCGCAGTCGAGCTTCTGGCACCAGAAGAATGCAGGATGCCATGAGGCAGCGCAACCTCAAGAACTCGATCACTGGGAGACCCTGGGCATGTTGAAACTTGTGCACCATATGCAGAATGTGATAAGCCCTCACCTGGGGAGGGAAACACTGCCCCAGGGATGTGTCGAGCACTGCTACGATGTACTGGCGCCGCTGGGTTGGCGTCAGGTGGGACTTCTTTAAGTTGAGAGAAGCCCAGCTTGTGAAGGGAGTGGCAGGTGACTGACAGATGATCCCGGACTTGCTTGGTAGAGCGCGCCTTGATCAACCAATCATCCAGGTAGGGGTAGACGTGAATGCCCCCTTTCCTGAGATACGCTGCCACCACCACCATGCGCTTGGTGAAAACCCTCGGCGGAGGTCAATCCGAACGGCAGGACCCGAAGCTGAAAGTGCGAGTCGCCAACCGTGAACCTCAGGTATTTCCTGTGCTTGGGATGGATCGGCACATGAAAGTAAGCGTCCTTGAGGTCGAGAGACACCAACCAGTCCTGAAGTTCAAGTACCTGGAGGACTTGAGAGAGTAACCATCTTGAACTTGTCCTTCCCGAGGAGCTTGTTCAAACCACGCAAGTCCATGATGGGTCTCAATCCTCCGTCTTTCTTCGAAATCAAAAAATAAGGGGAATACCATCCCTTGTTCCTCTCCACTACAGGCACCAGTTCTATGGCACCTTTCTCCAGCAGGGATTTTATTTCCTGTGCAAGGAGCAGATCAGGACTCTTCAAAGAGATTCCCT
Source organism: Ambystoma mexicanum (assembly GCF_040938575.1). Lineage (NCBI taxonomy): Eukaryota > Metazoa > Chordata > Amphibia > Caudata > Ambystomatidae > Ambystoma > Ambystoma mexicanum. Next base: position 540,522,783 of record NC_090941.1, on the reverse strand, counting down.
GGTGGATTGTCGTGAGGCCTCTGCCAGAAAGGAAGACAGTAGCCGTGGGCTATGATCTCCAGAACCCACACATCTGAAGGAATGGCACGCCATTCGACAAGATGCTGCGCCAGCCTTCCCCCAACCGGCGAACCATGGGACATGGCCTCATGACTGAGCTGAAGCGGCTGCAGCATTGCCTGAGGGTAAAGAGGCAACTGCCCGAGCGGCCTTGGCACCTAAAGTACCTCGTTTTCCACCTCTGGTACTCCTACGGTGGCCCCTTTGATTTGCAGCTCCTCTCCATCTACCAAGGGATGAGTAATATCGAAAGGAACCTCCCCCTCCATTGCTGTCCCCTAGGACGAAAAGGCTGAGGTTGGCTAACTGCAGCGTTCAACGTCTTCGCTGCAGCTTTGGTGGTCTGTAACCTCTCAAGGCTCTCGTCATCCTTGCTGCCAAAAAGATGTTCACCATCAAAGGGCATGTTGAGAAGCCGGGCTTGTACATCAGGAGCAAACCCTGACTTCCGCAATCACGCAAATCTACGCATTAAGGTGCTCTCCGCCATGGACCGGCAGACGCAATCTGCCATGTCCAGACCCGACTGAACTGATTCACACATGGCATCCTCGCCATCCTGAACAAGAGCAAGAAAGCCATCCCGTTCCTCCCCTTTGGGAATATTTTCAGCCGCCAAAGACAATTCCACAGAGTGTGAGTGAAACGTGCTAAGGCACACACAGAGTTGGCTGCCTGTAAAGCCATGCCCCCTGAAGAGAACACTTTCTTAGCCCAGCCATCAAAACATTTGTCGTCCCTATCAGGAGGGATGGTAGCGAACGACGCCTGTTTTGCCGGGGCCGTAGCCGCCTGCACCACCAAACTCTCCGGAGTGGGGTGCGTAGTCAAGTAGCTGGGGTCGCTACTGGCTGGACAGTATTTCGGCAAAGATTTGCTCACTGCCGGGAGACTCTCCGGAGCAGTCAAAGCCGCTGCCACCCTTCTTTGCAAGGCCATATGGAATGGCAGTACCGGGTCAGTTGGTGGACCTTGGTCAAGGATATCCATCAGGTCATCTGCAGAAAATCCACTGGTAGCGCAGACCACCCCAAGTATTCCATCACCCTCGACATAAGGCGCCGGTACGAGGACTCTGCGTGCGTGCCAGGCCCAGGCCTACCGAACTCCACCTCCGGAGAGGTGTCCAGACCACTGGCGCCGTGCAAAGACTGACGCAGGTCTTCTAGCTGGCTATTCCCTCATCTGTTGAAGATCCCCTAAAGGACCAAATCCTTTAATTGCCAGTTGTAACTGTCCGCACCCAACCTGCTGAGCCTGTCCGCCTCCAGATTCGACTCCCCAGGGAAGTGGATCACTGTCAAGTTTACATTGTTCACCACAGCCCATTCCCAAATGCTGACTGTCAGGGTGCATAGAGGAGACGACCTGGGGCCACCCTGGTTGTTGTTGTAATACATGCCGGTGGAGTTGTCCGTTTGCACGAGGATCACATTACCGCTGATGAGCAGAAAGAAGGTCTGGAGAGCCAGCCAGTTGGCCTTCAGCTCCAGCCAATTGATATGGATCTCCTGTTCCTGAAGAGGCCAAACACTGGATGCTGTGGTTGTCCAGAATAGTGCCCCAGCCCTCTAAGAGTCTGATGATGGTAACCTCCGGTGCTGGTTGATGGAAGGGTCTGCCTATCCTCCAGTTGCAGTCCGTGCTCCACCAGACAAGGTCCTGGTGGAGAAAGGGAGGAATGCTGACGGGTTCCGCCTGGGAAACCCACTCCTGACTCCACGAGGCTCCGAAGTGCAGCTGTAATCTTCTCATTTTGAGCCTTGTTTAAGGCACTGCCAGTAGACATGCTGCCATAATACAGAGGAGGGGCTGGTATCACCATGCTGAGCCGACCGCTCTGCTAAGAAAATGACTCATGGTTCTCGATGGCTGCAATCTTGTCCTCAGAGGGAGAAACTCTCTAGGAGCTTGTATCACAGATGAGGACTAAGAAAGCTAGACTCTGCATAGGCTCCAGCTGCGACTTCTTGAGATTGATGAAGAACCCCAATTCGTGTAGCGTATTATGAGGGCGGAGGAGGTGTGATGGACCACCTACGGGGATCTCGCCCTGATGAGTCGGTAGTCTAGGTATGGATAGACATGGTGCCCCTGGGCCCTGGGAAGGGCTGCCACTACATTCATAACTCTTGTAAAGACCCTAGGGGCTGAATTGAAGCCAAATGGTAGAACCTTGTATTGGAAATGAAAGCCCATGATCCTGAACCAGAAGGACCGTTGAGGCTACCAAATCGGAAATTGTAGGTATGCATCCTTCAGATCCAGGGAGCATATCCAATCTCCCTTGCACAGTGTCTCCGCAATAAGCGCTGGGCTAAACATCTTGAACTTTTTAAGCTTGGGGGAAAGGATCGGGGAGGAAAGGTCCAACAACTCTCAGGCCAACCTGGTTCTTGTGTATGGTGAAAATTCTGGAGTAGAAGCCCATGTCCCACTGGGAGGCTGGGACTACTTCTGCTGTCTGACTCTGTACGAGTGCTTGAATTTCCACCAATAGAGTGGTTGTCCCAATCTGTGGGAGGGGAGGGGTCGGGAGGGGGCGGTAGCCCATGGACACTACTAATAGAAACCAACGGTCCACGAACCTCACACCAATACTGTGCGTGAAGGGCAAATGCCCCCCCCCCCCCACGCACCCCCACCAGAGACGCATGGACCCGGAGGAGAATGTCATGCCTTTGGTCCCTTCTGAGGCTTGGGCTGAGGAGGACTGAAAGAAGCCCTTATTCCCTGCTTTGTACTGTTTGCAGCAGTACTGACTTGAAGATCGGTCCGGCTGACTGGACCTTCGTTCCTGGAAGCCCCACAGCCCGCCAGGACCTAGTGTGTCTGGCTGTACGTCTTGGGCATGGGCTTCGTGAGGATAGATGAGAACAGTTCCCAGACTGTGAAATCCTTATCAAGTTATTCGGTGGTGGAATGAAAGAGGTTGCTACCCTCGAATGGAAGGTCCAATATGTGCTGCAGGACATCCAGGTTGAATTTGGAAGCCCGCAGACAGTCCTCCTCATGTCAAATACATGTAAAAGTAAGGATCTCACATCCTTCATGTCCAGCAAGTCACTGGGTCAGCATTTTATTGACACAAGCGCTATAAAGCACGCAGCTCTGCCCCCAACACGCTGTTCAAGGAATTCTCGACTTCGTTCGTGCACCCGGCCAGCCCCGCCCCTCTCCCATTCTCTTAACCACTCCCAACGTAACAAGCGGTTGGGAGCGAGATTCGCACTAAATGCTCTGCTCACACAAAGCAAGGCAACCTATGCGCATGGTGTGTGTGTCTACGCAAACCATGCTACGACCTCCACCCCCCCATTGGTTGCCCCCTCCCCAGGTCCTCTATGGTACTCGCCTCACCTATCTACGAGGGTAGCCGTCATCGGCTCCTGTCCCCGCCTTCGGTTGCACTAAAAGCCGAACAACATTTTACAAAGAGGGCTCGCTCAAACTTAAGTGCGGGCGCCTTGCATTACCCAGCAGCTTTTCCAGCCACATTTTCGGAGAGACCCACCAACTACGTACAGGCTCAGCAATTTTAACACTATCATGTCAAATGCCTGCAAGAAACACACTTGTCCTTCTACAACTAGCTTTAACTGCCTACCATCACCGCCTGTGAAAAGTATACCACTGCCTATTGCTCCTCCTGTGTTCCTATACATATTGCTGTGCCTTCGGCAATACCTGTTAGTTACGATGTGAACATGACTACTGCTGTACTCACGCCAAGGCATGTCGATGACACTGACTGCATGCCTACTCTGCCAGCGCTTGTGCCTATTGATGTACCTTTGCCACCACTAGCCTGTTTTAATGATTGCATGATCAATATTCCAGCGCCTATGCCACCATTCGCCGATGTTACTGATAGCAATCCAGTGCACGTGTCTACTTTTGTACCCGTACTTCGACCTGCGTGTAATATTGTGATGCCTGTTGTGCATAGCTTACATGCCTCCACTTCTACCCATCTCACTGTCACTCCCCCCGCGCATGCGCCTAGGTACAATGGTGCGCCCTCGCCTCTTCCTCGCACATGTCTGCTCAATGCAACTCTTCCTCGTTTGCACCTGAACCACAGGAGAAAGCCTCATCCATGATTAGCTCCAAACTCATGCCACCTGACACCCCTACCAACGGACATGCTCAACTGTGCGCTTCTTAACGCCTGCTCACTACCACCACATGCACTTTATGTTCATCACCTAATTTTCAAAGACAACCTTGACCTCATCACAGAAACGTGGTTCAATGATGCCTCAAGCCCTGCCCTCTCTCGCCATCCCAGCAGGCTACGTGATTTTTTTTTTTTTTTAGACACAACCGCACCCAACAGAGAGGGGGGTGGAGTGGCACTCATTGCCAGAGAAACTTATGCCATTAGGCAAATCGAAGTAGAGCATGGTCAGAACTGCGACTACCTCCTACTCAAAATCAACTTCTCACACAACTGCACCATCTGTGCATATTGTCTACCGACCTCCAGGTCCCATCGCAGAATTCCACGAGACCCTCATACTCTCCTTATCCGATAACCTTAAAAAGTCCTCCCAAGTCCTGCTTTTAGGTGATCTAAACCTAGGCTTCAATGATCCTTAGGATCACCATACCTCCTCTCCTAAAGCGCTATCCACATTAGGGTTCTCTCAAATCATAACCAAGCCCACTCACATCAAAGGACGCACCTTGGACTGGATCAGTCACCACAACTGTGATGTGCACATTACTGCAAACATGCCTATTCCGTGGTCTGATCACTACTATATTCAATTTAGTCTCAACACTAACAGAACGCCCCCTAAACCTATCCCCCCTTGCCCAGCAGCACTCGCCAGAAGCGCACGTCAACCTAAAGCAGAAAATATTGCACCCCACCTTATGAAGCCTCCTCTCCAGCGGCCGTTCTCCAAAGACCCGTCTACCCTTGCTAGTACCTTTAAGCTAACCATCACCCAAGTGGTAGATGCCATTGCCCCTCTCACTCTTAAGAAAGCCAAAAAAATCAAGCATGCCAATGCATGGTTCTCCCAGGAACTAATGGATCTACGCTCCAAAAAGAGGCTTGCACTTTCAGCATGGAAAATTAACCCAACGGATGACACCAGGAGGGCCTGTAAGGCCATGGCCAAAGAATAAAAATCCAAAATAATCCAGGCTAAAGCCATCTCATTCAACTCCAGGATTGACAATGCCACATCAGGTTCCAAAGAAATCTTCACCATCTTTAGAGAGCTGGAAAACCATCCACTCCACCCTGCATGCTACTGAAGGATAAGTGGTGCAATAGCATTCAATCCGCCATGCTTGAAAAGCTTAACACCCTGCAAGCTAAAGGCCCTGACGCACCTCATTGCTAACTTGCATAGTAACCCTTCCTAAGCCCCTAAACCTGATCCTTCCACGCCTTTCAACTTTAAAGATATGACTGACGATGAAGTCACTGCCCTGCTCAAATCAATTAAACCCTCCAACTGCAAAGGGGACGCGTGTCCAGCCCAACTCAAAGACTCTGCCCCATCCTTGTCCCCTTCCTGACAGCTTTCATCAATGCATCCTTCCATGTCCCAACTGGACTTAAGGAAGCCTGGGTATGCCCGCTCCTTAAAAATTTGGACAAAGCAGCCTACCTGCAAGTTCACAAATTCCTTGAAGACAACCTCCTTGGCCGTCGACAGTCTGGTTTCTGCCCGAGACATGGTACGGAAACGGCTCTCCTAGACCTTAAAAACCAAATGGATTACCTAACAGACGTAGGAAAACCAGCACTCCTCTTGCTCCTTGATTTATCCGCATTAGACTTGGCGGATCACAATACACTTTGCCACCACCTCTCCACTGCAGCCAACTTCTCCCCAAAGGCGTGCGCTTGGATCACATCCTTTCCCCAGGAAAGGGCGATGAAAGTCTTCTCCGACTCAGCATGTGCCACGCCTAGCCATCTCAAATGTGGAGTACCTCAGGGTTCTTGTATTCCTCCCACTCTATATAACCTATTTACCAGGCCTCTGTTCAGCATCCTTGATGCCCTGTGTATCTCATACACCCACTACACTGACGCCACTCAGGTGCTCATCCCACTCACACGGGATTACGATGCGGACATGAAAACTCTCACTACCATATATTCCATGATTCAGTCCTGAATGGCAGATAACTGGTTATGCCGCAACGGTGACAAAACTGAACTTCTGCTAATCGGATCTGCCACCATCCTGAGCAACCTGGATAAGCAATACCGGACCTTCACCATTGACAACATACCCATCAAGGTATCTAACAATGTCAAGACCCTTGGCGTCTACCTTGATTCCAACTGGACTATGGACAGGCAGGTCAATGCCATTTCCTCATCAGCATATTATTCCAAAGTTCTCAATGCAGCCAGGCCCTTCCTATCTCAACAGAATTGCCTCACCATTGCCAGGGCAATTATAGGATCAAGGCTAGACTACTTCAATACCCTCCTTGTAGGGACCTCCAACAAAAACCTCACTAAACTCCAACTCGTTCAGAATAACACCCTTAGGGCAGCCACTGGGACCTCAAGAAAAGACCACATCTCTGAAGTGAGAAGGGAGGCTCACTGGCTCCCTGTCAAGGAGAGGATCATCTTTAAAACTTTCCTTCGCGCATAAATGCCTTCATGACCTGGTACCCCCATACTTGGTCCAAAGAATTAAGCACTCCTCCTCTGAGGAAAGAATACAGCAACATGATTACCATGCCGAAGACACGAAGAATCAGTGCGGGTGGTTCCAGCTTCCCCACTATGGCCACGTCACATTGGAATGCTCTTCCCACTCACTCATGTATGATTGATTCCCACCTAGAGCATTCCGCAAAGCTATCAAAACTAAGCTTTTCGTTTAAAGATAACCCCTTCTGTTAAGTACAGAATCGGCTTAAATGTTTACTTCCCATGTATTGCATATGCTCCGCTGCTCTCTCACCTTTGTTTCTGTAACCAAGCCTGCTAACGCTTATTTGTTGCCATTTAATCAAATCTTCGTACAACTTCATGTAACAGCACCTCGATGCCTCTGGGCTGCAAGTGCGCTATACAAATGCAAATAAAATAAATAAATGTCCGTAGTGATGCAGATGGCACAGCCAGAGGTGTCTATATGCGTCACTGTGGACTCCATGTCGTCTTGGGCCATCAACTTTGCTTCTGCCAGTCCCGCATTGAAGCACGCCCGACTGAATACCGGAAGGAAGTCCGCTGTTTCTCACCAAAGCCTTTGGTTAACGGCTGCAAGAATGGAGTCCACATTAGACTGACAAAGGTGCAGTGAGGCGTTGGAATAGACCTTTCCATATGCCTCCAAGACCTTCTCCTCCTTGCCTAGCAGAGCCGAGGTGGCCGAGAAAGCCTGCGGTTTAGAGTCGATAGAGACCGTGGCAATCACCGAAGAGTGTGGTTGAGGATGTGCCGACATCAAGAGTGTATGCCCCTCTAATTGCCTGTACTTGGCGTCGAGGTGCAGATTGGTGGGCTGCGCTGAATGGGGTTTAAGCCATCCCTTTTTGGCCAAAGTGACAATGTCCTTCTGCACTGGAATCCCAGATCTAGCCACGGGCGTAGGAGTGAGGACCTCGGCCAGAACCCCCGCCTCTGGTTGTGGAAGCCCCAAGTATTCGGCCAGACCTACAAGTCGATCATGGAATGCCTTGGCTGAAGACGGAGTGCCGGGGTCGTCATCCTCGTCGGTGTCCACCAGGGTGTCCTGCTGGGACAGGTGGAGGAGTACTGGGCACCGCAGGCTGAGGTGTGGTGACCGGAGGCTGGTATGGAGGCTGGTATGGAACCGCTTAGGGTGCAGGAGGCAGAGGGGCCGGAACCACAGAGCCATAGGAGGAACGACTATGGGCGCAGGAGGTGATGCCCAAACCTGTCCCTTTGAAGGATCAGGAAAGGCTTTTCTGGGCTCCAGACCAAGAGCTTGACCAACAAACAGGCTATTTTTTATGCAACTAGTTTCAGACGCTCCATCTCCTCCCTCACCACAGGAATGGCTTGAAAGAATCATGTTAAGATCCCACAAAGGATGTGCACTGGGCAAACAAAGATGCAGGTTAATTTCCCATTACAATGTCTCCTTGCACAAGTAGAAAGTGAAAACAAACAGAATTCAGACATGCCTTTACAGCCTAAGAATACATACACACAGCAGGAGACCTGTATTGTCCGATGCCAAGTCTGCAATAAAGGATATAGTACTTTGGGAGGAGTTACACCCTCCTTAAATAACAAGTTGGAATATATTTTCCAATTAGCGGTTTATGGTCCATTAGACTGCTTCCAAGGCGCCGTTAGGATTTCCAAGTTTGATTTGAGACCCAGTTTGCTCCAAGATATAACTCCACAGGTAAACCACGCCTTTGCGTCAGTTGGGAGTGAGACCTCGGGAAAGGTGAAGAGGGCGGCCAACCAGCTGCTTGTGTTCCAAGAACACTGCTGCCAGGCACTCTAGTGCCGTTAGGTTCATGTTTGTAATTTGAACTCCTCAGTTTATGGGTCACTTTTGTAAACAGATTTGCAAAGTGGAACACACAGATCTACCCATGCCTTAGCAGTAAGAAGGCAATACCACGAATCAGACGTTTCGAAAATAAGTACTGCCACCTGCTAAAAAAATTCTATGACCGGATTCCCCAATAGGCTGATGCGCTGGTCAACTGATCAGGGTGCAACATTTCAAATGCAAACGATTATCGAGTTATAAAAAGTCCCTGGACACCCCAATTTAGTACATGCTGAAAGCACACCATTTCCTACTGACCAAGAGTTGTCAATTATCACTAGCCAATTGCTAGTGCAAATTTGGCACCCAGATCTAATTTGCGAGGAGCTACGTCCTGCTTGCTGAGTGGAGTCTGCCTGCACACTAAGGTCCCAGTCAGTTGGCTGGCAGTGGGGAAAATCCCAGAGGATGCATTTAACACAGGTCTTGAACTAGGCTGCAACGATGAGGAGCTTACATTTACTTGTTTAGGTAAACAAAGCAGTTGTATTGTCTGTCAGGATGAGATGGCTTGTCAAAGAGGTGGAAGAAACGCCTTTAATATGCTCCAGTGAAGTGATTCTTCTTGCTATAATGTGGCATTTGCTGTATGTCCACCCCGACAAATCATGCACCACCGGACTTTCCATGGGCGCCGAGTTTATACATCGTGTGAGGAGTCAGTTATGATGGAAATCTGGGGACCAGCAGTGCAGAAAGCAACCTCAGGCAAAAAAAGTGCATTTTCCAACCACTCTTCTATAGCTTCCTTCAGCAACTTCGGCAGGTGTATTGGAGTGGGCTGCTCTTAGGTCTCCTGGTCCCGATCACATGCCAGGCGCAATTGGGTTTTTCTCATGCGAGTTCCAAAAGAAACTACCAGCACACAAAGGCATCAGACCCAGCAGCCTCTGAAAAAGAACGGGAAAAACTTGGTCTGCTAGTATCAACTGTTAGCATGCCTTGGGTCATATCTCATATGAATTTAATATAGTGAACCCTGTGTGCCAGGGTCTAAATTTGAGTAATTGATGGTCAGGCCCAGGGAATCAATCCATCTCTGGTGTTGCCTTTGAGGAAGTGAAAACTAGCCATGGCATGCTAGTTCCGATAAGCCATCTGTACAAAAATAGGGTGCATAAGTATGCTGCGTTGATTCAAATATCCAATGACCGTAGTCGTGACTTTAGTACATACATGAATCGGTTTTGAGAGTTGCAAATTTGAGGAATAATCAATGAGGTTCTCAAATGAGGATGTGCATGAAGGCATCCTGAAGATCCAGGCCAATGTCCAACTCCCCCCTTCCGGTAGAGCTGCATGGATCACTGGAGTTACTATCTTGAACCTCTATAGCGAGGAACCTCTTTAAATGGAAAAGTACAGGATGGTACTCTGTTCCGCTGTGCGTTTCCTTGGCATAGCAAAGAATTGCAAGTCTAATACCCACCAATGAGCTAGAGGACAAAACCATCATTCCTATCTGCCAAGACTTGTGGCTCTCACATACCAAGTTGGACGAAAAGTTGTTTGGTATATGGGGGGGGGGGGGCAGTTGGGAAGGGTGACCAGAATGGAGGGAACGTGCAATCTGAATCATGTGATGAGATTTTAGGGGTCAGAAGTAGCGAGTTTACACTGATTTAGGAACGCATGAACTACCCATGATACCGATGTTCCCTGCGCAGGGTGGCGGGGTCAAACCTTTGGGGGCTTATCAGCTGAGTTGGAAGTAAAGGTCACTGAATTTTTCTGAACTGAGTTGACCAAGAGCTGCCGAGATCCTGTAGGTCCCAAGAGCGCAATTGGAAGCACTTGAAAATATAACAGGAGCATTCCCGTCCTTACTCAGAGCCTGCGGTTGAGCTCGTTTTCCACAAGTGCTACAAGTTGTGTGTGCTGTTCTAGTAGAAACAGCATCCATAACAGTCAAGCACATGATTCTCCTTTCCCAGCAGAGTCAAAAATGCAAGAGTATGCTTGCTCTACCCTAAGCCAGAGCAGCTGGGAACATGGAATGAAGCAATGAATGTGAAGTGCGGCATACCTGGCCATATGTTTGAGCGTTTAATTTGGCATCTAGTCGCTTTATCAGTAAGGTAGGGCAGGCCGGCCAGACCCTTTGTTTGCTTTAGGAAGTTAGGCTGTCAGACATTCCTCCTCCATCTGTCCTGACAGAAAAGCCCCCAGTGGTAGCCCCAGATTCCATTTGGCGATTCCACCACAGGCAACTTCAAAGTCAATTATGGACAGAGCCCAGTCATGGAACACCATGGATTGGGCACTTCCTCGGCTATGGCTTCCTCCATCTACAAAATGATATGCTCTGTGCGCCCCCACCCCCGACCCTCCAAGCCCCAGGTGGTCTGATCCAGTAGTAGTGTAGAGAAGACGACCTTTGGTAGAGGTATAGGCCCATTGACGTAGTGTAAGAGAAATTTAGGTGGCTGCAGCTATGCTGGTAGAGGTTGTGGAGGAAGGAATAAGTTACATGTAACTCTGGTTCTCCAGCATTGGTATCTTTCATAGATTCACATGTTGTGAGTATTCCCAGTCATCAGGCCGGGAAACTGCTTAAACTGAAAACTTTGTCACTTTTGTGCTCTAGTACAGTCATTTTTGGGTCAAACTGCCCACAGCTAATCGGAACACCTCGGTTAACTCCTCCCCCGGCCATCTTCAGATTTTTTTACTGCAAGTTCGTGTTAGGAGTCCTCAAATATTCTCTCCAACTAGTCTTGATAAAATATTGACATTTAATTGGTTTGATAAAAAATGCAATCTTTGACATCCTCGACGACTGGCCTAGGTCACATGAAGTCCACGCCACCAGCAAGAAGCAGCACAAAGAAGCTACTGAAGACTAGCGAAGATCTTCGCACAAGGACCGGTCTTCACCCAAGATCAGTGCCCAGGGGGTTGTCTAAAGAAAAGAGCAGCCAGGGCCTTTTCCACTGTCCCACGGAAGCGGCCTCATCAACCAAGTCCACATCCAGTCTAGTAGCCACTCTTGGTCGGCAGCGTCAAAAGCTACCCTGTCGACGCCCTATTCAGAGTAAGTACTCATCGACGTCCAGGTCTACTCCGGCGCCATCAACATAGTTCACCAGCATCCCGCCAACAGTATGGTCGACGACCACGAGTAGACATGCTACTCCGCCAAAGACTTGTTGACGAGGACTACATCAACTGCGATTCCCTAGTCTACGGGAAAAGTCTTCTCATATGATGACCACCACTGCAATCGTGACGAACATTCCTGCCACCCCAACAACATGATGTCAGCGCTGGTGGCACTACTAAGAGTATCATACCCGAAACTCGGAGTGGCGGTACTCCCAAAGGGGACCATCGTAGTGGAGCCAAGTCTTTTTTTCTTTGGGTGTAGAGGAGCAGGATGAAGAGGCCGTCATGGCACCTCCCTCTTCTGCACAATGCAGGACACCACCTCGTAGAAGGGAACCTAGTTCCACGCGGTGAGGAAAGCCTAATAAGACAGCCAGTGTTACCACCCCTACACACATCCCCTAGGGGGAGGATATGCCTCTGGTGCAACCAGCTCTGTCATTGCTTCCCCAGAAGGACATGTCACTAGACATTTTATCCATCTTGACCACGTTGGTGAGAACGTTGCAAAAAAGGCTCCCGGCGCCGACACTGTCTCGACGGCCGCCCGCAGATGTCCCTGGGCCATCCAGGTAGAAGCATGATATTCTACGGCCCATGAGGAGGGTTGAACTCCAATCAAGACCCCAGCAAATGTCGGATATAGGAACGGGAACAGATCAAGACGACTTGGAGGATGTGGCGTCACATTAGTCCCACACTGACTTCATGGGGAACCGGATGACACCCAGTTTAGAGACTCAGGCCCCTCCCCACCCCCAATGAGGCGGCCTTCCACGCACTTATGGCCAGAGTGGCCAAGATGTTCGGCCTCACCCCATAGGAGAAGCGCAAGGACAGTGCATTGTACCAACGCAGAGAGCAACAGAGAAAATCAGTTCTGTCCCTCCCTCTGTTGGAGGATGGCCTAGTCCCCTTGGCTCACCCCGCAACGGCCCCTGCAAAAGACAACCGTTTTCACAAAAAGTACAGGGCCCTGGAGAGCGATCCTGCCTGCTTCTGCACTCAGCCTGCACCAGACTAGGTTGTTTCTGCTGCTGCTAGGAAGAGGTCAGCCAACCAGTCGTCGTCCTGCTCTGTTCCCTTTGAAATTGAGGGAAAACACCTGGATGCCTTCGGCAAGAAGATCATTAATACTGCAGCCACTACTATCAGGGCTGCGAACGCAGTGGCCATCCTTGCACGCTATGATTGTGAGTTGTGGCACAAGATGGGCCTGATCCAAGAGTTTGTCGGGTGACAGAAACCAGGGACTATGGACCTCTTCCATGAGGGAGAATGGGCAGTAGACCATGATATTTATAACACGCCTATACAAGTGTTTCAAGGCATGACGAGGCAAGGGGTTTGGGGGGGGGGGGGACCAGAGGGAAGGCAGACAACGATCTTACTAGGCCAGATGACATTGAGATCGTGCAAGTGCAGTACATAGGATAACAGTAAAATAAAGACAATAAATAAATATCTTGCCAGCTGATGGCAAGGCTAAGTGCAGACATCAGGTGTCAAATGCTAGTGGGGGCTGTAGGGATACAGAAACAGTCCCCGCGTGCAAGGGTTGCCGGGGGGGGGGGCAGTACAGGTGTGCAACTGGCGGAAGGGGGCCTGGGCCAGAGATCAGAGGGTAGCCAGGTAATTAGTGCAGTTTCAGTCTCGGCCAAGAGATCAGCATGGGGAGACAAGGAGAGAAAGCAGAAGCAAAGAGTTAGGTCTTGAGGTGCTTCCAGACCGGAGATGATCTCCTCAAATTTCAGAGAGGCAGAGAGGCTGTTCCAGAGGGAGGACCCAGCAGACGAAAGATCTACCACCAACTTGTTGCTTGGAGAAGCAACTGACCCTGAGGGAGTTGGAGGCAGATGAGCGAAGAGCTTGAGAAGGAAGCTATTTAGTAAGAGAGTTAAGGTATTGAGACCCCAGGCAGGCTTGTGGATAATGCATACGGTTTTGAACATAATCCTCACCGCCACTGGGAGCCAGTGCAGAGATTTCAGTCCTGGAGAGATACGATCCCTGGGCTTGGGGCCAAGGATAAGTCTCGCAGTCCTGTTTTGGATGAGTTGCAGACGGCTGAGAGTAAATGCAGGCAGATTGCAGTAGTCCAGCCTAGAGAGAACCAGAACTCTCTAGACAGTGAGCTTCTGGGGGAAGGAGAGGAAAGGATGAATACCTCTAAGGAGGTGCAGCTGGTAGTGTGATTTCTTAGAGACGTCAGATGTGAGGAGAGAAGGAGAATGTGGAGTCTAAGATGATCTCAAGGTTTTTAGCTTCACAGGTGGGAGCAGGAAGAGGGCCAAGAGAGGCTGGCCAGAGAGTGACAGGAAAGAAGGGAGCAGGTGTGCCGATGAGGAGAATCTCCGTCTTACTGGCATTAAGGTAGATCATTGTCGGCACACCACTCCTGCATAGCAGACAGAAATGAGAGCAGGAGAAGAGGTGGCAGAAGGGAGCCTGAAAATGAGTTGAGTGTCATCCGCATAGCACTGATAGTTGGGGCAGAGAGCAGCAATGCAGTGAGCAAGAGTGTGACAGGTATTGGTTGAACAGTGAGGGAGAGAGGTTAGACCCCTAGGGAAAAACCACAGGTAGAGATGGAGGAGAGGAAAAACCCACGTTGGACCTGGGATGGTCAATCAGAGGAATGAGGTCAACCATGCCAGGGCCTGATCGGTGATACCTAGGTAATCAAAGATGGTTGAGCAGGATGGCATGGTTGACCGTGTCAAAGGCAGAAGAGAGATTGAGTAAGATGAGGACACAGGGAGTGTTGGAATTAAGGTTGGAGAGCAGGTCTTCACAGATGTTCAGGAGAGCAGTTTCCGTGCTTCTGCAGCTCTGAAGCCAGACTGACTGTCATGGAGACAACCAACAGAATCAGTGTGAAGATTAAGCTGGGAGATGGCCAGCTTTTCCAGGAGTTTACCCAGGAAAGGAGTGATGGAGATTGGGTGATAATTTGCCAAACAGGAAGGGTCGGCAGAGGGTTTCTTAAGAAGAGGTTGCACAAGGGAGTGGTTCGGTGGAGGGGAGGAGAGACTCCAGTGGCGAAGGAGTGGTTGCAGAAGTCAGCCAGAGCAGGAGCCAGGGTGTCAATGTGGTTTTTGATGGTATTGGAGGAACAGGGGTGAACCGGTTTTGACGAGACTTTCATAGATCGTACTTGTCTAGAAACCTCGTCTGGGGATAACAGGGGAAAGGCAGAGAAGGAGGGAGCAGAGGTGGCCAAAGAAGGGCCAGAGGAAGAGCAGGGAGTAGAGGGTGGAGGGGGAAATAAGAGAACAGGATGTTCTGCGTTTTCGAGATGAAATGAGAAGCTATGGCCGTGCAGAGAGCTTGGGAGGGGACAGGAGATGTAGAGAATGAAGCAGGATTGGCCAGCCTCTTGCAGACTTCAGCCGAGTCGTTCGATGCCGCAGAGACGCTGGCTTGGCTGTGGGCTCTCTTCTTGGTGTGGATAGAGCCGGTATTGCCTTTGGAGCAAGTGACAGGCCAGTTTGTCAGAGGATGTACCAGAAGCATGCCATTTCCTCTCAGCCACCCTGTACTTGCATTCAAGGGTGACGAGGTCCGAGTCATACCAAGAGTTGCACTTGGGCTTCCATCAGATCCTCATGACAGGGGCAAGAACATCAAGAGTATCAGATAGAGGGGAGCATGGAAAGGGCCTGTCAGGGAGTGAGTCAGTCCAGGGGGGTGGTGGGGGGGGATGTGAGAAAGTGGCAGCGAAAGCCTCAACCGACATGCGCTTCATGGGTCGGATAACTGAGAAGGTATATGGCAGTGCTGGAGTTGGCTTGGCCTGAGGGCGTAGAGAGGGTGAGCTGGGAGGAAAGGGGAAAGTGATCACTCCAGGAGAGAGGCGGGGTGAGAGGGATACATAGGGGAAGGTCTGAAGAGATCAGAACATCCAGAGTGTGCCCTGCAGAGTGAGTCAGGTCAGAGGGGAAAATAGAGAGTCGCAGAGGTCGCGATAGAGTCCAGAGGAAGGACTGGAAGCATCCAGCTGGATGTTTAAGTCTCCAAGAAGGAGGAGTTGAGTGGTCGAGACCAGGAGGGAGGAGAGGCCTGCCCACTCAGAGGAAAGAGATCTGACCAGGTGGCCGATAGATGGTAGCCACAGTAAGGAGAGAGGGAGAGGGACTGCAGACAAGGCATTAAAAAGATTAGTAGGTCTGCGTAGGAATGACAGAGGCAGTAATGCACTCAGGGGAGATCAGGGCTACACCCAGTCCGTAACGGTTGGATCTGGGCGCAGAGAGGATCTTGTAGCCATCAGGGAGGAGAGTGTCAAAGCTTGTGACAGAGCTGGCTGTGAACCATGTCTCGGTGAGACCGAGGTCAAGTTCCTCCAGGAGGCGGCACATGTCAGGAGTGTGACAGCTGAGCGATAGTTAAGAGTGGCAATATGGAGAAGGTTTCCGTCCTTGAAAGACTTCCGGGGAGGGATACAAATCAGAGGTACACCCTGCAGAGGTGTACAAAAAGCCCCAGGGGTTGGGGGGCAGAAGAGGAAGGCAGGAGAGGGTAAGGTAACCAAGGAGGAGACAGCAGGGGGAGGCGAGGAAGCCATGGAGGGGGGAGAGGGGACAGCAGGAGAAGAAAGGAAATTGATGAGGCGCAGGAAGCGTCTTTCAAAGAGGAGAAGGTTGGCTTGAGAGCCTTGGACCAAGACGGTAGCATTCAAGTAAACAAGGATTACTTTAGAGGGGTGGAAGGAGGCCAGGAAGGCCTCCCACCGGGTGCCACCATTAATGGGAGAAGAAGAGAAGGAGAGAGCACAGAGGCCATATGTAGAGTCCATAGGTCTGGCGAGGGAACGACGAGAGGATGTCGGTGAGGGTTTGCCTGGAGGAGGCACTGGTATAGGTATCAGCGATAGGGAGCCTGGGTTACACTTCTTCCTACCAGATTTAGTGAGGAGAGCAGGATAGTAGATAGATAAGCAGTTATAAAAGATAAGGGAGACAGAGCACCATAGAGTAGGTAGGGAGAGGAGAGAAGGGGAGGGGGAGAACACTAGGAAAGTACACAGGGTGGGGGTGCGAGCAGACGAGACAAGTAGATAATTGTACAAGACAACAGGAAATTAGACAATGGTAGAAAAGTTTGCTAGATTAAAGCTTAGCAAGGAGGCAAAAACCGCATGCAGCAATACTTTTACAATACAGTTTAAATACCAGAGAAAACCCACCTCAGTCTGAGAGTCTGCTAACTGGCCAGGTTATTAGGGTACAGTGAAGGCTCTATTCCTAACCCGGGCCACTCCTACTTTACTTAGTCGATGCTGGTTGAAGACTGGCCACTGCCGACACCTGCGGACACGACATGGTGCCACCTCTGTAGGAGCCACCCTTTGCCTTGGTGCCCTTAGCCGCAGGGGCTGCTGGGCAGGGGGCCGCCCTGGGAAGATTTGTAAAAAGTAGCAACAAAATCAATCGGGGGAGAGGGGCAGACTGGCAGGCAGGAGGAAGAGGAAGCAGCAACCCAGAGGGGATCAGGTCCGTAAGTGTGTAGGCGCAGGTTGGGGGCCTGAGCAGAAAACAAGTGCCAATAACAAGGCCCGGGGGGGGTCTGAAAATTGCACTAAACAGCGATGAAGTGGCTGCCGCGAGGACACCGCGGGATAGACCCAGCTCAAACAGTATATATAAAATGCAGGTGCTAACCTTGAAGCCGTATTTCTGTGAGGTTCCAATACATCTGAACTTCAAAACCACAATGTTCAGCCAGAGGGTCTGCTTCACTGTTCTCTTCCAAGGCTGTTCCTGGTATGGGCGTTTTGGAAGAAGTGCAAGCCTTTTTATCCCTTGAATGGTCCTCAAGGCAACAAGCCATTAAGTAGATCCTCCCACATTTTTCCCCACTCTTTTCTGAGCTTGCTTAGTGAAGATTCTGGAAGATGGTTCTGTTATGGAGATATTGCAGCAATTGCTCATCTAACATGGAAGCACTTACTTGAAGCTGTATTTCTGTGAGGTTTCAATACATTTGAACTTCAAAGTTCCGCGTGTGGGTCTGCATCACTGTTCTCATCCGAGGCTGTTCCTGTGTTCATGCCATCACAGTTTCAGTGGACATCGCCGGCACTGGATTTTGCCAGCTTGGGAATGGAGCGGTTCTTCACAGACAAGGCTGGCTCAAGGCCACAGACTTCCGACCCAATTTCCAATCCCGGGTTGTAGACATGCCCATCGACGGAAAAGATCTATTCGGAAAGGTGGATGAGACTTTGCAAAGACTGCTCGCTCCCTTGGCACGCTACAGCAAAGGCACTAGTCCTTTCACTCCAAGAAAGGGCAGTATGGTAGAAGTTCACAGGACAACCACTCCACGTACCAGTCTTTGTCTTCTTACAAGTCACTCTACTCCTCATGGGACCAGTATAGGAAGAAGTCCCAATCCTTTGGGGTTCTCAGAGCTACCATGACTCCTCCCCAATCTAGGGATCAGTCCAGCAAGCAACCATGACCAGCCCAGTGCCCAGTTCTCCCACTTCAGCATCTCGGTGGGAGGACGACTGTCATGATTCATCAAGGAATGGTAAAACGTAACATGTCAGCTATCCCTTCTCCAGCAGGGTCACTGAGTGTGTAGACTTTCCACCAAACATTCCGCCCGCACACAAGCCAGAGAAGTTGCAACACCTCTTGCTGTAGAAGTGTGCACTCTGCTACAAAAAGGTGCAGTGTCAGAAGGTGCCAAATGATGAAGTGGCCACACAACTTCCTGGTAAGAAAAAAGGTACTGCACAACAAGTCAGGGGGTTGGCGGCCCATATCAGATCTAAGGGTGCTCCACCAATTCCTAAAGGTCCAAACGTTCTGTATGGTGGCACTGCAACAAGTACTGTCCAGCTGCAGCAAGAAGTTTTGATTTCTTGGCGTTACTCGACCTAGAGGACGCTTATTTTCACATCGGAAATTGCATAGGCTTTGGGAAGAGGGTTCCCCCCCCCCCTTAGCCTAGAATGGTCTGGCACTGGTTGCTGCGATATAGACTTAAGAGCCTTGATGTTGCAGGTTTGTGCAGACTGCTCCGTCGACCCCCATGGCTTCTGCAAGTGGTACAACGGAGTAACGCAGACAGGGGAATGGAACGTCTCTGCAGGATGGAGAGTTCAGTCGGGCATGTATGCCCAGATACCATGAAGAGGATGTAAATGCCTGGGTTTTCACTTATTACAAGTTATAGGCTCCCCCATAGATACGGGGTTCACGCCTTCTGCATCCTCAGAACCCTCCGGTGAGGGATTGCTATTCTTATGACTGTTTTGGCCTTGTGCCTTGATTGCAAGGTTATCTGCCTACTTATCACCGGGTTACAGATTTTATTCTTTTTACCCATTTTCTCAGCATTTGTATGCGAAGGGGCCTTCTGGGAGCGCCGCTGTTCTGAAAGCCTCAGCATCCACCAATGATACGAAAGTCATAGCTACCTCATTCTGTCATGGTTCATAAGGCAAGGATGACTCAGTACTTAGAGGGATGTAAACAGTACCAGGAAAAGGCAAATGTGATTAGTAGGGTGGTGGGGAAAGGGGTGGAGGAGGTGAGGGGGTTTTCTGGGCATACACAATCTTTGTCATTGATGCAGAGAAATGGAAGAAACAGCTGCCCTCTGCGAGTAATGAATAATCTATGATTTAAGTACAAGGCATGGCAATGAGGGAGGGAATGACTTGAAGGAAACCCCCCCCCTCGCCTAAGCGCCTGTATGGCTCACTGGACCTCTGACTAAGATACTACTTGGACAAAATATTTCCAGACGCTGGTAAATGTTTCATCTTTCACTACGTAGCTAAGGAAGCAATACTGTGAGGCACCTGCTAAATATCTATATGGTGAACTTCAAGCCACAAATGAGAATTCACAACAGCCAGTGCTAATCACCCACTCTGAATATAGAATAACTTTGCTAAGGATTTAGTAACCTATTGAGAAACTGGTCGGCTCAGCCATCATTTTGGGCACTAATCTGGCAGTGCCTGAAATGCTACACTCCCTGTGGTTTGACAGAGCATAATATCTTCTCTAGATGGATGCGCCCAACACCACACACACACACACACACACACACACACACACGTTGCCCTGCTCCACGGTCATCGTGCCCACTTCTGTGTTTTCTCCCTGCTTCAGCATCTCTTCACACAGGCCACTGCAGTCTCACTGGT
Organism: Ambystoma mexicanum; assembly: GCF_040938575.1. Lineage (NCBI taxonomy): Eukaryota > Metazoa > Chordata > Amphibia > Caudata > Ambystomatidae > Ambystoma > Ambystoma mexicanum. The sequence continues at coordinate 540,502,920 of NC_090941.1, read as the reverse complement.
GTCTTCCGTGTAAAATCTGCCAGGAATCACAATCAGAACGAGACTCGCAGGGAAAAGCTTGTTTTGCCTTTTTTTGTGTTTCTTCAATTTTTGGCACGTGAAAAGCCTTAGCACCTGCTGCGGGAAACAGATTGCCCCCCGCATCCCCACGCTGGGGGTGCTAAAGCTAATCGCACCCTGCAGATAAGTGGTAAAATAACCATGCCGCCACTGGCGCTAATTTATTAAGTGCCTTGCCCGTATGCTGCTTTTCATTAATTTGTTAAACTTCAGATTATTCGAGGAGGTAACGGTTTGTGTACTTGTATATATTATAAATTATTTACCGTAGTAACTAACGTACTCCTAGTCCATAGTCCCCTTTCCTCCATACTATATGGGCGTCCCTCGCTAGGGACGGAAGACAACCTTTCACCACAAAAATGATCTTCCCCTTTATATGTAGATGCGCGCAGCCTTGGGAGCATGCACTCCCCCGACTCCACCCACCAGCACCACTCAGTCCCCTCCTTGACACATCGACAATATTCGCATCGCCCAGCAACACTAGTTTTATTAGGGGGGAGGATGGTAGGACGTATGGAGGAAAGGGGACCTTGGACGAGGAGTACGTTATTCACTATGGTGAGTAACTAAGTACTCCTACGTCCCATCCCCTTTCCTTCATACTGCATGAATGTAGCCCCAGGGTGGGGAGGTGCCCCTCTTAAGATAAGTTCCTTAACACTGCCTGACCAAATGCTACGTCTGACCTGGAGCCGGCATCCAAGCAGTAGTGCTTGCAGAAGGCTGAGGGAGTAGCCCATGTAGCCACCTTGCTGATAACCTGCCACGTAACGTGCCTTTGGAAAGCAACCGCCATGGCTTTTATCTCGGATGGTGTGGGCATGCATATTTGCTGGGAGAGGCTTGTGCTGCACTCATACGCCTCCTTGATGCCTGTAACCATCCACCTTGCTATGGAAGCCTTGGAGGCCTGACAGCCAGGTTTTGTCTCCCCGAAGGTGACAAAGGTCGTCTGATTTGCGATAGCTCTTGGTCCTGTCCAGGTAGAATCCTAGCGCATGCCCGACATCTAGACAGCGCAAAACCCTGAGCGTCATCCTTCGGGTCAGCGAAGAAAGTTGGTAACACCATCTTCTCATTTAGGTGAAAAGAGAAGACAACCTTCGGTAAGAATGCAGGGCGAGTTCTAAATGTGGTAAAAGGCTCTGAAGCCACCAGCGTCTGGATTTCACGGATCCGGTGTGCCGAGTTGATGCCCACCAGGAGGACTGTCTTAATGGTGACTAGCCTGATGTCCGAGGACACCATAGGCTCAAATGGTTTATGCGCCAGGGCGCCCAAGACCACAGGTCCCACACCAGGTGTAGTTTCTTGATAGGCGGATACAGCCTGGTCAGGCCCGCCAAGTGCCTTTTAACCGCCGGATTAGAGGATGAAAACATCTCCTTTTCCTAATTCCTGTAGGTTCCAACGGCCGCTAGATGTGTGTCATGTCCACCTGCACCTCCGAGTGTGCGAGGTGTGCCAAGAAAAATAGCACGTCGTCCAACGTGCAAGTCAATGGATCCACCTCCTTTGATGCAGCCCAGTGACAAAACCTGGTCCACTTGCTTTTGTACTGGCTCCTGGTAGCGTTGCTCCTAGCCCCTTGTATAATATACAGGTTAGCCTGTGAAAGGAGCGGATGCTTTAGTGTGACCTGTTCAGGAACCACGCTGCAAGGGCCAACTTCTGGGGGGGTGGGGTGGATGACCGTGCCTCCCTGCTGGGAGAGTAGATGTGCTGTGTCCAGCGGACGGTGCACAGGGGCCCGATCCGACAGGCTGAGAAGTTGAGAACCACGGCCTTGCTGGCCACCACAGTGCTATCAAGATGATCCGGAGGTCCTGAGCTACCCTGATCCGGCAGATTAACCAGGTTACTTACCGTAGTGACCACCTTACTCCTAGTCACAGTCCCCTTTCCTCCATACTTATGGGACATCCATCCGTCCTGCGGGACGGGACCGGAGCGCTTTGTAAAAGCATCCAAAAATGTCAACCGTTTTAGTCCTTCCTCTCTTTCTATGCAGGACCCGGCACGCAGCCGTAACCCCGTCCATCTCGGCTCAGCCCCGTGCATCACCCATCAGTCCTCATCTATCGCCAGGTCAGAGACCTTTTAGCAATAACAGAGGAACCTTATTAGAGGGGACGTCGGGCGGGCGTATGCAGTAAAGAGGACTATGGACTAGGAGTAAGGTGGTCACTACGGTGAGTAACCTGGTTATACTCCTACGTCCCGTCCCCTTTCCTCCATACTTATGGGAGATTCCCAAGCACTCCGTACAGGAACTATGGGTGGATGGGGAAAAAAACCCTTACTGAAAAAGGTTCTTCAGCACAGCCTGACCAAACTGGGCATCCGCTCTTGAACTCAGGTCTAGACAATAATGTTTACAAAAAGCTTATGGGGAGGCCCAAGTAGCTGCCTTTGCGATAGTCTCTCAGAGGACATATTTCTGAAAGGCAACTGCGGCTGCCTTGCCCCGCACTAGGTATGCATTTATACCTTTAGGAGGCTTCAGCCCTTGAACGGTGTAAGACTCCGTAATGCAGGCTGTGATCCATCGGGATATGGTCGCCTTAGAGGCCTGCTTACCTTGCGGATTGCCAAAGGTGACGAACAGTTGAGAAGAGCTCCTAAGATTGGAAGTTCTATCAAGATAGAACTTAAGAGCCCTTCTAACATCCAGACAGTGTAGAACCCTTTCCGCCTCCGATGCGGGATTCGGGAAAAAGACCAGCAAGGAAATAGACTGGTTTAGATGGAACTCAGAAACCACCACCGGCAAAAAAGCGGGGTTTGTCCGTAGGAACACCTTATCCTTGTGAAAAGCCAAGAAGGGATGTTCCACCGACAAAGCTTGGAGTTCACTCACGCGCCTTGCCGAAGTGATGGCCCCCAAAAAGGACACCTTCCATGAGAGGTGCTAGAGGTCCACCGTGGCCATTGGTTCAAAAGGCTTATGGCACAACGCCGTGAGGACCACATTTGGATCCTACTCAGGGTGCAGACTGCGAATTGGAGGATACAGGCACATCAAGCCCGCAAAATGTCTCTTAACCACTGGATTAGACAGAGTAAGAACATTGGTCCGTAGATAAGTAGGCGGAAACCGCCGAAAGATAAGTTCTACATGACAGAATGTGAACTCCCGACTCTGCTAGATGGGATACAAAGGACAGTACCATGTCAATCGTAGCCCGCCTTGGGTCCATCTGTTTGTCTAAACACCAATGACAGAATCTAAGCCATTTGCTTTTGTACTGGGACCTAGTCGAAGGTTTCCTGGCTGCCTGGATAATGCACATGTTATCCGCGGACAGATCAAGGTGTTCTAAAGACCTGAACTCGGGCTCCACGCCGCCAAGCTGAGTGATGGTGGGGAGGGGTGCCACAGTTGTTTCCCCCCCTGGTGAAGAAGCTCGAGGGTCACCGGTAACCTGATCGGAGGATACACTGACAGATGTTGAAGTTCTGAGAACCAAAACCTGGCCGGCCACCACGGGGCAATGAGCAGAAGCGAACAGTTCACCGAGTTCTTCAATTTGCAAATCGTCCAATGAACTAGAGGGAGAGGCGGGAAAGCATAAGCCCTCATGTTGTCCAATGGAATTTCAAGAGCATCCCCCAGAGAAGAGGCTCCCAGACCGTTTCTGGAGGCATACAGAGGAAGCTTCTTGTTTGCCACCGTAGCGAAGAGGTCCACTTACGGAGTGCCCCAGCACAGGAAAATCCATGAGAGTACCTCTGCCTTCAGTTCTCTCTTGTAGCTGACTATCGTCCGCCGACTGAGGGCATCAGCCGTGACATTCAGCTGGCCCGGAATGTGTACTGCAAGTAGCCAAACACCATGCTGAAGCGCCCACTCCCAAATCTGGATGGACAGTTCCACGAGCAGGGGAGACTTGGTGCCCCCTTGCTTGCGAATGTAGAACAATGACACTGCATTATGTGCGAATCCGGACCACCCTGTTGGATATAATCGGTCTGAACACCTTGAGCGCTAGGAAGATCGCCAGGAGCTCCAGATTTATGTGGAGGAGCTTGTCCTGAGGCGACCAAAGGTCCGAGACCTGCAGAAGATCCAACGTTGCACCCCACCCCAGAAGGGAGGAGTCTGTCGTGAAGGTTACAGTCGGAGCTGGGTCCTGAAACCATGCCCCCACCAACATGTTGCTGAGAGACGACCACCAGTCCAGGTCCACTCTCATGGAATCCAGAATCGTTATCAACTTGGAGTCCTGATCCACAGCCTGAAGCCAAGAACTCCGAAGAGCCATCTGAGCTCGCCTCAAGATGAGGCGGACAAGAGGAAGAGCCAAAACGCACGAGGCCATGAGGTCCAAAAGCCTCTGGAACCACCAGGCCGACATGCTCTCCGACTGCACAAACATCTGACACGTGGCCAAGAGATCCGCCATTCTGTCCCCTGTCAGGTACACTCTGCAGTCGATCATGTTCCAGCAAAAACCCAGGACGATCAAGTCCTGAGAGACCGTCATGGAAGATTTCCGCCAGTTCACCGACAGCCCGAGGTGGAACAGGAGCTGGAGGAGAGACTGAAGATTGCAGGCAGCTTTCAGCGCACAAGGGCTGCGCAAGAGCCAGTTGTCCAAATACGGATTTACATGGATACACTGCAGACTAAGATAGGCCGCGATCACCAACATCATCTTCGTAAAGACACGCATTGCCGAACTTAGGCCAAAAGGAAGCACTCAAAACTGGAAATGCTCCTCTCCCACAGAGATCTCCTGTGTGGACCCCAGATCAGGATATGCATGTAGGCATCCTGAAGACCACACTGAGCCAATCGCCCATCTGCAGGGCCGACCGTATCTGGCCAGGCGTGATCATCTTGAAATTCGGGGTAGGGGTAAGCGGAAGCCTGCCCGAGGCGACTGACAAGACCCAGCTGTCCTCTGTAATGGTCTGCCACGCCTCCCAATGAGAGGCAATGCATCCTCCCACCATGGTCTCATCCGAGCGAGGAAAACCCTCATTTGGCAGGCTTTTCAGTGGTGTTACTACGTGAACCTGAGGAGGAGGCTGAGGAGCGGGAGAAAAACCAAGTCTGTTGCTGCCTCTGGCGGTTATTGCCCGAAGGAGTATCCACTCTGCGGGATTTCCGGTCTAGGAAGCCCCTGAAACCAGAGGAGGGCCGGCTCTGCGACAGCGGTATCTGGGTCCTGAAAGGGGTTTTAACCAGGACTGACAAGGACTTAGCTGTCTGGGTGCTGTCCTTCGTTTTGGTGAGCTCCACATCCGTTGTGGAATGAAAAAGCTCCTTACCGTCAAACGGCAGGTCCAACACCTTGTCCTGTACCTCCATTGAGAACTTGGTGGCATGCAACCACGCCTGTCAAGAGGAGTGACCACCCAGCAAAAGGCCCTGGGCCGACATGTCGACGTGATGAGCCGCGGCCTCCAGCAGATCCTGGGCCAAGACTCTGGCGTCAGATACACCGGCCTTAAAGTCTTCCAGCTTCTTGACCGGAATGAACTCCTCGAACTCTGACAGACCATTCCACATCTTCATGTTCGCCCCGCTAACACCAGTTCCGCGCTGGCCTGCCGGAACTGTAAGGCCGAATTAGCGAACATCTTCCTCCCAAGGGAGTCCAGGTGTTTGCCCTCTTTCCCCAGAACCTGAATTGCCGTTGTAGAAGAGGATGCTGCAGGCCTGGACTGCAAAGTGGCCGCAGCCATCACTGTTGAGGAAGGGGTGGACAAGATGACAGGGCCACCTCTTCCGAAGAATGCAGCCTGTAATGCGTGTCAATTTTCTTATTGACGAACAGTCCAGAATGTGGCTTTTCCCAGACCCTGCGGACCTCAGCCAAAAAGTCCTTCTGTAAGAACAGGCCGGTACGCTCCGGAGGAGACAAGGTGAACGCCCCTGAAAGCACCCCCTCCTGTGGAGCGGGTGCCTCTGGCACTGGAACATCCAACAGGCACATCATGTTCAGTACCCGGTAGTGAAAAGCTCTAATAGAGCGGGGCTGGTCTTCGTTGTCCTGCTCGCCCTGTGCATCATCCGACAGGTCAGGATCCTGCTGAACCATGTCAGGCACCGTCTTCTCCACGGGGAAAAAGGGGGGGAAGGGCGGACGGGTCGGTGGAGGCACTGTAGGCAAAGGCGGCACCGGTGGAACCACTGGTGGAACGGGTGGAGCCGGAGGCGCAGGCGGGCCTATCTCCCTAAAAGGACCCTTGAAATACTCTCTCATGGGGTCGGTACGCATGAGCATCTGAAATTTACCGAAAAAGGCATCCTCCGGACACTGTTTCGGAACTGCCAGAGAAGGCCTCTCATGAGGAGGATAATTCCATGGACGCAGAGGGGAGGGTTGCCACACAGGCCCATCCCCCCGAAGTGTCCACAAAAATCAAAGGTGCCAAACCCACAGGCAACGAGACATTGTGCGGAAGGGGCATCCGGGCATTCCAATTGTAAACTGGATGAAACTGATGCGCACAAGGAATTTTATGTTCACCCGTGGAACCAACTCCTACACCTGAGGCTGATTGCGTAGTTGTAGGGTGAGCGCCCAAAATGGCTGCCGTTGTCGTGGAGGGAACGTCTGCCATTTTGCCATCACCTGAGGGGAACTGCGGCACGTGTGGAAGTGAGGCAGGGGTCCCCGTCGGTGGGTCAGGGGTCTTAATTTTAGCCTTTACATAAGGAACCTTGGCCGAGCCGGTACTATGTGGCCTGGAATGTTTCTGCGACATACCAGTGGCCAAACTAGCCTCCACAGGAAGGACCTCGGCACTTTCACTCCTTACCCCCTCAACAGTTCTGGTGTCGCCACAAGAGCGGGAACAGTGAGGTACAACTTTCACTGATGGGGCCTGGGCAGGCCTCTCAGAAATGTTGGTCGCTTTAGCCTCTGCACGAGGGACCTCAGACCCAGGTCCGGTAACAGCCTTACTAGCGCAGGCCTCGAACATCCGTTCGGTAACACCAAGCCCAGCCAAGGCCTCGGGGCGCATTCCAGTACTTTTGAGGGAAGCCGATAACAAGGCCTCAGAGCGAGCTCCGGTACCAGACGACTCAATAGAACAGGGTCTACAGGCAGCCCCCACAGGAGGGGCCTCGGAAGGGCCTCCGGTATCCACCGGCCCCTTACGGAGACCCTCAGAGAAAACTCTGGTACAATTATTATTCCCCGAAGACACCTCAGGCAATCCCCGGTGACAAAGCGATCAACACTCCTCCTGGCTCGGGAAGAACACGGAAAGTTATCTCCTGGCCGGGGTGCTCTGAAAAGTAAAGAACTTACCGGGCGTTGTTTCTTTTCGCCGATAAATGCTTGGAAATGCAAAGGAGGAGTACGTCGAAACACCTCCTCCCACCACTCCAACCGACTTTTAAGCGCCTGGACCGAAAGGGAGTTGCAATAAAAACAGTCCCAATGGTGATCCGGACCCAAACACTCTAGACAAAGAGGGTGGGGAGCAGCCCTCGCGAAGCGTCGGTGACACAATGAACAATCTGGAAAGTCTAGTTTGAACGGCAGACAGACTAGTAAATTATTGCTAGCGAGAGCCCAAGAGGAGGAAAAAAGGGAAGAAGATCTTCGAGGATGCAAGCGCGTCCAGCCCCGAACAAAGGGAGAAAAGGACTGGTCGGCGTGGGGCGGAGCCGAAATGGGCGGGGTTACGGCCGCATGCCAGGCCTCGCGTAGAAAGGGGAAGGACTAAAAATGTTTTGACATTTTTGGATGCTTTTACAAAGCGTTCCAGTCTCGTCCCACAGGACGGAGGGATGTCCCATAAGTATGGAGGAAAGGGGACGGGATGTAGGAGTATACCCTGTGCACCAGGGGGAGTGGGAGAGAAGGCATACGCGTTCATGTTGTCCCACTGGATCTGCATCGTGTCGCCCATCAAGCCCATGCCCCAGCAAGGATGCAAACTGAAGGCACCTCCTTGGTGGCACAGGTGGCGAAGAGATCCACTTGAGGATGATCACTTGAAGATCCCCTGAAGGACCTGTTCATTCAACTGCCATTCGTAGTTGTCCACACCAAACCTGCTGAGCCTGCCCGCCTCTAGGTTTGACTCCCCCATGAGGTGTACTGCTGCCAGGTGAATGTTTACCAGAGACCACTCCCAGGTGTCGCCTGCTAGAGTGCAGAGGGGGGAGATACGGTGCCACCCTGCTTGTTGATGTAATGTGGAGCCGTCCGTTTGAATGAGGATCGCCTTGCCACTGATCATTGGCAGGAAGGCTTTGAGAGCAAGCCAGATGGCCATTAACTCGAGCCAGTTGATGTGGGCCAACTGGTCCTGACGTTATGGCTGCCCAGTGTAGCTCTCCATCCCTCTAGGGAGGAGTCTGCGGTGATGGTGACCTGAGGTGCTGGTTGACTGAAGGGCCTGCCTGTCCACAGGTTGTCTGCACTCTACCAGACAACGTCCTGGTGTAGATGAGGGATGCTGACCTGCTTCGCCTGGGAAACCCTCTGATTCCAAGAGGCTGCGAAGTGCAGCTGCCTAATTTGATACCACTTATGCAGCACTGCCAGGAGCCATGATGCCGAAGAGGTGTTGGTACCACCATGATGAGGTCACTGCTCTGCTGAGAAAGTGTCCCGTGGCACTCTTGATGGCAGCGATCTTGTCTGCTGAGGGGAAAATCCTCTGAGCTCGTATTCCAGATAAGAGGCAGGTTAGACTCTGTGGGTGCCAGCTATGACTTCTTGAGATCCATAGAAAATACCAGCTCGTGTAGTGTATCCATGAGGGCGAAGGCTGTGTGCTGGACTGCCTCCGGAGACCTTGCCCTGACTAGCCAGTCGTCTAGATATGGATAAATCTGATGACCATCCGCCCCGAGTAGGGCTGGGACTGCATTCATCAGTCTAGTAAAGACCATGGGGGCCGAATTGAGGCGAAAGGGTTGAATCTTGTATTAGAAGTGAAAACCCATGATCCTGAAACTCAGGAAGGACCGATGGGGTTCCCAGATCGGGACGTCTCCGCTATCAGTGCTGGGGTAACCAACTTGAACTTTTGGAGAGGAAGGGAGAGGTTCAAAGTGGAAAGGCCTAAAAACTCTCAGACCAGACTGGTCCTTTTTGTGTATGGTGAAAATTTGTGAATAGAAGCCCAAACCCCGCTGAGAGGCTAGGACTTCCTGCACTGCCTGACTCTCTTCGAGTGAGCGGATTTCGGCCAACAGAGTTGTCGTACCAATTTGTGGGAGCAAAGGGGAGGAGGGATGGGGAGCCGGAAGCACGAGGATACTATGCAGAGGATCCATGGGTCTGAACGTTGTCCACCAGCTGTGAGCGTGAAGGGAAAGCCTGCCCCCCACCAGAGACGTGTGGATCTGGATGGGTGTGTGACAATTTCTTCCCCTCCGAGGCTGGGGCTGAGGAGGGGGGACTGAAAAAAGCCCCTGTGCCATGTGCTGCTTGCGCCTGTGCTGGCTATGGGATCTGCCGGTTGCCTGGCCCGTCTCTCCTGGAAGCCTCTGGAGTCTCAGAAGGACCGACTCTTGTGCGAGAGCTGGTGCGCTTGGCTATAGGTTTTAGGAGTGAACTTGGTGAGGATTGATAAAGACTTTGCAGTCTGCAAGCTATTCTTCTCATCAAGTTCCTCGTCCATTGTTGAAAGGACCAGATTGCCCCCCTCTAAAAGAAGGTCCAGTATGCGCTCCTGGACATCTGAGTTGAACTTAGTCGCTCTTAGCCAAGCCGTCCTACTCATGTCAGTAGCAATACAGATGCCATGTCCCGAGTTATCAATGTGAGCCACTGTGGACGCCATTATGTCCTGCGGCACTATTTTGGCTTCAGACAGACCAGCCTTGAAGCGAGCCAACTCTGCATAGGGAGTTCAGGTAGGACGTCGGCGATCTGCTGCAATAGCTTCTGGCTGACTGCCGCCATCATGACATCCGCGTTGGACTGGCGAAGATGGAGAGTGGCGTTGGAATAGATTTTCCCAAACGCCTCCAAGCTCGTCTCTTACTTGCCCAGGAGTGCCGAGGCTGATGTTGCAGAGGACACTTATCAGAGGCAGTGTGGTCGAGGCTGCCTTGGCTGCTACAGTTATGGGAGTCATGGGTTTAGTGAATGATGATGGGGGCTGCGCTGGACCCACAGGCTGTGTGGTTGTAGGTGCTAGTGGCTGCACAGGAGAAAGCATGTCCTTGATTACATCCCTGAGGATGGTACCCATCTGTGGAGACCTCATGGAGTGTAAGGAAATTCTCAAAGAACCTGTCTTCACAGGCCGGAGGAGCACCTGATGGAATAGGCATAAGGGCAGAGGCCTGAGGTTGCCGAGACCTAGGCGTGCCCTGTCTCGCTGTATGGGGTCTGGTATATCTGCCCTGTGAAGCGGATGGGTATGCTCTGGACCAAGTGAAAGGCGTGGACCAGGACTGCCTGGAAATTGGCTCCCCTGCCTGGTCCCCAAAGGGAGACTGAGTTGGGTGAGCTGCTTTTTTGTCTGGCCCGGTGGCCATTTTGTTTTGCTGCATGCCACGTGCCTGCGTCTTAGTACTCGCTTCGCTGGGACCGGCTTCCTCCAGTACACAAAGCAGTGGAGGTTGAGGCCTACCCTGCACCTCAGGACCTGGTAGGCGGAGTGCCCTTGGCTGTGGAGCTGGTAGTGCTGCGTACAGGTGCCCGCTCAGACACGAGTCCGGTGTTAAGTCATATCCCCCCCTCGGGTTGGGAGCCGGTAATAGAACCTTGCGGTCCTTCAGCGGATTCACCGGTAGGATCTTGCAACACCCCTTTTTTTATTGTATATGGTTTATAAGAAAAACCTTTACAAAAACATAAAAATATTACAATGTTAAATACACTTCAAACAAATAAAACCAATTCGATAAAATTAAAAATAACATTCCATCACTAAAAAAAGGAAATCAAAATCAGGAAATTCCAGAAGATTCCATCTGTCAAAACGTATAAGTCTAACATGTTTAAAGTGATGACGTTTCACATACATCTTCCACATGCTTATATACACACACCTTGAACAGATTGCACAATACATCACAACAAGATCTATTTACCCCAGTTTTGTAGGCTCCTTAACTTGGAGCAACAACATTCCAATACCTATTGCACATCCAATAAGTGGTGAGAGATTTTAATCCCCGAATAATTCAAATTCTCAGTGCCCCCTGTCCATTAACATGGATACAATATTCATCACAGCCTCAAGTATTGTCACTAGAAAAATAAAGAAAGAACAGAAAAGAGAACATAAGTGATGACCAAATGAGGAAAATTATATTTCAATAAATTATTATTTGTGTAGTTCATCAAGATCAATTAGACGAGCCTCAATATGTCCAAGGAGCTCAATCAGCTTCAAAGTAAAATGTAGGCTGAATCCCTCCATGCATCGTTTCCATAGGAATTCTCGTAATTTGAGTTTCAAGCGAGATCCCTAGGTCAAAAATACATACTCTATGATCCTCAAAAAATTGGCAAGGAATCACCAAGTGCTTTAGGGTTTCTTGTGTTTCGTTCTCAGCACAAAAACGACAATAACCTGAACCCATTTGCCCCTGACTCCTATACCAGTACTTCGTTCTAGCAAAGACAGGTGATTGATTGACTCTGATGCGAAGGTACAGTTTTCTTGCAGAAGGGGACAGAAATTGGATTAGTTATTTGGGGCGATCGCCCCATTTCCTCCGATATGAATTATATTCGGAGATTGAGGAGTAACCCCTCAATCAGATCCAGCATAATGCACCTGTGGTAACGCTCAAATTTCAATTTTTGACTAGGCAATCGCACGCACATAGATTCAGGGGTTTTGTTGATGGCGTTAAGCAACAATTTAAGTTTAGTTAATTTATACAAAGAAGGGCTTTTTGGGTCATCTAAGATTTTATTGACGTTCTCGTGAATAGTATTTTTAGGGGGTCAACCATTTTGATGAAATTGATTATACGGCGCCAGTTCAGTTTAACTGAAAGTGGCAACACATTCAGTTCATGACCCATAATAGCATTTGGTATAGAAAGAGAAAGACCTAGAACACTTTTCCATATTCCATATTCTACCCTGTAACGTGTCCAGAAAGGAATCAATCTCAAAAGGTGCAGCTATCCAGTGAATAAAGAAGAATAGGTTCCACTTTCAGTAAGTAGAATTGAATAAGAAGGAGAAGAGAAAATATACAATACTTGCGATATATAATTTTCATCATTGAAATCAATGGTTTTGCTTTGACATTTAAGAAATTCTTCCACATTATCAGAGAATAGGAGTCAGTCAATGGATATCCCAGATATCGAATTAAGGGGGCATGGATTAAGACAGTTTCATTAAGTGACCAGGCAAAGCATGCTGTTTTACGTTTACCGTCTGCAAAAGTTATGATATGCGATTTACTTGGATTTATTAGAACATTTTGTTCTTTGGTAAAAGGCAGACCCAATCTAATCTAATGGACCCAAGTTTAGCAGGAAACAACAGTGCTATGCCATCGTTCATCAAGGTCAAGAAGATACAAGTTAAGAAGTACAGCAGCCAGTGTACATCCCAGTTTCACCCCAATCTCTGTTGGAATGGGGCTAGATAGAGCTAGAGCTCCCTCATCAATCTGATACAGTAGGTAGTGTCACTATGCACCAGAGCAATTAGAGCAATCAAATAAGTTGGAATTCCTAGTTTCAACATTTTTGACCAGAGAATTTCTCGGATCACACTGTCAAATGCTGCAGTGAGATCGAGACTGGCCATGTAGACTGGCCTCATTTTAGATTTAGTTGTTTGAGCTTGAAGATGAGCTAAAATAGTAGCATTCAAGGGGCACCCTATGTATTTACGAAACCCCACCATATTCGGAGGAAGATATTTTTTGGACGATATATGTTTGTAATTGATCCAACAGTAGGAGTGAAAAAATCTTTGAGGAAGCATCGGTGAGCGCAACTGAGCGATAGTTGAGAGGGGATTCAGGAGGACCCTTTTTATAGATTGGGATGATATGTGCAGAACACCAGGACAATGGAGCAGTCCTAGTTGTCATAATCAAATCAAATTGAAATTTTAGAATCGGAGCCCAGAGAATAGGATCAGATTTGTACACGCAGGGTGGCACACCATCAGGGCCGGAGGCCCTAGAATTGTTTAGTGTCCCAATGGCAGCTATAATATCTGTACAGGGCCATAGGGATTGTGTGTCCAGAGTGAGCTTTGGTTCAGAGCCTTTTAGCACTTTAAAGCACTCCGGCAAATGGTATTTGTCCTTTATAAAGCATGAACATTTCTCAGCAGAGATTACCGACTCCACATCAGTAGCAGAGGATGAGGTTAATGTATGCAGGAGCGACCACACATGCCTCGTGTCGTTTCTTAAAAGGTGACCAATCATATTTTGGTTATCAGTAATGTGTAGTTGTTTGATTATTTATTAAGCATTTATTAAGAAGTTTGTGTCTTTCTTACAAGCAGCTAGACTAGATTTATACGAATGGACATGATTCAAATACAATTTAGTATGATCGGATTTATCAATTGCAAGCCTCCTTATATGAGATTGAATACGCAAGGAGTTGTTAGCTTCTATGTCAAGAAGAGAATAACCATTGCCAAAACATTGAACAATATCCTTGTCTAGTTTAATATTTTTGATGAGCCTGCGACAAGTAGAGGGGGTTCCATCTTACAGACAAAGAATGACGATCAGGTTCCACCAAGAGTAACGAGTGGTCCTTGGAGAACCGTGCAATTGGGATTTGAAGCGAAAATGTAATCATCTTGTGGTCGCCCACTTCTGGATTAAGTATATTAACAGGCGCAATATATTGATATAGACCAGTGGAAATAAAGAAACTCAATTAGTGAAGAACTGGTTCCCCTTGACCAAGTATAATTAAAAGAATCAAAGATCATAGGCGGTGATTGGATGTCCCAAGTTAGAAGTAGGTCCACCCACTCCTGACCATTTAGCCTTGACAATGCCGAAGGCCTTATCACACTCATCTCTGAATGAAGAGCAGTATTGTAACAAAAAGAATTGAAGTCACCGCCAATAATTATACTTATTGCAGGGTTTTCGGTGATCGCCAATTCCAAAATCGCAATCAATTCTTCAAGAATAGAAGACAAGGACTTTGAATACTTATTCCAATAGCTACAAATCAGAAGTAAGAATATGGTTGGATCCTCGTCAGCAGCTAGCTGAATTACCAAAAACGCATCAGAACTGCTAATTAATTTGGAGACACCTTTAGCAGTCCCTTTAGAGACTGGAGCAGCCCCTTTTGATGATTTTAATAGGCCTTTGTTATCATTATGACCTGAGCTCATAGGAGGTCATCCCGTTAAATTATTTTTTTGGTTTTTTTTGTTGTTTTTTTTAGTTTTTAAGTCAATTACAGGATTGGTCGATAAATGAGCCTGTAGATGGGGCAACGAGAGATTAAGCAATAATTTAGACTCTTCATTCAACTGGTTCAAGTCAATGATTGCGTCCCCCCCCCCCCAGACAGATAACAAATATCCTTTGTGTGTGTGTGTTCTGTCTATCGGTTTGCTCTGATGGTAAATCTTTTTGTTTTTTTTCTGTTTTAATCTTAGATCTTTTTTCAAAGGCTTTACGTTTCTCAGCTCTAGAAATAGCTCTTTTTTGTTTACGCATCAAAACTGGTTTGGAGGTGTCATTGGTACAATAAATGGTCGTAGACAGATCCAGTCCCTCTATTGGCTCTACAATATCATCAGAAAGATCAATAAGATCTGTGAGAGCCGTGGGACCATCCAAGTTCCCAATCTCACGAGGGACATTTGGCCCTACAAGTCCCATTTCGTCAGAGGAAGAATTAGCCAACTGAGTTGAACCCAGCACAACAAATTTCAACGATAATTCTGTCATTTTGGCTGCATTAATTGCAATCAGTTGGGGGAGTTGCAATTCTAAACTATTGAGCTGAAGTCAACTCGTTGCTTGAATTGTGTGCCTCTATTTCAGCAAATGTTTTTGTCTGTGTTGCAACAGAATTAGACTCAGCCTTCTTAACGTGCTGAGTTAGAACAGAAATTGCGTCACAGGTAAATAGCATCCCCTTGATTTTGCTAAGTTTGCCAATTAGCTCAGACATCTCCATCTGGAGCATCCGGACTTCACCATGTGTTTGCTCATGGCCCCTGTCCAGCAAGTTGAGTATGCGGGTGAGAACCGGAAATGCTTCGGCACTCACTCGAACCTCATCTAAACTGGCTGTCATTACAGGCACAGGGTCGTCATTAATTGGATCAACTTCAGAGAGATGATGGGCCAATGAATGTTCATAGGTGTTAGAGCTCTTAGAATGATGAAAGGCAGACTTTTCTGATATGGCGGAGCTAATTTTTTGTCTAGCTGCAGGAGGGAATCGATGGATTTCTAGGAGTGAAGATACTATCTATACCGCGCCGATCACTACATGGGAGGGAGCGTGATGGGGCGCTATACGAATAATTAGGCAAGTTATTATAAAGGAAAACATTTTCCACACCACATCTCCTAATGCGCTTTCCTAGCTCTGATTCGATTGCAGGAGCAAGCATCGAAAAATCTGCATGATGACGAATACAACCCTCCACTCCCATCAATCTTTTTATGGTTTCCCTATCGGCAGTACTATCCAGTTCATCATCCTCGTTATCCCAACGTATGGGCAAGATTTAGTTTGCCTATTTTAGAGATAAAGAGCCTAAAGCATGTTTTTGAACGTGGGCATTGGTATAGCCACCAGGAGTTGCAGTTGCATGCAATGGAAATGCTTGTTTTAAAATACATTTCTCATCACCTGATCCCTTTGGATGACATTTTTGCAACTATGGGAACTACTTCAAGGGCAACAGGCCCAGTTGTGAATGCTCCTAAGGTAACACTCCTATCCAAGGGAAGTGAATGGTGCAAAGGCACTATGTTAGTGGAGGTGGCCACCGGATCATTGGGTTCGTTTGGTGCGCCCACGCCTGGCAGGAACTCTATATTACTATCCGTAGTTTGCTGCGGCTGTGTGACGTGGGACTCAATGTTAATGTCAAGAGGCGGACAGATAAAGACTTCCACGGTATCACTAGGAACCCGTGGAGGTTCGTCTGCCGACATATTAACAATAGAGCCAGTGTTCTAAGGCTCATGGGGCGCACAAAAAGTGGAAATTACAGCTTTAAGAAGCAGAACTAGCTCATTAGACATTCTAACTATACTGGCCTTGGAAGCAGTAGAATGGACGTCAGACGTCGCGGACAAAGTAATGCAAGCAGGAACGGGGGTGAGTGCGAATTTAGGTTTAACCGTGATAAGTTTGCATCCGCTACGCAGACCGTTTAACATTATAATACTGCGTTAATCCTCAGCGCAATTGACAAAAATGCAAACGTTAGATGAGGTGCTTTAGAATTGGTAGGACAGTTAGACGTTACAACATACGACTTTAAACAAAACTCATACAGTGAAAATATCAAATGCATCAGCACAGAATCAGCAACAGCCTGGTGGCAGAGCCATACACTTCCTGTAATCAATAATGCATTGAAAATTGAGGCATAATTTTGTTGCCAGCCCAACAGCCTTACACTTCCCAGGCACTTCCAATGCGTGCGCCCAATGCGCACGTGCCCGAGTGCAAGTAGGCTGGCTGGGGGGCTGGAGGGATAGTGGGCGGGGCTTCAACACGCACAGTATCTGCAGGGAGATTCAAAAGAACCAAAAGTTAGCGTGATTGTACGCAAGCATTACCAGCCCAACACACTGAACAGGGAGGAGCAGCAAGCCACCCCCACCCTCAGTAGCTCCACACCCAGAGATCCACACCAAAGTTAAGCAAGTGGGCTAAATGCAAAAGCAAAAATGAATATGAGAAATAGATGTGTTTACTCTGGGCTATGAAGTCCGAATTCTGAATAGGCAGTCCAAGCACACGCAATGGTAGCGTTTCGCCGCTGTTGGAAGTTGAAACCTTTCTCTTGTACTTACGTCCACACAAGGCAGCAGAAAAGCAGAGGCAGCTCAGAGCAACAGCGTCTCAGCCCAACAGCCTTACACTTGCCAGGCACTTCCAATGCAACACCTCTGCATGGTGGCCGGTAGCGGGAGCAGCCTCAGGGCTTGTGCTGGTCATAGGACTGGTTAAATCCCTCCCGCTAGTTTGCTTCCTTGGGAAGGAGTCACCTTTGCGGGGTGCGGTGAACAGTGCACCTTCCCTGGGGCTGGTCTTCTGTCTCACGAACGCTTTGAGGCCCTCCGGAGGGGACCTTCTGAAGAGCTCCCTCCACCTGGCTAGTCTGTTCTTGAGGGCGCGAGGTGTCAGAGCGTTGCACACGGATCAGCCATCTCAGCCGTGGTCTGGACCAAGGCAGCTGATGCAGAGGGCGTGGGGGTCGGAGGTTGGAAAGGGACCCTCACAGACTGGACACCTCCTGAAGCCCGCCGCTGTCATGTGTGGGGAGAGTGGCGCCAGAGGGCAAAGCGGTACCTAACAATTGAAAAGAGAAAAAAAGACAAAAGTACTTCTCTAGTGGAATTACTAGGCCAGAAGCCTAACCCAGAAGCACTTGTGAAAGCGGTCTGTTTCCGTTGACGTGGAAAAGAGGAATGCGGAGTGGCGCTCGTGAGCGGAGTCGGGGGGAGCGCATGCTCCCAGGGCCACGCCCCTGCGCACATCTAAATTTAAAGGGGAAGAAGATTTTTCTGGTGAAAAAGGTTCTGTCTCCCGTATCTAGAGAGGGACGCCCATACAGTATTGAGGAAAGGGGACGGGAGGTAGGAATATTCATTTTATTTCCTTAAACTTCTGAAAACGGACCATTACACTGGATAACTGCGTTTGTTGCAGCACTTTGAAGCAGGAATACAACATGAATCGCTATATACAACCCCAATATATTACTACCCTTCTCATGGGTCTGGTTAAACCAATCTTGCAGCTCTTTGGCACAGTCTTTTAAAAAGGAATACGTGTTTGTTATGAAGTAGACCACAGTTTCAATGCAAGGCCAGTTTGTGGTTAATTGCAAAATGTCCAAAGGCTGGTGGCCTTCAGTATACATTGGTTGGAGCTCATTTGCTACTTTAGGGTTTGTACAAACAGTGCTGAGTTACTGTGTGGGTAGGAGTAATAAGTCAAAAGTTGGAGATTTCCACCCTACCCTCTAGACAGCAATAACATTTGGAAACAGTTCAGCAACTGAGTCCATCTTCCAGTTTGAGACAGATTGTTTAATTCTGTATTAGCCGGGAAACAACGAAGCAAAGGGTGCAGGTTTAGCAGACTTCTATTTAGCATTAGAATATGGCAGGGATCAGCACTAGAAAGCATTTCTTTCCCATTGTGGAATTGCAGTCACTGATAGACATGGGTTTTAATTTCTCAATGATTAAGTAGCTTGACATGGTGTTGAAATTCTCCAAAAACTGAAAACATTGCATCCACAAATGTTTAGAAAGGCCCAACAGAGCAGAAACTCCAGTTCCAGATACAAAGCAAACAACTTGAATCCCCTGCAGCCACGGCGGGAAGAAAAGGTGTGCGTGTCTCCACTCACCACCTCCCTCAAGGTTGGTCTGCAACTCCGTATCTTCTAGTGAATCCAGATAAACAATACAGTACACGCGTGTGGGGGGCACTGCAGGGAAACTCAATGCCTGGAAGGAGACTGTTTAGACAGCCTTTAAGATGTACCCACCGTCCACCAATGTCCTACTTCACATAATATCAGGAATCAAGTAAAGGTGAGTCAGAGAATTGACATCAATCGACCTCAGTATCAACAGGTTGATAGCAGGGGAGTTGATGAACGAGGAACAAGTCTACTGCCTGAGAAGTAGGGCACATCTAAAAATGATACATTTTGGTAGCATGGTTGAAAACCACAACCTGCCCCAGATTTTAAGAGGACAATACATTTGACACTGGCATTACCTTTGTGGTCGGGGATGAGCACTAAAACCAATAAATGTAAGGAAAATTGACTGATTTAATGCATGTCTTGCCTTGGAAGGGCAGGGCGTAGCACCCTCCATGAAGTCCTTGGCAGATGTCTGTTAGAAATGCGATATTTACTTGCAATTTTTTCATATGTTTGATGTTTATGGAATGTCACTACTGTATGTTACTTGTGACCTCAACACCAATGTTTCTGATGAGTTTACATCTGTTACTCAACTATTGAATCAAGTTGCCTACACAAAACAGCACTGCGATGACTGAAATGTCCATCTAGCTTGTCCTCTGCTCTGCCACCCCTGACTTGACCCATTTGTTTACCCACCCATGAAATGCCTTTTTTGTCGTTCCCACGTCCAACGGTGGCAGAATGTGCCTAAGAAAAGCCTCTCTCATGAATCCAAATCAATGTAAAACGACAGGTCCTTGTGAAATCCAAGTTCACATAATTCATCCATGCACCGCTTATGATAAAGTTTGGTAATGTGCTTAAAATCTACTGGTTATCCTTTAACAGTTTTACAGCAATTCAAATGCAAATACACATTACTAACTTCAAGTCCACAAACGACCATACATTGACAAAACCGAAGTAAATGGTGACAATAATGCCTACAAGAACCAAAACCATTGGCCTTGCCGATGCTGGTTTTAACAAGAATTCAGTGCAAGTAATAGCTGCAATGTTACACGGCTTTTAAATCAAGTGGCTGAGTCAAATGGTTAAAAGATTTGTTTTACTCGGGGAACGGTTTACAGCTGACAGTACCTTTCAGAAGGCTGCTTAGAAATAACATGCACATTCCCTCAAACGCACAGATGTAGCTCAAAGAGATCCCAGATTGTTTTTGTGCGGGGAATGTAGCGGCTGTGTGTCAATGGATGGGTAAAATGCCAAACACCACAAACCCTGCAGGCTGTGTGCCCTCCTCCTAGCATCAATTTTTCTTTTATTCAATTGCGATGCCAATTGTGTGTTATAAGCAGTGCATACAGCGCCACCCAACAGTCAAAACTAAAAATTACTATTTATCGGCACTACATGCCCCCCCAACGCAGGCATGCATTTTTAGCATGTTTAGAAGAACATGCAAAAATCACATACACCACATAATAATTTAACCATGTCACTTTGAAGACATTCCTTGTGGCAGATATACTACATACGATGGCTGCTTCAGATTGTTTTTCATGGAGTCTCTAATTTAATTTGTGAACATTGTTTTGGTCACCCCCGCACCTTTAGGATTGTAGTAGGATTTTAGAAACTCCAGGTGTACCACAATTCGTATGATTGTTTAAACAATGCATACGTATTAATATTGTCCAAGTCATCCAAAACAAAGATTATGAGGAGGTGTGAGGTCATGGAGGGTGTATGCGAAAGCCATTTTGTAATGTGTACAACTGGATGTTTATTCTGCAGGACAGACCGCTCCGTTTTAAATGGGGCACTGGCTGCTCATTGAGGGTCTCACATTCCACCAAGATAACTTGGTGAGAGAATAATGGAAAACTCAGAGCCAACTCTGACAGATGTTGAGATATTGACGTAATAGCTATTGTAATAGATAGTGTGATGACTAACATTTCACATTTCAATGAGGACTCTTTTGGTCGCCTCCTAGGGAAACCGTATCCAAAGTTTCCCTATACAGTTTGTAAACCATTTGCTTGGTGTGCAGATAAGGTTGCCCTCTGACTCCAAGGTAGGCCTACTAGCCATCTCTGACAGAGGAACCAATCCCACCTTCTCCAACTCCGTGGTACAAAGTGACTCCAGACTGACAAGCAACAGCAGCCAATTCCCATTTATTGCTAGAGAAAAGGCTGCCTGCTTGCCTAGCAACAGCACATTGGGGGTTGCGAGTGGTGGCTAGCGCTCAGCTAAATCTGAAGCGGTATACTCATTCTAGTACTGAACCATAACTAGTGCTGTATGAGCTCTGCATATAACATCCTCTAGGAGTCCAAGGACACGTGAAACACTTCATAGCTACACACTGAACCTTACAATCACTTCATCGGCATTCCTGGACTAGTCTGGCAGCAAAAATACATACATTAGCATTACATTAACCCAAAGCCCATCACTTCACCGTTAAATAGAATATTTAGGACATACCATGGCTTGCTCAATTTTGTTGTCGATAGCAACCACACTGGCGCCAGAAGAGCTGAAACAAGATAGAAACATACCATTAGCAATGAAGCAGCAATACGCACACATTAATGTTGACTAATATGCACCCAGAAGCCACGTCACACTGCCTAGCATCAAAGTTGACAATGCAGCAGCAGGGCCTGTGAAGCCCCAAAATAGAGGAGGCTGTTCCGCCAGTGGCATGGACCCTGTATGATTGTATAATGTAGTACATGTATAAAGATCAAGGAGCCTTGGATAAGGCGGGACTACACATCAGACCGCTCCTGAATCCTTGAAGGACAAAAGAGCGGATGGCTGTTGGCCGTTCACCTGCAGCATCACCACCCAGCCCCCATAGCCCCGCCAGGCGGCGGCCGCGCCATGTACCTGCTGTCTAGGCTGACGGAGGCGCTCTCGGTGCCCAGCAGAGAGGACAGGAAAGAGATGGAGAAATGCCTCAGTTGGTACACGCCCAGATCCATCGCCACTGCGCTACCACATTGGACCTTCATGCAGTCCAAAATCAGAACAAAAAGAAATGAAAAAAAAGCCAAAAATGTCCTCGTTGAGCTACATTAACTCGATAATTATCCGCTGCCGGACGGACGCAAAATAAGGTGCTGTCACTAGAGCAGCGCCGGGCTGTGAGAAAGATGGCGATCCTTCTGCTGCGCAAAATAATCTCCCAGGTCAGCTCCCCCTCCCGTCAGGATCGGGTTGTGCGCTCATTGCATAATATATGAAAAGGAGGCGGGCTCACAGGCAGTAACAAGCGCCCCCAGGCGGAGAGCGAGAGCATCGCAGCGAGGACGGAGCAGCTCCGCTCCTTCCTCGTTCCAGTCAGCGGGAAAAAAATGCAAAGGCCCGTGTCAACGCAGCTAGTAGAGTAAATAGACTAGTTCGGCAGCTACACTACATGCTCCATCACAGTAAGCAGTAAAGCGAGGAGCTCAAGAAATCTGCACCACTGAACGTGGCAATATGTCCAGATCACTATCCCGGACTACTACTATACGTTCCGTGGCCATACTCATCTGTTTCCAACCCTCTCAGAAAAGCGGTCACCCGAACTAAAGCCAACCACAGCACAACCTTCTATCATTGATCTGCATCTATAATGCAACAGAGTTCGCTCGCAGTTTCTGGCGCAGAATTACAATAAACCACGCCTGCACAAAAATCGCTCTTGTAGGTTTAACTATGGTAAAATATTGCCATCTACTGGACAAAATGAAACTGCAGGAAGCTTCTTAGTAGAATGAAGTCTAAACTACTTTTCAAGATTTTACCAGGAATATATTGCAGAACGACATCTTATCGCCGATTAAAGCGGCATTACTGTAAATACTTCGAGAAAAAGCAAAGCACGGAACCTAAAAAAAACAATTGAAATGTGGGTTAATTTTCAACTTTCCATGCAACTGCTTTGTATTAGCATTACGGAATGTCACAATCGGAATGTATTTTTTTTTTTTTTTTACAATACTCCGAGGGGTCTCTCCAAATGACTTGAGATCGTTGTTTAAATGCACTTCTTTCCACTACCACACTTCAATGTGGTCAAAACAAAAAAATGTTCGTTACAACAAATATCATATTTTTGTACTAATCCAAAAACCAAATAGCTGAAGCAGAATAGTAAAAAAAATATAGTTGTACATTTTGATTTTATATATTGGATAAAGCACTCTCCATAAGCATATTGCAAGCCAGCAAGGCGTTCGTTGGCTAAATAGAGTTCGTAGCCCACAACTAGACACCTTCAGATGCGCTGGTGATGGAACATGCAGACCAAATAGGAGGGCCAATCGCTCAGTGGTTGGCAGAGGAGATGGGCCAGACGACAGAAGAACTTGCCAAGACCAAAAGCGAGGAAGACATGGTGCAAGCCTCCAGTGAAGTATAAACCTGTGTAACCCAGTAAAACCCATACAGATTCTAGTTTACATAATACTAAGATGGCAATATCATGGTTCACCTTCAATGTTACAAGCGTGAAGGACAAGGACCAACTGATTAGTACATGTGCTTTTTGGCAACCCAGAACTAAGATTTGTACTTTGCCCAGGAATGTGGAATGTTATATAACCAGTTGTACAAACAACAAGGAGGAGTGAAGGCACAGCCCATCATGTGGTCAAGAGGGAACTACCGCAAGTCCTCATGTGTCACCATCGTGGTCAGGAACAGTGCAGGTGAAGAGCAGAGTGCTGATCATCGATGGCGCATTGGGCAGGCAAGCCGACCAGACAGTCATGGTAAGACCATTTCGTCTGAAAAGAGGGACGCTGGCAGGTGCGCCGGGAGGGATAGGGGAGGTAGGCAAAGCAGATGCAACAGAGCCAACAAATCTGCGCCTGAGAGCGCAGTTAATTGAAATTGTGTCATGTTTTAGGTTTGCTACAATGTCATTGCTGGTAACTGGTTGTGTTGAGGTTTGTGTCTGGTACACAGGAAAAATCATCTGAAAAACAGACTGGTAAATATGCAAACAAGGGAGGCAGGTACTCTGCCTAGTTTGCGTCAGTCTGATCTGGATAAAGGAACCAGGACCACACTGCAGTAATAAAGTAAAACAATTGTAACACTTACGTATTGCAGCCACGCACAACACTGGATTAGAATGAAACGAAACAAAAACGATTCTGATCCGAGTACAGTAGAACAGGGTTTTTGAGTACATGAATCTTGCATGAATGAAGAAGGATTTCGTGGGAGCTCGTGGAGTACTATAAAATCCGTAATTTTGCCTTTGTTTCACACCCGATTACTGAGTCAATTCCAGGTTGATGGCCAACGACGGCATTTTCATCAAACGAGCTTAACTCTTGCTGATTAATCTCCCATTACTCCTTTGCCCCCCGTTACCCTGCCTAGCTGCTATGCACCACTGCTGAGGCCACGGGCAACCCTCCTGGGCATACGCATCTTGCCGCCTTATCAAGTCTGCGAGGGCTTGCCATTTAAAAATGGGCGCTGCATTTTGAGCATTGCAATTGCACCGTCTCACCCGGAGACAAGGACCGACACCAGATTGGCTGTATAGCCACAGCTGACCAATCAGGAGGCACCAGCAGGAGATAGCCAGGCTCCAAGGAAGGCAGACAAGAAAGGCTACTGACCGAGCCCGACCAGAGTTTGACAGAGGCTAGAAACCGTGCCAGAGGCTAGAAACCGTGCCAATCTGACCCTGCCCTCGAGCTCCCCCAAAACCACCCCATCGCTAGTAGGAGCCCTACTAAATGTTAGGTCCCTCAGGGCCCACACAATCGATATCCACGATTGTACATTAGAATTCAAGTTTGACTTCTTAGTGCTCACCGAAACATGGCTACATACAGCCTCAGGCCCACAGATCACACTAGCCATCCCACTGGAGAACACCCTCCTTGGAGCAGATCGATCAGATGCCAGAGTGGCCATTATCTACAAAACCTCTACTATTCAGGGAAGGTAAAATGGAATCACTCACTGGCTACGAAATCCTCGCTCTCAAGCTAGCCATCAGCCCCAAGGCAACAATTAACTTCCTGATAGTATACAGAGCACTGAGTGCCTCAAACAATCTAGACCTATCCCTCTTAATTACACCTTCTCTCAAACCCAAGCCCATCCTCCTAGGATACCTAAACATAGGCTATAACGACCCCATGGACAGCAAAGCAACAGCCTGCCACAATGCATTCCAAGAGATGCAATTCACGCAAATTGGGAATTCCCACACCCATTCCAAAGGCAGAATTCTTGACTGAATACTCACATTGAATACCGCAGTAACCATAGTAGACATTCTCAAGATACATTGGACAGACCACTGCCTAATTAACTAACATTAACCTAGACTCAATAGCCAAAACATGTAGCCCAGCATCCATTCAGACTAGAAATGCACGCAAAGTCACCCCTGAGAACCATAACCCATTACTTAACAATCTGCTCAACTCCAAACCACTAGACAGTATGAACAAGGAGAGCATCTCAGATCATTACCACCAATGCTTGAAAACTGCAATTGAGGAAGTAGTCCCTCTTAAAACCAAAGTGCCCAAACCCAAACGGAGTTCCCCCTGGTTCAATGATGAACTCTTAGAACTTAGAAGGGGGGAAAAAAAGATCCCCAAGTGACCAGTGCGCGGAGCAGTCGGGTGCATCAGCAGAGCAGAGGAAGATAGAAAACTGAAGTGTTGAGGAAGGTCTTGAGTTGCTTCCGGGGCCGGATGTGGTTCTGCTCAAGTTTTAGAGAGGCATGCAGGCTGTTCCAGATGGAGGCCCCAGCAAAGGAGATAAATCTGCCCCCAACTCTCTGCTTGGCGAAGCATCTGACCCTCAGAGTTGGAGGAGGATGAGCAGAGAGCTTGAGAAGGAAGATGTTTTGGATGAGAAAATTGGTGGTAGGGCAGTTCCAGACCCCAGAAAGCCTTGTGGACAATGCAGAGGGTCTTGAAGTTGATCCTTGCAACCGAAGGGAGCCAGTGAAGAGATTTCAGAACAGGAGAGATACGATTCCTAGGCTTGAGACAAAGGACAAGTCTTGCAGTCCTGTTCTGCATAAATTGCAAAGGTTGAACAGCAGAGGCAGGACGATTTAGAAAGAGGCTGTTGCAATAGCCCAGCCTAGAGAGGACCAGAGCTCTGGAGACAGTGAGCTTCTGGGGGAAAGTGAGAAAAGGAAGAATACCTCTGTTAGAGACGTCTGATGTGAGGAGAGAAGGAGAGGGTGGGCTCGAAGATGAAACCAAGCTTCTTAGCATCACAGGAAGGAGCAGGAAGAGGGCCCAGAGTGGGCAGCCAGAGAGAGAGAGAGGCAAGTGGGGAGCGGGTGTCCAAATGAGGAGCATCTCAGTCTTGCTGGCATTGAGACAGATCATTGGCAGTGCACCATTCCTGAATTGCAGCCAGACAGTCTGTATGAGAGAAGAAACAGAGGTGGCTGAGGGGAGCCTGAAAGTGCTCAGTGTCATCCACTTAACATTGAAAATTGGAGCAGAAAGTAGCGATGCAGTGGGCAAGAGGTCCCAGGTAGTGGTTGAAGAGCCGGGCAGAGAGGTTAGACCCCTGGGGAACACCACAAGGAGAGAGAGAGAGAGAGAGAGAGAAGACACCAGTTGGACCGGAGAGGATCAGTTGGTGAGAAAGGAGGTCAACCAGGCCAGGGCCTGATCAGTAATACCAAGTTTGTCCCGGGGAAGATTGAGCAGGATGGCATGGTTGACTGTGTCAAAAGCAGAGGATAGATCAAGGAGAATGAGGACAGAAGGGAGGTTAGAGTTAAGATTGGGGAGCGAGTCTTCACAGGGGTTCAGGAGAGCAGTTTCCGTGCTTCTGCAAAGCTCTGAAGCCAGACTGGTGGTCATGGAGGCAACCAAAAGATTCAGTATGTAGATTAAGCTGGGTGATGGCCAGCTTCTGCAAGAGTTTGCCCAGTAAAGGAATGAATATTGGGCCATAGCTAGCCGGAGAGGAAGGATCGCACAAGGGCTTCTTTAGAAGGGGGTGCACAAGAGTGCTTAAGGGAGAGGGGAAATTCAGTGGCAAGGAGTGATTGTAGAAATCGGCCAAGGCTGGAGCAAGGGTGTCTATGTGGTCCTCGATTGTTCTGGATGAGCAGGGGAGAACCTGCATTGATGACTTTCATAGATCAGACTTGTCTAGAAACATTGTCAGGAGTGAACAGGGGAAATGCAGTGTTCATACCTTAGGCAGCAGTCCAATGCAGACTATCAGCACACCAGCCTTGTCGGCACACGGCAGACCACTTCTGAACCACTTATCCTGGATTAGTGGTCAGCACAATGGGGTAACCAGTAGTAGAAGTAAATGGCATCCCCCAACTGCCTCTTTTCACAAGTGCTTGGGCGACCCATCAGGTTGCATTGCTTGCCTGGCAGCATGCCTAAAAGCCACGAAAAAGGAAAAAGGAGCATCTTATTGTTCTTGAAGGCTGGAAGCATTTAGCAGAGGACTTCATAAGAACAGACAGGGCCCCTAGCAGTGTAGGAAGATTTGCTCTGTATTGTGATGCACAGCCCGCTCCAGTCCAGAGCCACTTGTAGGCTTCAAAAAGCCAAACCTAAAATACTCCCCTTTTGGACATTTCTTGCAAAGTAACATTTTCCAAAACCTAGCCTCATCAGCCAACCGGAGATTGGTGGGGTGTGGAGGGGAATGGGGTAAATGTCACCACAAAATATTCATTTTCTTCCCCCACACCCGCGACATTGAAATCCATGAAAAAATTACTAGTGCACCATAACCACCTCAATTCACTGAAATGTTAAAGTATTTTATTAGCGGCTGTGCAGGCTTCCCCCACAAACACCTCCTTGAAGGGCTCATCCGAGCTGGCATAGTGGTAGAAGGAGTGTCAGGCATCTCATCGTTATTAAAATGAGTCCACGGAGCTCATCCAATAACATGGTGCTGATACGCCCTATTCATACCATTTCCCTCCTCGCCGAAGCAAGGTGGTTTAAAAAAAAAAAAAAAGAAGGGGGACGCCAATTCGCCCAAGGCGCTGCTGGCCCTAAGGCCAGCCCTGCATGTAGGACAACATCCTGGTTGGGGTTGTGAGATGTATTGTCTGTCGAAGTACACAACACATGAGAACTTCGTACATTCCTTTAGAACTTCTACGCGAAGATATGAATGCAGTTTTCACTAATAAATAACCGCGAACAAAGCAAGAGAAAAAAGTTACACTTTTCCCGTACACTACACAGAAAAGTAGTAAACTTGTAAGAAAATGTAAGGCACATGTGAAGATAAATCCTTTCTTTGCAAGGTAAGTCAATGGGCTCAACAAAAAACGACATCGAGTATCCCACAAATTAAAATGTATTTGAAATTGTTAAGTAAATTCGCACCAGGAAGTCGGTATTTAAAACTATCCGCTCAAATCTGGCAGATAAAAATCTCACAGGAACGCAAGTATGAGGTTTCAAGATACAGAGGAAGTAACGGCAGTCCGTGAATGTAGGCAAATAAACAAGTCCATTCAATATCTACAAAATCAAGGAGAATGACGTGCGTAAGCTACAACAGAAGTTACTCTTTCGACTCATTAAGCGTCAAGGTCTCGAAAACGTTGCAATCCTGCCATCTTGAGGTCATAATCGGGAAAGAGAAATGTCTTTAACACATCGCTAAAAAATGTAAGTTTTAGCTATACAGAATTAGGTAACACAATTAGGTAACACGTTTAACATCCTTTATTGCCATTATAACTAAGCCCTAAAGTGAGGATGTTTTATAATTCGGTTCCAAACTAACATTTTGTACCGAGAGCTTGCTTGATTAAATGCAACCCATTTAGCTCCAACGGCACTCACCCACCCGTGTGCAATTAGGATGTTATTTGCAGCTGATTTATCAACCTACACATTTTGGACACGTAATGTGTCGAAAACGTAGGGGTGTGGCAAGTTGCGTCCTATTTTGTTGGTGTTTTATACTTCATAACACTTGAGAAATTGCATCACAACCAAAATGCACTAAAGGGTGTGCTGTACGACAGACACAATGCATTTTTGGATTACAGTACAGAGAATGCAGGGCTCGAGTAGTAGGAAAAAAAAGTGGAGCACTGACGTTTGCGGTAGGGTTGTGACGTCATGGACTGTGAACGAAACTTTAAATAAATGTTTATATTTATTTTCCCAACTCAGGAAAGTTCACAGCACTAATAAGCATTTCGAACAGAACAAAAAATATTGCTTGATAAATAGAAAAGGTGTGCACCTTGTTTTAAACGCAGTGCAGGGAATGGGCCGGAACAAGACAGGTGCGCTCCTTCAAATTATGTCTTGCCGGAGCGCCACTCCGTCCTCAGGCATGACTCGCACCTCAACCAGACCTTTTTTGCTTTCAGAAGACTCGGCACGTAGTCTACCTAGTCTTCCGAAAGCAGTCCGTTACATTGCACACAAGAGTAAGCCATTTTTCAACGGACTTTCAGAAGACTCGGCACTGCAGGCAGAAACTGCCAGAACCTAACAATCAGTGCTGCAGGTCTCCAAACTGGCATATATGTCCTGTAATTTACAGACACCACTTTAAGGTGAATATTGTGACCAACCAAAACAAAACAAGGGTCCATTATTCACTTAAAAGGGTATTACTGAATCACTATAAGATGTGTTTAACATTTAAAATTGTGGACATTATGTTCCAATAATGCCCTTTGTTTTATGCAAATCGCTATGAAGAGATACTGTGTTGCGCAACCTGGCTGGGGGCCACACCTCTTGGCCCCGTCCCTCCAAAAAGGGGACAGTTCCACCAATACATTTTTTCAATTTCTAGCACTGCTTAAACGTGTGGGGAAACAGGTCCTGTACAGCAGCCAATATGAATGTTTCACAGCATTCAGATTAGATATTCGTCTGGTCTAGCAGCTAAGTTTCTTGCCTCACAGCCTTGCGACCTAGTTTCGAATCCCGGACATGGCTCTGTTTTATCAAATGGATACAGCACATTAAAACGAAAAAAGTGAATTATTTGTGAAAATACAAGGGAAAAAATGTGGGCGGACACAGTCATTCCATGTGTTCGACTTGTGCCCTCGATGGAGGCGACAACATAAGAATGGAGGAGGCGCCCGAATAACTGGGGCAGCGTCCTCTCCTCACTCTGCCCTGGGTAAGGGGGAGGTGTGCAGGTAGCCTGCGAAAGCAGCCGAAATGCAAGCGAAAAGGACAATAGGAAGGGGCGGGCCAGGCGCCTTATAAGCCACCGGGTTGTCATCTGCAGGAGATTCCAGCTCAAGCAGAAGGACGCCCACACCAAAGGAGGACCTGTCGTTTTGTTAAGACTTTGGGAATCCGGCCTGTGTGCTTCACAAACTTTGCCGCATTGAAATTTCACAGACCTTTGGGAGCACAGTCTAACGCAGCACAGACGGGCAGCCGCAAGGGGAATTTTATTGTACAGCTGCATTGAAATTAGTTGTACTGTTAAGGATTTCAATCAGGCGACTGGTGCGGGCAGGCCTGTCCGGCAGCATGGCATCAGGTGGAAATTACCAGGGACATTACCCTACTGGAGCAATTTCCCATTGTGGTTGCTTTCAAGCTTTGGGGAAAGTCATAAGCTAATTGGATGGTGGTTCTGTGGTCAGATAACCTGGCAGTGGTTCAAATCATTAATTACGGGACGTCCAGCAATGTGAGGGTTCTGAGGTTAATGAGAGAACTGACAACAAGCTTGCTCTTATTAAATACTGAGGTAAGAGCACAACACATTCCAGGGGTAAAAAACGTGGCTGCTGTCTCTCGTTTCCAGTGGGAGAAATTTCGGGGGAACGGTCCAGAGGCGAGCAGGAGGATGACCCCATTCAAGGTTCAGTGGTGGGTCATGATTGGGGGAACCTGAGCTTGCTAATACACACTGCCCTGGCCCCGGGCACAGCAAGAAGGTACAAGGGGTGCTGGGAGCGATTCCTGGCCTTTCAAGAAGAAATTCTGGCAGCAGGGCAGAGTGCGCGCCTTTGTCGGATGGGGTTGGCTGTCTGGGAAAACCAGATCCTGGATGACTTATTTGGCGGCAATAGTGCATTACTTCAAACTCTAGGAGAAACCCGATCCTACTAAAGAGCATTACATTGCAATGGCAATTAAGGGTTTGGCAAAGCAAACAGAAAAAGCCTGACGTAAGGCGGCCCATTGATATTCCAAAATTGCAGTGTTTAATTGAAACCCTGCAGACTGTTTGCCATAGCGAGGGGGAGAGGGTTTTGTTTTCGGCGGCCTATTCATTGGCCTTCATTGGAGCCTCCAGAGTAAGTGAGGTGGTGCATGAGAATAGAAAGTGACAGGGCTCTGGGTTTTAAGGTTGGAGGATGTACATTTTAAAGAGCGGGTGTGCATTTAAGAAAGTCCAAGACCAACCAAAAGGGAAAGGGGAGGACAGTCACCCATTATAGCATCCAGGGGAGCATAGTGTGTCCAGTATTGAGGCCGACTACTTACCTACAGGGGAGGCAAAAGGCAGGTCCAGGTCCCCCCCTGTATTCTGGCACAGAGCTGGGTCGGCCTGGAGCAGGTTTCAGTTCAGGAGGGTCATTGATATGGCATTGGAAGGGATGGGGGTGACAGGAGGTGTGTGTTTGGTACACACTCCTTTAGGACACGCATGGGATCGGAAGCAATCATGAGAATCAGGGGCTGGAAGTCTGGTTGTTTCAAGAGGTACATAAGGCCTGACAAAATGTAGTTTTAATGACCACCTTCTCATCTCCTTCCAATTAATGGCTCGGAGGAGGAGACGGTCCATTTGGGTAGTGGGGCATTCATTTGTGTCTAAGGCCGGGGACAGCAGAAAGGGAGAGAACGACCGCCGGCTAGTACCAGATCTGATGGCACAGGGTGCCCAGAATGAGATGGGCACAGTTGCACGGGCATATTGACAAATTGCTGGGTAAGCAGCACAGGCCTGACGTTTTGATTACCCATCTAGGTGGCAATGACCTGACAAGCTTGTGTAGTGGGGCCTTGATGAGAGAAATGAGGTTCACTTTACAGGAGTTGTCCTCGTAGTTGGGCGAGACAGAAATCGTTTGGTGCGAGATCATTCCACGACAATGGCGGGCCACAGAAAGCCATTCTGCAGTGGAGAAACCGAGGAGGAAATTGAACGGGGCAATGGCTAAATTCTGCAGGTGGAGAGGTTTCCCCCAGGTCAGGCACGGGCTGATCAATTTGAAATTCCGAGAATATTATGTGATGGACGGAGTGCATTTGTCATCATTGGGCATGGATCTGTTCTTCTGGAATTTGTGCACCAAGCTGCTGGAATTATAAAGTAAGGAAAGTGGGGGAGCCACGGTGGGTGTGGGGCCACCTTTGGCGTGGCAATGTTTTGGCGACCAGTGGCAAGATGCAGAGTACCAAAGAGCCGTGGAAAAGCTGGAAGGGGTTTCGAACCTCAGGATCAGTGCTCCTTGGGGGCCTAAGCGGCAGGGGTGCTGGAAGTATCAACAAGGACTCA
This sequence comes from Ambystoma mexicanum, assembly GCF_040938575.1. Classification (NCBI taxonomy): domain Eukaryota; kingdom Metazoa; phylum Chordata; class Amphibia; order Caudata; family Ambystomatidae; genus Ambystoma; species Ambystoma mexicanum. The sequence continues at coordinate 540,470,812 of NC_090941.1, read as the reverse complement.
GCTTTCCCGACTAAACGGCACTCCCCCCAGCCCAGGAACACCTGCAAGGGAAGGTGGGGCTCAGACAAGAATGGTTGGGGGAGCTTTGGCCTACAGTGGACTTGGTTGGGAAAGGGGGGGAAGCAGGGTTTGGACACGGAGCAGTCGGCGGGTCGCCGCACCTTCAGAACCATTTTTACAAAGTTTGTTTGCAGTGTTTTGAGTTTGTTATGTAGTGAAAATAAATCTGCTGCCTTTTTGTGCCACCAAAGAAAGCATGTCTCACTCTGCACCTTTCCCTGGGTGGGGTATCTAAAGGGGCGAATAGAATGAGCAAGTGCATTGCTACAGGTATGGACAAATGCCCAGGTTATTGTTATGTGCAGACTAAGGGTCCACCCTGATCACATGGTCATCCTTAATCTGTCCCTGCGCTTAACTCAACTTTATATTCAAAAACAATTTTAATGGGAATGCAAAGAGGGAGGTAAATGCAGACATACTGTCCATATCCACACGCCGTTTTAAAGTCCATGCCAACGATTGCAGTCTTTGATTTGCTAGCAGAGCGCAGTCAATGGCACAGCACTGTGAGCAAGTCAACAAAAGACAGAATGCATGATCAGGGCGTGCATATATTGCTACACAGTTACGTACGCTTGAGCTCTAACGCAGGCTACCCTCTGACTGACGATAGTAGAAGTAACCATTTATATACAGCCCACCACAAATGATTTATAGGTTTAAATGCAGGTGCCATCATTAACTTAATGTAAGATGTATCAACTTCAGCAGGCTGGAAGGCTGAGTCAATTCTCATTCCTGCAGCTTAGGCACCCAAGCCATCGCGTTTAACTTAACTCCTTGGAGAACGTGGATGATACAACTTTAACAATTGAGTAAGACAGCAAAGGCTATTCACGCATTTTATTTATAACCCCGCATTCCAGGATAAGCAATACAGAGTTAGTCAACGTCTGCAATCATCGGACATTGGACATGTGAGTCACTTCCTCGCCGGCCCGCAAGGCATTCTCCTCTCACGGGTAGGTGTGGGAGGGGCAGCACATTCGAGCTGAGCAAGGGGATCTGGTATGGCTCAATAGTGGAGTCAAAAGAATGGCTAAGCAGAAAGTGAACATTTAGGAAATGTAACTCTTAAGGCCGCACAATCTTGGCAGCAAAGGAGACATAACAGTGATATGCCCAGATCTCACTTTCGCCAAATATTTAAGAAACTGTTTGAACGCTGCCCGATTTTGGCACTGGACCACATAGCTTCTTGGCTCCGACAGGTGCAAATATGCAATAATAAATAGGTTTCAATTGCTACAAGAATATTTTATAGAGGACTTTAAAAGTACACGAATCGCATACTAAACCAAACAACTTAAAATGTGAAGCTTTAGAATTGTTGAATGCGGCATACACCAGATGGTGGAGCTGGGGTGGGGCGGGTTATGGAAACCAGGATTCCGGTCTTAGATGTGGGGAAGCCTGGAAGAGAGAAACTTGGATGGGACAGGGTACACAAGACACATGCTAGATGGTGGAATGTGGTGAAACGTGCAAGCTTACATAGACGAGCCACATAGCTAGGAGTCTGGATGGACAAACTTGTGCAAAGATTTCATGATAATCATTATGCCAATCGAAACCAAGGAAATAGGAAAATGTACTAACCTTAGGGACTATACTGTACTTCTAGTCCACTATCCCCTTTGCTCCATACTTATGGGGACATTTGGTCTTTTGGGATGGAGCATTTTTTAAATAAAAAAAAAAATCATTTTTATGAGGGGCCCTACACATGCATGGCAATAGGCCCACCTCACAAAGCTCTGCCTCCAAGGCCTCGCCTATCAGTCCTTTTCCTCTCGCTGATGTCTGGCACTGGAGCCAGGGTATTTTATTCTGGGCGTAAGGTGGACGATTGGAGACTATGTACTAGAAGTACAGTAGTCACTATGGTGAGTAACAGTTCCTTGCTTCTTTGTCCCGTCCCCTTTCCTCCATAATTTTGAAATTAAAAAAAAAAATCATCTCCCTGTGGGTAGAAGCTCCTAACCTAATTTTTAACTGAAGAAGCTCTTGAGAAACGGCTTGCCCAAATTAGGTTCTTGCCCCCCCCCAGCTCAAATCCAAACGGTAGCGTTTGTAGAAGGCAAATGGAGAGGCCCAAGTAGCTGCCTTCACAATCTGATCCCAAGTAACATGCCTCTGAAAAGCCATATTTTTTATTATGGCAAATATTTTTAGATAACATTTTTGAGACAATAAGTGTCTGGCAGGTGTAATCACAATTATAAAAAAAAAGCTACTTCCCAGGAGACCAGCCTGATGTCTGATGAAGTCTATAGGCTCAAAAGGCATGCGGCAAAGAGCAGGGAGGACTGTTAATGCAGTCCCACTTCAGGGGAAAAGGCCTTATAGAACCAAAAAGAAGTTTAATCGAAAGGACAGTTCACCACAGGATTAAATATTGAAAAACAATGCTTCTCAGAAATAAGGTAGGCATCTAAAGCAGCAATACTGCAAAAAAGGTAGCAGGCGCCCCGCTCTAGAAAGAACATAGCATGATAACCTGTTTAGTGTTTTTTCCCCCCACTTTGGGAGTCCGCAGCCATTGCTTTTTGCTCACTGTACTTTTCATAAAGGAGAACTATCCATTTGCATATCAGTCTGTGTCCCGCCCACAAGGTCAGTCCAGCACCGCATTGCCAGGCAAACATCCTTTCAACAAGAATACCAACAACAACCCGAGACACGTTTCAGGGTTTATGGTCTTTCCATCGATGGAAATGCATCGAAATGCAAATCCATCAAATGCCATTTCATCAAAATGCTATCTTTTACATGTAAAAGTGCATTTCAATCGAAACCAGTCCATCGAATATTTAACTGGACAAGTTTAGATGGAAATGCACTTTAAAATGTAAAAAAAAAAATTAAAAAAAATTGCATTTCTATACATTATTTTGTAACGTTAAAACGTTACATGGAGCTGTCCAGTGCTGAAATTTCGGAACTGGCCAGCTCCTTGTAACATTTTAAAGTTTCTTGTATATTGGGGGTCCCCTGCCAGCCCCCCCAACCCTCACGTACACCCCCTAACCCCAAATCTAACCCTGGTCCCTAATCTAAACCTACCCCTAATTATCCATCGAAAATTATTCAATGAATATGCTTTTCGATGGAAAGGTATTCAATGAATATGTTTTAGATGGAAAGACCAGATACCTTGTTTCAGCCTGGTTTGGCCTCATCACTGAGGTGGAGCTGTGCCTCAGAGCACAGTGAGCAAGGGGTCCACATCTTCTGGGTTCCTCAGAAGAACAAGTTACTTACCAACTGGCGCTCTTCCGATTGGATGTTCCTCCCACGTATTCCTCATTTTATGATATTTGTATCCCAGCTCTGCTGCTTCAGAAAAAGTTTTCACCAGAGGGCACTGTGTTCGAGGCTGCAGAGTCGTAGTCCCTCAAGAACCGCCTTCGAGCATCATCCGCTGTATAAAGGGCTCGAGCAGCGCCCGTTACCTCAGTTCTGTTTTACGGTATTCATGGTCGCATCAGCTGATTAGGCTTCACGTCCTCAGGCTTTTAAGGAAGTTCGAGTGCAACTGGCGTAAACTGTACGGAGGGGTAGGTTGGGAGGGTCGATGAGGAATACATGGGAGGAACATCCAATCGAAAGAACGTTACAGTTGGTAAGTAACTTGTTCTTCGAATGGATTGTGTCCTGCCACGTATTCCTCATGTTATGACTCCCATAACAGTGGTAATTTTGGAGGTGGGAGTACTAGAAATTTTAATTAAGGACTGAATGAAAGACAGCTTTTGCAAATAGTCCTCCTAGACATGAAGCAGAGTCCAAGCAGTAATACTTTACAAAGGTATGCATTGACGACCAGGTGGCCGCAGCACAAATATCCTGCACCGGGACACCCCTCTGAAGAGCCGTGGAAGTTGCCATGCCTCTGTTTGAATGAGCCCTCCATCTGGAGGTGCTTTCCCACCTAATTTGTAGCATTCAGAGATTGCTAGAATTATCCATCTGGCTAGAGTTTGTTTAGACACTGCAAGGCCCAATTTGTGTCCAGTACACCCAACAAACAGTTGGTCACATTGTCGAAGATTTGCCAATCAGGAAATGTAGAAACAGAGCCCTTTTCTGGTCCAGTCTATGCAACCTTTCTTCTTCCTTACTAGCGTGAGGCAGAGGATAAAAAGAAGGTAAGGTCATTTTTTGTGACAGATGAAAATCAGAAACTATTTTAGGCAAGAAAGATAGTTTGACTTTTAGAATAACCTTGTCCCTATGGAAAATGGTGGGAGGGCTTACAAGACAGTGCCTGCAACTGACTTACCCTGTGGACTGATGTTATAGTCACCAACAGAATTGTTTTAAGAGTGATAAGTCTTAATGGGCAAGAATGTAAAGGTTCGAAAGGGGCACACATGAGAAATTGTTGGACTAAATTCAAATCCCAAATAGGCACCTAAAAGGGTGTGTGTGGGGGAGGGGGGGTACACATTTGTTAGCCCTTTCAAGAATTGAATTACTAAGGGCATTTTAAAATAAGACGCCCCTTCCAAGGAACGCTTGAAGATAGATAGCGCTGCCAAAAATAATTTTATAGTACCAACTTGGAGCCCCAAATTGGCTAAGTGTAAGAGCAGAACAAGTTACTTACCTTATCAGTTAACGTTCTTTCGATGGGATGTTCCTCCGACGTATTACACATCTATGACAGGTAATGACCACAGCTGTGCTGCTTCGGAAAATTTTCAGCAGAGGGCGTCCTGCGTCGATTACATAGATACGTTGTTCCTGGAGGGACTCTGTCGAGGGTCGGCGTCACCGGATGTTATATATAGGACGCATGGCGCCCGTAACCTCAGTTGTGGTTTTTTCCCCAGAACGTGTGGCACCAATCTCCTGCCAGTATGACTGCAGAAAGCCTTGCAGAAACGGAAGCTGCAATCGCATAAGAAATTCTTAGAAGCGGGGCAGGCTGGGAGGGTTCGATGTGGAATACATCGGAGGAACATCCCATCGAAAGAACGTTACCAGATAATGTAAATAACTTGTTCTTCGAGGGGATTGTCCTCCGACGTATTCTACATCTATGACAAGTAGTACCAACGTCGAGGTGGGAAAATAATTCACAATTTATAATTTTAGAATGCCCAATCAAATTGCTGAGTAAAGGACTGCCTTACCAAAGGCCAAATCCTGCCCATGGATGGAGTCCAAGGAATAGTGTCTCACAAAAGTATGGACAGAGGCCCATGTGGCTGCTTCGCAAATATTGTGAATCGGAACACCCCTCTGTAGGGCAGTGGAGGCAGCAACACCCCTAGAAGAATGAGCCCGTAAGCCTACTGGAGGGTCCTTTCTCACCAAACAGTAACACTCAGATCGTCAAAATGATCCATTTAGACAAGGTCTGTTTGGAAACAGCCTGATCCAAGCGTCTTCCAGCATAACCAACAAGAGCTGATCCTCCACTCTGTCCCGGGACATCCGCGAGAGATAGAAACTCAAAGCTCTTCTAAGATCCAATCTATGGAGCCTTTCCTCTTCCTAACCAGGATGTGGAGGAGGATAAAACGCCGGAAGAATCACCTTCTAGCCCAAATGGAATTCCAACACAACCTTCGGATGAAAAGAAGGCCGCACCCGCAGAACAACCCTGTCCTTATGGAACACAGTAAAGGGTGGCTTGGCGTAAAGTGCCTGCAACCCACTCACTCTGCATGCAGAAGTAACTGCAACTAAAAACAGTTTTAAAGGACAACAGTCGCAATGGACAAGAATGTAAGGGCTCAAACGGAGCTCCCATTAGGAACTTTAACACCACATTCAAATCCCATCCCTGCACCTGGAAAGGCGATGGTGGAAACACATTAGTTAGCCCTTTCAGAAACTGAGAAATCAAAGGGATCTTAAAAGAAGAACATTCCTCAGGAGGAGCACTTAAATATGGACAGCGCCACGGGGTAATCCTTAAATGGTACCCACTTGCAGGCCCTTGAGGGCTAAAGAAAGCAAAAAAGACAAAACCAAGGGAATGGAACATTGGAAAGGATCCACATTCTGTACCCTGCACCAGTCACAGAACTTTCTCCAACGGCAACTGTACAGGTATCTCGTTGCGGGCCCTCTGGCCGAAAGCAACACCTCCATCAAGTCTTCGAGGAGGTCCCAATCCTTAAACCTCAACCTTCATGCTTATACCAAGCATGAAGGCTGAGAGACCTGGATGGAGAACGCGAACTCCCTCTCGTGAGAGCAGATCGTCTCGTTAGGGAAGACGACGTGGAGGGCGCATGGACATGTCTAGAAGGTCTGGGTACCACGCTCTCCTGGCCGATGCAGGAGCAATGAGGATCATCCGGGAACCAAACCTCCGGTACCTCCACAACACTTACGGAATGACAGGGACTGGAGGAAACGCGTGGACCACTCCACTACGAACGCGTCCGCCAAGGCTCCTTTTGGTGGAAATTCCCACAAGCAAAATCTTTCGCACTTCTGGTTGACACTGGTGGCAAAGAGATCCACTTGTGGGGTTCCCCAAAGGGCGAAGATCTCCAACAGAACTGCCTGAGCCAGCTCCCACTCGTGAGACCGTGCTCTGCCTGCTCAGAGCGTCCGCGGTCCCATTTTGTCTCCGGCCAGATGAACTGCCGAGATCGAAATTTCCTGCTGGATGGCCCAGAACCAGAGCTGCATTGCCTCCCTGCACAACGGAAGTGACCCGCCCCCCCCCTTTATTGAGTGCATGGCCACTTATTGTCCATCATAATCAGGACATTCTTCCCCCGCACAGACGGCAGAAAAGCCTTCATGGCTAGCCTGACAGCCCACAGCTCTAACAGATTGATGTGGAGTCTGGACTCCAACAGAGTTCAACAGCCGCTGGCTGTCAACTCGTTGGCATGAGCTCCCCAACCCGCGAGGGATGCGTCAGTCACGATCACTACCTCCAGCCAAGGTTGCCAAAACGGAGCTCCTTTCATCAGATTGCCTTCGATGGCCCACCACAGAAGTTCCTGTTCGACCGAGGGCGGAATCTGAACGGGATCCGACATCCTGCCGGAGAACTGAGACCACTGCATCTTGAGAGCCCACTGCAGAGATCTCATCTGCAGCCTGGCCTCTGGCACCAGGAAAATGCAGGATGCCATGAGGCCGAGCAACCTCAAGAACTCGAACACCGGGAGACTCGGGGCACGTTGAAACTTATCCACCATCTGCAGAATGTGATGAGCCCTCACCTGGGGAGGCGAACACAGCCCCAGGGATGTGTCTAGCACTGCTCCGATGTACTGGAGCCGCTGGGTAGGTGTCAAATGGGACTTCTTTAAATTGAGAGGGAAGCCCAGCTTGTGAAGGGAGTGGCAGGTGAGGGACAGATCTAGGACTTGCTTGGGCGAGCACACCCTGATCAACCAATCGTCCAAGTAGGGGTAGACGTAAATCCCCCACCCCCCCCCCTTTTCCTGAGATACGCTGCCACCACCACAAGCAGCTTGGTGAAGACCCTCAGGGCGGAGGTCAATGCGAACGGCAGGACCCGAAACTGAAAATGCAAGTCACCAACCGCGAACCTCAGGTACTTTCTGTGCTTGGGATGAATCAGCAAATGAAAGTAAGCATCGTTGAGGTCGAGAGACACCAACCAATCCTGAAGTTGAAGGGCCTGAAGGACTTGAGAAAGTTACGATCTTGAACTTGTCCTTCCTGAGGAGCTTGTTCCGCCCACGCAAGTCCATGATGAGTCTCAATCCCCCATCCTTTTTAGGGATCAAAAAATCAGGGGAATACCATCCCCTGTTCCTCTCCGCTACAGGCACCAGTTCTATGGCGCCCTTCTCCAGCAGGGATAGGATTTCCTGCGCAAGGAGCAGATCTGGACGCTTCAAAGAGAGCGTCCCCGGTGGATTGTCGCGAGGCCTCTGCCGGAAGCAAAGACAGTAGCCGTAGGCTATGATCTCCAGAACCCACACATCTGAAGTAATGGCACGCTATTCTCCAAGATGCTGCGCAAGTCTGCCCCCAACCGGCGAGCCATGGGACATGGCCTCATGACTGAGCGGACGCGGCAGTGCCTGAGGGCAAATAGGCAACTGCCCGAGCAGCTTTGGCACCTCGGGTACCTTGCTTTCCATCTGGTACTCCTACAGTGGCCCCTTTGACTGGCAGCTCCCCTCGATCTACCAAAGGAAGAGTAGTACCGAAAAGAACCTCCCCTCTATTGCTGCCCCCTAGGACGAAATGGCTAGGACGAAATGGCGGAGGTTGACGTACTGCAGTGCTCAAAGACTTTGCTGCAGCTTTGGCGGTCTGCAACCTCTCAAGGCTCTCGTCAGCCTTGCTGCCAAACAGATAAACACCATCAAAGGGCATGTTGAGAAGCCAAGATTGCACATCAGGAGCAAACCCTGACCTCCGCAACCACGCAAACCTGCGTATCACGTGCTCGCAGCCCTGGACCGACTCACACAGTCTGCCGAGTCCAACCCGACTGAATGGCTTCACACGTGGCATCTTTATGGTCCTGCACGAGGGCTAGAAACCCATCCAGTTCCTCCCCTTCGGGAATATGCTCATCCGCCAAAGATGCACAATTCCACAGAGTGTGGGTGAATCTTGCCAAAGCACAAACCGAGTTGGCTGCCTTCAAAGCCATATCCCCAGATGAAAATACCTTTGCGCAACCATCAAAGTGCTTATCGTCCCTATCGGGATGGATGGTAGGGTACCCAGCCTGCTTTGCGGGGGCCGTAGCCACCTGCACCACCAAACTATCCGGAGCAGGGGTCACTACGCTGGACGGTATTTTTTCGGAAGCGACTTATTCACTGCCGGGAGACTCTGCGGAGCAGTCCAAACCGCCGCCACCCTTCTTTGCAAAGCCATGTGAAATGGCAACACCGGTTAAGTGGGTGGACTTTGGTCCAGGATGTCCGTGAGATCATCCTGTTCAAAATCAACAGGTGGAGCAGACCACCCCAAGTATTCAGTCACCCTCGACATGAGACGCCTATAATAGGATTCGGCATGTGTCCCAGGCTCAGGTCTACCAAACTCCACCTCCGGAGAGGTGTCAAGACCACTGGCGTCATGCAGGGACTCAGAGTTCCTCCAACTGACTGTGCCCAGACACAAGGTCATCAGGAACATCAGGAGGCAAAACCATCTCCTGCTCAGACCCTTCCTCCACCTCCGAAATATAATCCAAAGGTTGGAACAAATCCAATCTGGGAGGAACAGAATAGGGCTCAAAAACAGGCCTCACAGACTTACTAACAGCCTTCCTCGGGGCACCTGCGGCAAATCCTCCACAAACTGCGTCGAGGGCGCCGATGGATTCGGTGTCGATGTCGACCGAGGTGCCAACGACGTCGACAACCTCTTTGAGGGCAGAGCTTCGAGAGAGCCCCTTGATGGACGCGGCGCCGATGGCATCGACTCCTTCCTCGAAGGCTTCACAGATTCCGACGGTCTCGATGGCGTTGAGGACCGGACCTGGAACGGCTATGACAATGGTGATCTCCCTTGTCCGAGCGGGACCTCGACGGCTCCCGATGATCGCGCCGACCGCCTGAGCCCAAAGGCGTGCGAGTGGTGGACCGAGCCCATTCCTTTCAAAGGCGCGGACAGAACCGTGCCTTGCGATTCGAAAATAGCCAACATCTGCCGGCAGAATGAATCCCATTCAGCCAGCAACAAAGACTTGGTGGGACAAGTCAACGGTCTAGCGGAGTCCTCCGAAGAAGACGGGGAAGGTGACCGGGGACGGCACTTCCTAGAAAGCCTCGACCAAGCAGAGGAATGCAGGAACCACTCCTAGACCGAGCCCTGGACTTTCGCCGACACGAAGAGTCACCCCTCGAGTCATCGGTCGAAAGCCCAGCGGACTTTGACTTATGGGGCTTAGACACCCTACCTACCTTCAATTTCTTCTTCTGTTCAAGCAAGGCCTTAGACGTCAGGGACTGACACTCCTCGCAGTAGTCGATAGCGTGGCTTTCGCTGGGGCACCAAAGGCAGATGTCGTGCGGGTCCGTGATGGATATCTTCGACCCGCAGTCCTGACACTTTTTAAAGACCGACTTCGGGGTAGCAGAAGAAGACAAAGACATATTCGCACAGAAGAATTTAGCGCGCCGAGATTCCGAAGCAAACATGTTGCGGAAAAAACAGAACTGGCTACGGGCGATGTGCGTCCTATATATAACATCCAGTGAAGTCTATCCTCGATGGAGGCCCTCGAGGAACAACGTATCGACGTCATAGACGCAGGACGCCCTCTGCCGAAAATTTTCTGACGCAGCATAGCTGTGGTCAATACCGGTCATAGATGTGGAATACGTTGGAGGACACAATCCCCTCGAAAAGAAAGTACTGTTGGAGTATTACAAAGGAATGGATCCACATTCGTATCCCTGCACCAGTTACTGAACTTGTTCCAACAACACCGGTACAGGGATTTTGTTGCTGGCCTTCTGGCCGAAAGCAAAATCTCCATTACGTCATACAAGAGGTCCCAATCCTTATATCTCAGCCTCTCGGAAAAAAATTGCGTGAAGGCTGAGTGTCTTGACCTCTGGATGGAGAACCCGACCTTCCTCTTGCGAGAGAAGATCCTCTCTTTGTGGAAGACGTATTGGAGGGCAGATGGACACGTCCAGAAGGTCCGGGTACCACGTCCTCCTGGCCCAATCCGGGGCAATTAGGATCATGGTTTTCCTGAACTTCATCAACCTCCTGATTACCTGAGGAATCACGGGGAGTGGAGGAAACGCATAGAATGGAAATAACCAGTCCACCACAAAAGCATCCCCTAGAGCAGTACAGTTCGCACTTCCGGTTGGCACCAGTCGCGAACAGATCTACTTGAGCAGTTACCCAAAGGGCGAAAGGTAGTACATGGCCACCGTGTTGCCCATCATTATTAGGACATTCTTTCCCTGTACAGAGGGCAGAAAGGCCTTCAGCGCTAGTCTGATTGCCCTCAGCTCCAAAAGGTTGATGTGTAGTTTGGACTCTGATGGAGACTAACGACCGCTGATTGTCAGATAGTTAGTGAGGGCTCCCCACCCCGTGAGTAAGGCGCCCGTCACTACCGTTAACTCTGGCCATGGTTGCCAAAAAGGTTCACCTTGAGGATATTCTCCTTGCAAGCCCACCATTGGAGATCTTGAGCCACCTTGGTTGAGACTTGCAGAAGATCTGAACTCTCCCCCGAAAATTGGGACCATTGAGTCCTGAGGGCCCACTGAAGGGATCTCATTCTCAATCTGGCCTCTGGCACCAGAAAAATGCAGGATGCCATGAGGCCGAGCAACCTTAGAAAGTCGAATGCCGGTAGATGTTGGGCATTTTGAAACTTTGTTACCATCTGCAGAATGTGGCGAGCTCTCTCCTCGGGAGGCGAGGTTTTCCCTGAGGAAGTGTCCAGGACTGCTCCGATGAATTGGAGTCTTTGGCTTGGAATCATTTGTGACTTCTTGTAATTGAGGGAGATGCCCCGTCTGTGTAAGAAGTGGCAGGTCGAGGCCAGATGTTCCTGGGCTTGCTCGGATGAACTCCCCCTGATTAGCCAATCGTCCAGATAAGGGTAGACGTGAATTCCCCCTTCTGATACTCGCTGTCATCACCGCCATCAGTTTGATGAAAACCCTCGGGGTGGAAGTCAGCCCAAATGGTAAAACCCGAAACTGATAAGGAGAACCACCAATTGCGAACCTCGGGTACTTTGTGCTTGCGATGGATTGGCACATGAAAGTAAGCATCCTGAAGGTCCAATGAAACCAGCCAGTCCTGAATCTGAAGAGCCTGAAGGATCTGAGAAAGGGTCACCATCTAGAACTTGTCCTTCTTGAGGAACTTGTTCAAGTTTCTTAAGTCCAAGATGGGTCTCAATCCTCCTTCCTTTTTGTGGATGAGAAAATAAGAGTACCATCAACCCTTGTTCCTCTCCGCTACAGGTACATGTTCTATTGCACCTTTCTCTAGCAGGGTTAAAATCTCCTGCACAAGCAGTGGGCTCCGAATTTTGACAGAGTTGTCTCCTGGTGGATGATCTTGGGGTCTTTGATGAAAAGGAAGGCAGTAACCATGGGTCACTATCTCTAGTGCCCAGGCATCTGGCATAATGCCCCGCCATTCGTCCAGATACAGAGTGATTCTGCCTCCCACCAGAGTTTTGTGGGTGAAGACCTCAAAGTGGCTTTGCAGCAGCTGCAGCAGTGGCTGAGGAGGTAGTAGCCGCTGCTGTGGCTGATCTGGCACCTTTCCCTTTTCCACCACGAAAGGGTTTTCTCTGTTGGCCTCTCTGACTGGCCTGCCCCCTCCCTTTTCCAAAAGAGGAGTAGAAGCGAAAGGGGCAACTCTTCCAGGAAGATGAGCCTGCGCAAGAGTGTTGTTGAGGCTGTTTTATAGCGGTGCTAAGTGATTTTGCTGCCGCTTTTGAGGTCTGCAGCTTCTCCAGGCTCTCATCCGCCTTGCTGCCAAACAACCTCAAGCCGTCAAAGGGCATATTAAGTAATCTAGACTGCACATCAGGTGCAAAGCCAGATTTCCTTAGCCATGCAAACCTGCGTAGGACCGTGCTAGATGCCATGGACCTGCTTACATTATCCGCAGTGTCCAGACCTGACTGAAGGCATTCCTCAATAGCCCCTTTACCATCTTGTACTGTAGCCAGGAAACCATCCCGATCCTCATCTTCCGGGAAGCGTTCAGCCGCTGAAGTTATGCAGTCTCACAGGGTATATGTAAATCTTGCTAAAGTGCAAGTGACAGTCGATTTAAGGGCCATGCTGCCCGAAGTAAACACTTTCGGGCACAAGCATCAACTTTATCATCCCTGGTGGTATTGATGGGTAAGCAGAGTGCCTAGTGGAGGTTGCAGCTTGAACCACTAGACTTTCAGGGGAGGGATGTTTAGATAGATATTCCAGATCTGATAACGATGGCCTGTATTTTGGTACAAATTTCTGGTTTACTGACGAAATAGAATCAGGAGTATTCCAATTTACCATCACCCTCTTCTGAAGTGCTTTATGGAATGGAAGAACAGGATTTTTAGAGGACCTTCACTCAAGATGTCCGTCATGTCATCCTGGTCGAAATCTGGGGAAGCTGCCTTCCAACCTATAAAATCAATGACCCTTCCCATAAGATTCCTATAACTAGGATCATCATGATCTGTGGGGTCTGTTCTTACAAAATCCACTTCAGGTGAAGTGTCTAGGCCACTGGCATTTAGAAGACAGTCAAAGATCTGTTTTTGGAATTCAGGTCCACTGGCTCTTCAGTGACCTCCCTGGTTCCAAACCTAACTCCAGCTGAATTGACATCCTCATGAGAGGAGTGTTCTTCAAAAATGGATGACATGGATCTGAAAAATTCCCCGTCTGGGTTGAGGATGGAAAGCTTTTTCAGGTAAAGAGGGCGGTATCGACTTAGGCATGGGTAATGGCATGGAATTGGGATTAATGAATGCCTCGATAAAGGTGTCAAAGGCGTTGATAAAGAAGACGCTAGCTTCGATGTTTTCGAAGGCGGTTTCGATACAGTTAACGGCGTCAACACCATTTTCATCGGCGGCTTCGACACAGTAGTTGTCGACTGTCGAGTTTCGATGCTGATGTTGATTCCACTACCACCGATTTATGCACCAGAGGTTTTGACTTAGTACGATGCATTGGGGAACTTTTCCTTAATGACACTCTCGACCCTTTTTCGGCTCTCGTGTTTAGATTTTGATTTCCCTCTGTCACTTTTAAAGTAGGTAGAGGCAGGATCACCACGCGGCAACTTCGAGGGGGTCCGGCCCACTTTCTCGAATATTTTACGCATCGAAGCCCTTAAAGGCCTCCCATTTTTCTGGGGAATCGTGCTTTGATGGATAAGTTACTCTCCTCTCAGAAGAGGAAAAGGAGGAAGATGACCTGTGACGTCGCTTTCGACGAGAAGGATTTCCCCAAGCGACTTTGATCTCGACCTCCTCGACTCATGTCGAGATTTTCAACTAGATTCATCCGAATCTTTGTCTTTTGGAAGACTTATAGGTTTCCGCCCCCACCGCTAGCTTACCTCTACGTTTCCTGGAAAACATGGCCTGGCAGGAGCCGCACTCGTCAACCCGATGGTCTGGACTGAGGCACCAAAAATGCAATTCTGATGGGGGTCGGTTATTGACATTTTCCTATCACACTTCTGAAATTTATTTAGCCCCGTCTTCGGTGTGGTGGGAGTAGATGACGAAAACATTGAGGAAAAATCTGATGCGCCGTTCGTAACACGAAGCAGTTGTGTCTGAAAAACGGAACTGAGGTAACGGGCGTTGCTCGAGCCCTTTATACAGCAGATGACGTCTACGCTAGACGGCGGCTCTCGAGAGACTACGACTCTGCGTCCTCGAACACAGCGCCCTCTGGTGAAATTTTGTTCCGAAGTAGCAGCGCTGGGATACGAATATCATAAGATGAGGAATACGTGGGAGGACACAAACCATTCGAAATATATTTATATAAAAGTACAATTGTGCAAAAGGTCAATTAGGACCATTGAAATTCAGTCACATCTCCAAACGGTCTATTCTCCCCGATCAATTTGGGTAATACCAAAATAAGTACGTTTTAACAGCCTTTCTAAAGGCTAGATATTTGAAGTTTTCTTTATGGGTCGCGGGAGGTTATTCCATAAAGCCGCTGCAGCTATGGAAAAGGCCCGACCACCAAGCCGGGCCAATTTATACCTCGGTACCACTAAACAATCAGCTGAGGCCGATAGAAAATTGTAGCTTGGAAGGTGCTGGGTAAATTTAGCTTGAAGGTATTCAGACCCCTGACCATGGCGAGCACGATAAACTATACACAAAGCCTTGAATTCAATCCGTTGGGTCACCGGAAGTCAGTGGAGGGCTCGGAGCACAGGAGTTATATGTGCACCAAAAAGAATGTCAGTTGCGACCCGAGCCGCCACATTCTGCAGGCGTGCGTCTGGCCCTTTGGTTGGACCAGATGCAAGGAATTGCAATAATCTAATGCTGATAGCACCATGGCAGCCACCATTGGTGGGCGTAGGGAGGCTGGGATCAAGGGAAGAACCTTCTTAAGAACTCCAAGCTGGATGAGACCAGCTTGGCATACTGCAGTAACCCGTTTGTCCATAGTCAGTGTGGCCGAGAGAATAGCCCCCAGATTTTTCACTTTGATGACAGGAGCCGGTAAGGGACCCAAAGATACAGGCCAGAAAGAGGACACCCAAAGTGTGGGGTTAGGAGGACAGCCCACCACCATCACCTCAGTTTTGTCTCCATTCAGTTTGAGCCAATTGCAGTGTATCCACTCTCCCAGGGCCGCCAGACACTCCTGCAGGCACAACGACACCTCAGCTTGATCGAGATCTAATCGAATAAGAATCTGGGTGTCGTCGGCGTACGAGTAACATCTGACGCCGAAGGAGCGGATCAAACATACAAGGTCCCATACATAGATGTTAAATCAGATTGGAGACCAGGAGGAGCCCTGAGGCACTTCGCAACTGACGTGACAAGGAGCAGAAAGGAAAGGCGGCATAGAGAGGGTCTGAGTGATCCGCCAGCAATGACGTGAACCACGCCAGCACTTGCCCAGATATACCAAACTGAGCAAGGCGGGATAACAGGATTGAGTGTTCGACTGTGTGGAACGCCATTGAAAGATCTAAGAATCAGGGCGCCCACTCCACCTGTATCCACCAGCCTGGCCAGGTCATCATGTACGGCGACCAGTACACACACAGTGCCTCTGCCCGGGCAGAACCCAGACTGAGCAGATTTCTGGAATCTTCACATTTTTTGCAATGTAGAAAGCAGAGGTGACACCAATGACTCAAGAAGCTTCGATAAAAAAGGAAAAAGTTTGGGCGAAAACTGGATAAAACAGGAATCCAGAGTTGGCCTTTTCAGGAGGATGGCGACCGTAGCAGTCTTCAATTCCTGCAAGACCATCCCAGATTGAAGAGTCGTTAATAGCAGTAGTGATCTAGAAGAGAAGGTCCGGGGCAATGTCCTTCATAACCCGTACAGGGAGGTCATCAGAAGGAGAGCAAGATTTGATTTTTTGGATAGCCGCTAGAACTCTGAGAATCTAGGAAAAGGTGACCATTTCATGGTTCTAGAATGAGTAGAGGAAGCAAAAGGAAGAGGGTTACACACAAAAGAGGGGCTGGGGTAGCGGTCGTGGAAATGGTATGTCGGATAGTGTCCATCTTTGTGATAAAATATTGTGACAAGGCATCACGTAGTTCTTGGGTAGGAACAGCCTTCGGGGTCAATTTCTCTGATGGAGAGCCTCAACTGCTGAAAAGAGGGCTCTGGGCTGGCATTGAGAGGACTATTTTAGTGGTATGATATAGGGCTTTGGCTGCTTCGATGGTAGCAGAATAGACTGTAGAGCAGGCTTTATAGTGCGTTTCTTTGGTAGGGTCATAGTTTTTCCACCATTTACGTTCGGCTTGGCGTAGTGAAAGACGGCATCCTTCAACAGATCCGTAAACCACGGTTCTGATGGCAGTCTACGAGGCTGAACTAGGTGTAGTGGGACAGCCACATTGGCGGCTTCTAAAATGACAGAAGAGACATTTGGCACGGATTGAGGTGACCATACTTTGGGTATCTGCAGTGCGCCAAGACCGCTGCCAGATTTTGCCTGCTAATAACTTAGTAGGTTTGCCTCCCGCTTTCACCAAACATGAAACCAGAAATTAGTCTGACCACAGAATAGGTTCGATAGATTGGATTGTCAGGAAGGATTCCCTAGCAAAAATCAAGTCTAACATGTTGCCGACATTATGCGTGGGGCTTTTTACATGCTGATAAAAGTCAAGATCTAGAAAGCCATCGGCAAACACTTAAAGAGCTGGAGTTCTGGGTATGGAGGAAGGGACCGGGACATGAGAGTACAAGAAGTTATCTAAAGTCCTGCCCCAGACAATCAATGAGTAGTACGAGTGGCAGGTCAGGAAGACGGGTGAGCAGGTTCTCCTGCATGTAGAGGTGAGGTCATGCAAGCTCATTTTAAGCTTTCTGACAAACACTTTCCATGCAACCAGGCAGTTAGGCAACTCTTTGCATGGCCAGTGTGGCTTAGGACAGAGTCACCGTTTTTGGTAGGCTTTGACCGACAACTAGGGTCAGGCTAAAGCCATTGTTTTGGCTTGGGCTGCCCAAGCCGCACCGGGCACACACAAGTGGCAATATGAAAATGTCCAATTACAGGACACTCCCAAAACCCACCACCCCTGCTTTCAGTTCTACAGTGAGCTGAGATGAATCCGATGGTGCCACCTCTTTCCTGGTGGTGACCTTTCCCCATGGACGGCAGCTGCTACCTGATCCCGAACCTAAGGGCAGCTATGTTTGGGAGGATCACATAGTGGGAGAAAGCCTCTGGGAGAATGTCATGGCGCCATCAGACGAGACATGGTATCCCCTTTTTCTTTTGAGGATATCCCATACATGGCCAATGCCTTAATGGCATATTGTTATACCTCCCCAAATCCACCTAATAAGGGAACGGAAGACCTTTTTACAAGGTCTGCAAGTTGGCTGTCAAAATCTGGCTTGCCTTTTAAGGCTCTTAAAAACACCATCTCAGACTCTACCTACACCTAGAGCAGACTTGCCCGTAAAGATCTGAGAACACTTACCCAGAGTTTATATGCAAGTTAACAAGATTGGACTTCCATTCCCATAACCACATGAATACTGTGATGAGGAAGATTAGCCAAGGTCAAGAGCACAAGCTGCGCTCTAGTTGTTGCAAGCACATACCTGCAGCTGGAAAATGAAAACCAGCTAAGCAGCTGAGTGAAGTGCTCTGCTGGCATGAGAAAGCTGCCCCTCTTGGTATGGACCAAGAGACTGAGGTGACGATGCTTCCACGAGTGCCTAGAAGAGGCAGAGGAATGGAGAGAACCACTCCGGGACCGAGACCGCCCCTAGACGTACGCCGACGCAGAGTCGCCCCTCGAATCATCGGTCGAAAGCCCCTGCTGCCCCTCATATGCCTCCTTGATGGCCATCCACATTGTTATGGAAGCCTTGGAAGCCTAGCAGCCTTGTTTTGACTCCCCAAAAGGTCAAAAAGTGCGCGTTTGGTTTACGGATGCTTTTGGTTCTGTCCAGGTAGAATTTTAGCGCACGTTCGACATCTAGATAGTGCAGTACCCTCGGAGTGTCATCCTTGGGGTCCGCGAACAAAGTCAGTAACACCATCTCCTCATTTAGATGAAAAGAGGAGACGACCTTAGGTAAGAATGTGGGGTGTTCTAAGCACCACCTTGTCCTTATGAAATGTAGTATATGGCTCTGAAGAAAGAAGCGTCTGGATCTCACTGATTTAGTGTGGCGAGGTAGGGCCCACCAGAGGGTGGGGGGTCGGTCATCTTGGCAACTAGCCCGATACCAATGGACGCCATAAGTTCTAAAAGGTTTCAGCGCCAGGTTGCCCAGGAACACATTGAGGTCCCACACCAGGTGTGGTTTGACAGGTGGATGAGTCTAGTCAAGCCTGCCAGGTGCCTCCTAACCACCAGATAAGAGTATGAGAATACCTCCTCTTCAGAGTTCTTGTAAGCTCCGTTTGCCACCAGATACGTGCGGCATGCACCTGCTTGCGCACCCGAGTGTGCGAGGTGCGCTGAGAAGGGTAGCACGTCATCCAATGTGCAAGTCAAGGGATCAATTTCTATTGATTCTGTCCAGTGACACAACCTGGGACACTTACTTTTGTACTGGCTCCTGCTAGCGTTGCTCCTAGCCCCCTGTATAATGGCCAGGGTAGCCTGTGACAGATGTTTCAGGAAGACCGGTTCAGGAACCACGCTGCAAGGGATAATTTCTGCAAGGAGGGGTGGATGACTGTGGCCCCCTGCTGAGGGTGTAGGTGTTCTGGGCCCAGCAGGTGGTGTACAGGGGGCCTGGTCTGACAGGCTGAGCAGTTCCAAGAACCAGGGTCTTGCTGGCCACCATGGAGCTATCAGGATGATCTTGTAATGCAATTGTAATTACTACTCTGAGGTTTCTAAGCACGGACCCGGGCACTGAACCTGTGTTGCTCCGTGTAGTCTTGCATCCAAGATGAGCATGTTGCTCCCGAGCTATCCTCAAAGGTTCTGGATCTCCAGATCTTCTGAAGGTTCCGCAACTCCCTGATCCTGCAGATGGCCCTGTGCACCAGGAGAGTGGGGGTGAGAAGCGTACATGTTCATGTTGCTTCACGGGATCTGCATTGCGTCGCCCAGCAAACCCCTGCCTTGCCCGCAAACTGGGGGCAGAGGTCCACCTGCAGATGACCCCACCTGTTGAAGACCCCCTGAAGGACCTGCTTGTTCAACTGCCATTCGTAGTTGTCTGCGCCCCGCCTGCTGAGCCTGTCTGCCTCTAGGTTGGACTCCCACGGGAGGTGGACTGCCGACAGGTGCATGTTGCTCTCAGAGCTCATTCCCAAATGTCGACCGTCAGTCTGCATAGGGGAGGAGACCGCGTGCCACCCTGCTTGTTGATTTAATACATGCAAGTGGAGCTGTCTGTTTGAATGAGACTCACCTTGCCGGCGATGATAGGTAGGAAAGCTTTGAGAGCAAGCCAGATAGCCATCTCAAGCCAGTTGAGTTGCACCAGCTGCTCCCGACAGGACCATACTCCATGGACCCTGTGGCTGTCCAGGGTAGCTCCACATCCTGCTACGGATGAGTCTGTGGTAAAGGTGACCCCGAGGTGTTGGTAGCCGGAAGGGCCTGCCTATCCGCAGTTTGTTGTCTGCCCCCCCACCAGACTAGATTCTGGTGGAGAGGTTGTCGTATGCTGACCTGCTCCGCCTGCAAACCCTTCTCCTGGTTCCAGGAGGCTGAGAAGTGTAGCTGCAGCCACCTCATTTTGAGCGTTGTATGTGGCACTGCAGGAAGACATGCAGCCATAACTCCCAGCAGATGTTGGTTCCACCACACTCAGGTCACTGCTCTGAGAAAATGCCCAGTGGCACTCTTGATGGCTGTGATCTTGTCCTCCGATGGGAAGATGCTCTCCGAGTTGTAGTACCAGATAAGGTGCATGAAGGTCAGACTCTACGTGGGCACCAACTATGACTTTTTGAAATTACTAGAAAATCCTAGATCTTGTGGATCCATTAGGGCGGAGGCCGTATGCTGGACCGCCTACTGAGAGCTGGCCCCGACTAGCCAGTCATCTAGATACAAATAAATGTGATGGCCTTGTGCCTAGAGTAGGGCTGCTACTGCGTTCATTAGCCTTGAAGAGACAATGGGGCCAAACTGAATCTGAAGGGCAGAACCCTGCATTAAAAGTGAAAACCCATGATCCTGAATCTCAGGAAGGACCTATGGGGTTCCCAGATCAGGACGTGTAGGTAGGCATCCTTCAGAAGTAGGGATCACATCAATCTCCCGCACACAATGCCTCTGCTATGATGGCTGGGGTAACCATCTTGAACTTTTGGAGGGGGAAGGGAAAGGTTCATGGTGGAAAGGTTTAACAACTCAGACCAGCCTGGTTCTTTTTGTGTATGGCGGAAATTTGTGAATATAAGCCCATGCCCTGCTGTGAGGCCAGGACTTCCTCCACTGCCTGGCTCGCTAATTCAAGCGTATTTCTGCCAACAGAGTTTCTATAATAATGGGGAGGAAGGTAGAGAAGGAGGAATGGAGAGTCGGAAGCCCAGGGATACTACTGAGAGGATTCAAGGGTCCTTGAACTTTGTCCGCCAGCGGGGTATGTGAAGGGCAAGCTTGCCCCCCCACCAGAGACTCGTCGATCCGGATGGGTCCATCACAATTTCTTCCCCTCTGAGGGTGGGGCTGAGTGGGGGGTTGACTGGAAAAATCCCTTGTTAGCCGTCTTGCGTTTGCGCCTGTGCTGGCTAGGGGATCTGTCCGGTTGTCTGGAACGTCTCTCCTAGAAGCCTCAGAAGGACCGATTTGTGTCCAAGCGCTGGTGCTTTTGGCTATAGGTCTTATGAGTGGACTTGATGAGGATAATGATTCCACTGTCTGGGAGTTATTCTTTTTCTTAAGTTCCTCATCAGTTGTCGAATGGAACAGGTCACACCCTCGAAAGCCAGGTCTAGTATACTTTCCTGCACATCTGGGTTGAATTGTCACCTTGAGCTAAGCCATCCTTCTCATGTCCGTGGCAATACAAATGGCATGTCCTGAAGTATCAATGTGGGCCACCGTGGAATCCGTTATGTCTTGTGCCATGATTTTGGCCTCAGCCAGCCCAGCCTTGAAGCGAGCATAGTTGTGGGTAGGGAGCTCGGTTAGGAAATTGGCACGGCAATCTCCCTGCATAGCTTCTGGGTAAAAGCCACTAACATGGTGTGAGCATTGGCCTGGCGCAGGTGGAGAGTAGCGTTAGAATACATTTTCTTCCTAAACGCCTCCAAGATCTTTTCCTCCTTGCCCAGGAGTGCTGAGGCTGAAGAAGATTGTGGCTTGGAGTATAGTAATGCTGCCGCTATCACAAGGAATGTGGTTGGGGGTGCGCAGACAATAAGAGGCGGTCCCCTTCCATTTGCATGTACTTCGCTTTGAAACACCTATTGGTAGGCTGGGTAAAGTCTGGCTTGAGTCAACCTTTTCTGGCAAAAGCTAGGACATCTTTTTGAAGTGGGATTCCCATTCTAGAAGTAGGGTGTAGCATGATAACTTCAGCCAGTACACCCGCCTCTGGTTGTTCCATCTGTGGCTGCAGGATTCCTAGGGACTCAGCCAGGCCTGTCAGTGGCTCATGAAACGCTTTGGCTAATGGAGTGTCCAGGTCTTCCTCCTCGTCTGTGTCCACTGTTGTGTCCTGTGGGTCCAGGGGATCAGGAGGAGTGTTAGGTGCAAGCAGCTGTGGCGTGCTGATCATCAGTGCCGGACTGCCCTAACTGGTATAGGAATGGGGGCCGGGGCTGCGCTGGACCAGCTGCGGTATTGCCATGGGTTCTTGTGGCTGTACAGGGGGGAGCATGTCCCTGATCACGTCCCTGAAGATGGTACCCATCTGTGGTGATCTCATTAGTGAGGAATCCATTTTCACAGGCTGGGGGGGTGCCTGATGGTATAGGCATAGGGGCCCGGCCCCGAGGCTGCTGTGTCCTGGGTGTGCCCTGTCTCGCTGCATAGGGCAAAGTAAATCGGCCCAGCAAAGTGGATAGATAGGATGTGGAATAAGTGACAGGGGTTGACCAATCCCACCTGGAAGCTCGTTCCCCTTCATGTTCTCCGAAGGGAAAAGGAGTCTGGTGAGCAGCCATTTTGTCTGGCCCAGCGGCCATCTTGTTTTGCTCCCTGCCACCTGCCTGCGTCATGGAACTTACCGAGATGGGACCGGCTTCCACAAGTACGCTGAGCGGTGGTGGTTGTGGCCTTCCCTGCACCTCATGTCGCACCCCCCCCCCCAGACATTAATCTGCTGTTAGGGTGTAGCCCCTTGGCTCCGGTAATCAAGGCTTCTGGCCCATCAGCAGTAGCACCGGTAGGATCTTGTGACCCCCTTGGACTGGTGGCCGGTAGCTGGGGTAGCCGCAGTGTTCTTGCTGGTCTTAGGACCTGAGAAGTCCCTCCCGCTTGGGCGCTTCCTTGGGAAGGAGTCGCCTTTGCGGGGTGCAGAGGAGAACACAGCACCTACCTTGGGCCTGGTCTTCTGCTTCACGAATGCTTTGAGGTCCTCTAGAAGCGTTATTCTGAAGAGCTCCCGCCACCTAGCTAGGCGATTCTTAAGCAGGCGCGGAGCCAGAGCATCGCATGCAGTACAGCCGTGGTTAGTGCCAAGGCACCAGAGGAAGAGGGTGTGAGGGTCGGATGTTCAGAAGGGACCCTCGCAGGCTGGATACCTGAAGTCTGCCGTTGTCTCGATGCGCCGGGGAGGAGCGTGGCGCCAGAGGACAGAGCAGTACCTAATATTGGAAAAGGCAAGAAGACCAGAATACTTCTCCGGGAAGAGTGTGTGGAATTACAAGGCCGGAGGCCTAACCCAGGCGCACTGGTGAACGCAGTCCGTTCCAGGCGATGCTGAAAAGAGGACTGATTGGCGCTGGTGGGCAGAGGAGCGCATGCTTCCAGGGCTTTGCCCCTGCGTGCATCTATATTGAAAGGGGAAGATTTATCTGGTGAAAAAGTTTCCATCTCCTACCCCTAGCGAGGGACGCCCATACAGTATTGAGGAATGGGGACAGGGCGTAGGAGTAACAGTACGCCAGCAAGAGCCGGTGGGTCCACCCAAGTGAAGTAGGGATGCCAGGGCGTATTGGTAGCCATGCCAAAACCAAAAAATTGGTTATGAAGCACATGAAAAAAAAAGAGCAAGAGAGCTTTCTTTAACAGGGGAAAACGGAACAAAATCGAGAGACTTTGTTTTTCAAGTTTATGCAATACACATATATGAGAAGACCTGGCAAGATAATATAAGAGGTGGATACATTATTAGATAAAACAAACATTAAGAGACTATCAAGTTTGGTGGTGTTCGCAGAGCCCACATATGAAAAGCCCTGGCAGGAGAGTATACTAGGCAAATTAAAGGTACAAGGAAAATACATGCACAAGATGGCCCTGGCAAGCAAGTATACCAGGCAGTTGCAAGTGTGTTCAAATAGGGATCGTTTGTCAGATCTTAACATATTTTCCACCTACTCTCTGACTTTATTAGTAAAACCCTCTTCTATCCAGCATAAAAACGCTGATTGGTCGACAAAAATAAACTCATTTTGACGTCATATTGATGGAAAACGCAGACTGAAACCTGGTTCACCGATAATTTCAACGGCATCGCACACAGGTCCAGCAGAGCAGGGGGCCTAGCGTTCCTCCACAAACACCAGTCAGTAATTTCCATGGAGACTCTTCGTGGCGACACCAAACGCAAATCCTTTCTCGCTAATTTCCGCCTCAGCCCTTCAGTCCCCTACAGCTTCCTTATCCTATACAGGCCATCCAGCTATGACTGACAAACTGCCGAGTCTCTCAGACTCTCTCTCACTCATGCTGATCCAGCACTGCTGCACTTACGATGATGTCCCAGCCAACCCATGACACGCTCCCTCACGGACACTCTGGAAGCTCGCGGCCTGTCAATTGATCTCACACCTGACCCACATAGCAAGATACCCTAGAGACACTTCTGCACATCTGGCCAAGACTCCACACATCTGGAACGATCACCACGCAATCCCCTTCTCACTTTAATCCCCGACTCACTTTCACCTCTACCCACCACTTCCACCAATCAATCAATCCCTTAACTACCCCAGCCACCCTTCCTCTTTCAAATAATATCATGGTCAATCCTGACCTGGCCAATTCTCCATTTCATATACTTCCAGATCTATTTAGCAAGTAATGACACCCCTCCATTGTTCTCTTTGACCAACATTGCTGCAAAGCTACGACCTCCCCCCCAAAACCCCCCCAACAGTGTCCAGTCCTAAACACATCCAGACGATCGATCCACACCAAAAGTGGTACACCCCCTCCCTCAAAGCGCTCTAAACCCTCAAGCATAGCCTAGAGAAAGCCTGGAGGACGACCCCACTCCTTAAAACAGCCCTTGCAGGACTAAACGGGGCATACTTTTATGAAATCAAGAACACAAAATAAAAATTGGTTCAGAACTCCAAAAATCCATGGAGGTTATTACAAAATCCTAGGGGGAATACAATTCCCCCCAGCTGCATAACCACCTCCACCCCTGAAACTCACAAGCCCTCTGCAATGAACTTTCCAACCACTTTCATAACGTTGCACTTGAAAGACACCATACCATAACCACAAAGCTAGCTCTGATACCACCATCAACATCCAAACCCTCAACAAACCAAAACCCTTCCTCACCCTCCCGACCTACTTTCACCTCCTCTTTCCCAGTCATATTTCAGCTCTTAGACGACCCCCGAGCTCGCCTGGTGACCCTTGCCCACTGCCCCTTCTAAAAACGGATCCTTACCTCCACATGTGCTGGCAGCATAGCCCGCTCCTTGCTCGCATCAGGTACTTTCCTAGGGGCCTTAAAAACCTCATGTAAAACCGCCTCTCAAAAAACCCAGCCTCAATCCGCTCTCTCCATCAAGCTAGCGCCCAATCTCCAATACCTGCTTCATTGGCAAACTAATTGACCGAACAGCATATAAGCAACTTGACCTTTTCCCAGAAGCCAATAGTCTCCTCGACCCAGCTCAATCAGGGTTCTGACCCCTGTGTGGAACAGAATCTTCTCTAGTCTCCATCTGGGACGACCTTAAAAGAACTATCAACTCAGAAGGGTGTGATGCACTTATCCTCCTGATCAATCCACTGCCTTTGATACAATTGAACATACAATACTGTGAAACAGGCTCCTAACTCTAGGCATCAAATACTCTGCCTTTAATTGAATCACCATCTTTATTTCAAATCGCTCCCAAATAGTTCTCCTTGCCCCTTTCTCCTCTGCCCACCTGCAGAGTGAAAAAAGGGGTGCCGCAAGGAGTCCCCCTTTCACCACTCCTACCTAAACCCACGGCAAAGCTCTCAAGCGCTCACACAATCTTAGCTGCTACAGATCAGTTTTAAAATCTTCAAGATCCAAGCTTCCCCACCTCCCAACCTCGCCTCTTGTCTCTAGGAAATCAACCATTGGATGACTTACAACCACCTCAATCTTCCAAACGGCAAATCAGAGATCCTAATATGCAGTAAAACTGCTCTGATCCCTAAACATTTACCATTGCCAGCTTCCCTTAGAGCCCCCACCAGCCAACTCCACCGCCATAGAAAATCTTGGTTGCACCATGGACGCAGGCCTATCCCTCTCCAAGGACATCAATTCTGTACCCAGAACCTGCCACTTCCATCTACGCATCCTAAAACAAAACTTTCCTTACCTCTCTTACCCTCAAAGAGTCTCCCAATACTAGCCATTATCTCCTGCCTGGTCTACACCAACTCCCTCCATCTTGGCGTCCCTGCACGCCAGCTCAGGAAACAACATATCCAAAACGCAGCAGCCAGGCTTCTCTTTTCCCTCTCGCCCAGAGAACACATCACCCCTGCACGCCTCAAATTTTGCCCTGGCTCCCAGTTAGCCTAAAAACAACCTTCAAAGCCATGTGCATCACACACAGAGCGCTCCATAATATGGGACCAGAGTACCTTCAGAACAGAATCTACGAGCCCCCAGAAATCCCTGATCCATCTCAGCTCTCCTCCTCCTGCTATTCCACCGCACCACTCAACTAGAGTTGGCGGCTCGGCTTTCTCCTTCCTAGCTCTCAGCATCTGGAACACACTTCCGCTGCACCAAAAACGACCTCTCCTTCAAAAAAGCCCTAAAAACCTGCCTATTTACCGCGTTATCCTGAAAATCTGCTAAAAACCTGAAATCCTGAATAGAACAGTCAGTCACCCTGGGCAGTGCCAGCTGCGTTCGTGACATCACAGACTGCCAAACAACTGACAGTGCCGACTGTTGACACTATCATAAACCTGAGAGCAGACACTATCATAAAACAGTCATGACCCTGCTTCACCTCAAGCGCCACTACCTGATCCACAGCACTCACATGTAATTTTACAGGACTGAAGAATTACTGCACCAACCATGTACATAAAACGGCAAATCACAACAATAGTGATAGAAGCACAGTGGTGTGATAGAACCAACACCATCATCACTGCAATAGTACAGATTGAAATGTAGTGCAGGGAATTCATGGGAATTCGGTCCGCCGTAGCCATATACCAAACCAGCAGCCAAGGTGGTGGTCGCTGTGCAATACCACAGGGTGGGTAATCGAGAACCAGCTCAGCAACTTTATTGAAGGAATGGGGGGATGGGCATGCATTGCACAAATATGAACCATAGGATGAGCATCCCTTGGTAAAAGAACCTCCTTAAAATGATTAGTAAGCATTCTATATCTGGGTAGACTCACCACCCGAATTGACTAAAAGAAGCTGGAATCAAAACCCCAGCATCTCCTGTAGCAAATTAACCAGGTTACTCACCGTAGAGACTACCTTTACTCCTAGTCCATAGTCCCCCTTACCTCCATACTTATGGGACATCTCTCCGTCCTAGGGGACGGTAAAAAGCATCCAAAAAAAGGTTTTCAAAAATGTGTCTTTCCTCTTTCTGCGCGGGATCCGGCGCACGGCCGTAACCCCGCCCACCTTGGCTCCGCCCCGCGCATCGCCCATCAGTCCTTTTCTATCGCCAGGTCAGAGACCTATTAGCAATAACAGAGGAACCTTATAAGAGGGGACGGCGGGCGGGCGTATGGAGGAAAGGGGACTATGGACTAGGAGTAAGGTGGTCACTACGGTGAGTAACCTGGTTATACTCCTACATCCCGTCCCCTTTCCTCCATACTTATGGGAGATTCCAAAGCACTCCTAACTGGAACTACGGGTGTATGGAAATAACCCTTATTGAAAAAGGTTCTTCAGCACAGCCTGACCAAACTGAGCATCAGGTCTCAAGCTCATGTCAAGACAATAATGCTTACAAAAAGCAGATGGGAAGGCCCAAGTAGCTGCCCTAGCGATGGACTCCCACGGGACATACTTCTGAAAAGCAACCGCAGCTACCTTGCCCCGCACCAGGTGTGCATGAATACCCTTAGGAGGTTTCAGCCCTTGGATGGTGAAAGACTCTGTAATGCAGGTGGCGATCCACCGAGAAAAGTCGCCTCAGACGCCTGCTTACCCTGAGGGTTACCGAAAGTGACAAAAAGCTGAGAAGAACTCCTAAGCTTGGAAGTCCTGCCCTTCTAACATCAACACAGTGTAGAACCCTTTCCGCCTCTGAGGTAGGGTTCGGAAAAAAGACTGGCAGGGAGATCGACTGATTCAGATGGAATTCAGTTACCACCTTCGGTAGGAAGGCAGGGTTTGTCCGTAGGACCACCTTGTCCTTGTGAAAAACCAAGAAGGGATGCTCCACTGACAAGGCCTGGAGCTCACTCACTCACCTTGCTGAGGTAACGGCGACCAGAAAGGACACTTTCCATGATAGGTACTTGAGGGCCACCGTGGCCATGGGTTCAAAAGGCTTATGGCACGGAGCCGTCAGGACTACAGTTAGGTCCCACGGCGGGTGCGGCCTACGAAGCGGAGGGTAGAGGCGTGTCAAGCCTGCAAAATGCCTCTTGACGAGTGAGTTACTCAGAGTAGGAACATTGGTCTGTAGAAAGATAAGCGGAGACAAGCTGAAAGGTAGGTTCTGCAGTACAGAACGTGAACACCCGACTCTGCTAGGGAGGACACTAAGGACAGCTGTCACGATTCCTGCCCCTCATGTCCCCAGCCCTCCAAGGTGTCAGGCTGCAGCCAGGCCACGATCACCTACATGGCCCTCAAGGGCCTCTCCATCCCTCCAAAGACCAACTTGGAGTCAGACTTGGCGCTTGTGGCACCAGACTCACTCACTCCCATAGGATAACATTGGGGATTGGACTTGTTGTGCATTGATGGGGACAAGATGGGTGCCCCCACATATTTTGGTTCCCAGAACTGCATGTGCAGTCTAGTCTTTTGGGTGTGGTTCAGCCCAGAGACACCTGGGATACCCAGAGACTATTTAAGCCACGCCCAGGCTGAGAAACATGCTTTGCGTTTTCTGCACCTGCAGCGTGACACTCACCGTGTTCGGATCGGTTTCCAGTAGGCCTGCATCTTTCTTCTGCACTCAGCTCATGCAAGAACAAGAACACCATTAGGAACAGCCTTAACTTGCGGCGCTTCTACTCATCATTCATCGCTCCTTCTGTTCTGAACAGAAAAAAGGCATTAGTAAGCATTCTGCAAATCTTTGCTTATTTTTAAATACTGTACGAGCTTCAAACGCTTACCTGAATCCCAGCCGCTCTGGGGGAACTCTGTCTCCGGAACTTCTCATCCATCTGCAAGAGGGAAAAGACACTCCAGGTTAGCATGGAAACATCTAGAGGCGCAGCATACCACGCTTACTCACCGCATTTCTTCTTCATAACCGGCATCCACGCTGAAAACGTTGCAGCACCTAAAAGAACTCAGTTCAATACAAATACGAAAGGGTCACATCGCGCGCTCACTCACCTTCAGCGCTACTCATCTCAGCAGCACATCGACATCCCCGGACGCCGGCCATCATCTAAGGAAGGAAAGGAACAAAGTTAGAGAACTGTTCAAAAGATTCATTATACTTACCTGTCGGACTCTTGCCAGTGAAGTAACTAGGCAGCAACGAGCCTGCATCAATCTGTGCGCCCCTGCGCTGAAATCAGGACGGAGAGCACACTTTCCAAGAAAACAAGGTGAGCTGTGGATCAAAGGGAAGGGTTGGACCCCGGGGAAGAAGGGGTTCAAGCACACAGAGACAATAGGGAGTTACACTCTACCAATCCTGTGTTTCAGGCCCAGTCTCCAGTCGAGTAGACTCCAGGGAACGGTTTGAGGTTGTAAGAGGTCAGAACAGGCTGAGTGACATCCCCGTGGTTACAACAGCACAGTGTCAATCGTAGCCACCCACGGGTCCAACTGCTTTTCCAAACACCAATGACAGAACCTGAGCCATTTACTCCTGTATTGGGATCTGGTCGAGGATTTCCTGGCTGCCTGGATAATACGAATGTTATCCAAAGACAAGTTAAGATGCTCTAAAGACCTGAACTCCGGCACCATGCCGCCAAGCTGAGCGATTGTGGGGGAGGGGTGCCATATCTGCTGCTCCCCCTGATGAAGATCGGGGGGGTCACTGGTAGCCTGATCGGCAGATACACTGACAGGTGTTGAAGTTCTGAGAACCAGAACCTGGCCGGCCACCAGGGGGCTAGGAGTAGAAGGGAGCTGTTCACCAAGTTCTTCAGCTTCCAAATTGCTCGATGGACTAGAGGCAGCGGCGGGAAGGCATAAGCCCTCATGTTGTGCCATGGAATCTCGAGAGCATCCCCCAGAGAGGAGGCTCCCAGCCCCCCTCTGGAAGCATACCGAGGAAGCTTCCTGTTCACCGCCGTAGCGAAGAGATCCACCTCCGGTGTGCCCCAACGCGAGCAGATCCATGAGAGGACCGCTGCCTTCAACTCCCACTCATAGCGGACTACTGTCCGCCGGCTGAGGGCATCCGCTGCAACATTCAGCTGGCCCGGAATGTGTACTGCAAGCAGCCAGGCACAATGAAGCACGGCCCACTCTCAAATCTGGATGGACAGTTCCACAAGAGGGGGGGGGGGACTTTGTTCCCCCTTGCTTGTTGATGTAATACATTGGCACCACATTGTCCATGCGTATGCGGACCACCTTGTTGACAATGACCGGTCTGAACGCCTTGAGCGCAAGAAAAATCGCCAGAAGCTCCAAATGATTTATGTGCAGGAGCTTGTCCTGAGGCGACCAGTGGTCCGATACTTGTAGAAGATCCAACGTTGCACCCCACCCCAGAAGGGAGGAGTCCGTCGTGATCGTAACCATAGGAGCCGGGTCCTGAAAACCTGCACCCACCGACAGGTTGCTGAGAGATGACCACCATTCCAGGTCCACTCTCATGGAATCTGGAATTATTATCAGCTTGGAATCCAGGTTCACCGCCTGACGCCAGGAACTCCGAAGAGCCATCTGGGTCCGTCTCATCGTGAGACGAGCAAGAGGAAGAGCCAGCACACACGAGGCCATGAGGCCCAGAAGCCTCTGGAACCACCAGGCCGACATGCTCTCCGACTGCGCAAACATCAGACACGTGGCTAACAGATCCGCCATTCTGTCCCCGATCAGGTACACTCTGCAGTCGATCGTGTTCCAGCGAAAACCCAGGAAAATCAGGTCCTGAGAGACCGTCATGGAAGATTTCCGCCAGCTCACCGACAGCCCAAGATGGAACAGGAGCTGAGGGAGAGACTGGAGATTGCCCGCTGCAGCCAGCAGACAAGGGCTGCGTAAGAGCCAGTCGTCCAAATATGGATACACATGAATACCCTGGAGACGAAGATGGGCCGGAATCACCAACATCTTTGTGAAGACACGCGGTGCCGAGTTGTGGCCAAAAGGAAGCACTAGAAACTGGAAGTGCTCCTCTCCCAAAGAGAAGCGGAGATATCTCCTGTGTGGGCTCCAAATCAGGTTATGCATGTACGCATCCGGGAGATCAACCACGCTGAGCCAATCTCCCATATGCAAGGAGGAGCCTATCTGGCTGGGCGTGATCATCTTGAATTTCTCTTGGGGTAGGAAAAGATTGAACTGGGAAAGGTCTAGGATGGTGCGCAGGCCAGCCTGGTTGGGTTTGGGCACCGTAAACAGCCGGGAGTAGAAGCCCTTCTCCTCACTCCCCAAGGGGAACGGGTTCCACAGCTCTGAGGTGCAGAAGTTTCTGAACCTCTGCTTTGAGGGAGGGCGAGCCCGACAGCTGAAAAGGAGGGTTGAGGGGTGGGGTAGGGGGTAGAGGTAAGCGGAAGCCCACCCGAGCGACTGACAAGACCCATCTGTCTTCTGTGATGGTCTGTCACGCCTCCCAATGAGACGCAATGCGTCCTCCCACCGGGGTCTCGTGCGAACGCGGAAAACCCTCATTTAGTAGGTTTATCAGTGGCAGTGCCACCTGAACCTGAGGAGGAGGCCGAGGAGCAGAAGAAAAACTGCGTCCGTTGTTGCCTACGGCAGTTGTTCCCCGCAGGGGTATCCACTCTGCGAGATTTTCGGT
This sequence comes from Ambystoma mexicanum, assembly GCF_040938575.1. Classification (NCBI taxonomy): domain Eukaryota; kingdom Metazoa; phylum Chordata; class Amphibia; order Caudata; family Ambystomatidae; genus Ambystoma; species Ambystoma mexicanum. Next base: position 540,439,113 of record NC_090941.1, on the reverse strand, counting down.
CGAGGAAGCCCCTAAAGCCAGAGGAAGGTCGACTTTGTGACAACGGTCTCTGGGTTTTGAAAGGAGCCTTAACCAGGACAGACAAGGACTTAGCTGCATCGAACGGAAGGTCCAACACCTTGTCCTGCACTTCTTTTGAGAATTTAGTTGCATGCAGCCACGCCTGCCGTGAGGCATCAACCCCCAGCATAAGGCCCCGAGCCGAAGTGTCTACGTGATGAGCTGCAGCCTCCAGGAGATCCTGGGCCAAGACCCTGGCGTCGGATAGGCCTCCTCTAAAGTCTTCCAGCTTCTCGACCGGGATAAACTCCTCAAACTCCGACAGACCTTTCCACATCCGCATGTTAGCTCCCGCTAATATCAATTCAGTGTTGGCCTGCCTGAGCTGCAAGGCCGAGTTGGCGAAGATTTTCCTCCCGAGGGAGTCGAGGAGCTTGTCCTCCTTTCCCAGAACCTGAGTAGCGTCGTGGAAGAGGATGCTGCAGGCCTAGACTGCAAGCAAAGTGGCCGCAGCCACTACTGTGGAGGAGGGGGGCGGACAAGACGACAGGGCCACCTCTTCTAAAGAATGCAGCCTGCATCTCGCGTCAATTTTCTTATTGATAAAAAGTCCAGAGTGTGGCTTTTCCCAAACTCTGCGGACCTCGGCCAGAACGTCCTTCTGCAAGGACAGGCCGGTACGCTCCAAGGGAGACAGGGTGAACGCCTCAAAGCACGCCCTCCTGGGGAGCGGGTGCCTCGGGCACTGGAACATCTTAGAAGTTCATCATGTCCAGTACCCGGTAATGAAAAGCTTTGATAGAGCAGGGGAGGTCCTCGCTGTCCTGATCGCCTTGCGCATCATCTGACAGATCAGGATCTTGATGAACCGTGTCGGGCGCTGCTTTGTCCACAGGGGGCAAAGGCGGAAGAGTCGGAGGAGGCACCGTAGGCAAGAGAGGTACCAGCGGAACCACCGGAGGGACAGGTGGAGCCGGAGGCGCAGGAGGGCATATCTTCCTAAAAAGCCCTTTGAAATACTCCCTCATGGGGTCGGTACGCATAAACGTTTGGAATTTACCGAAAAAGGCTTCCTCCGGGGGACTGTTTCGGAACCTGAGGAGGCCTCTCATGAGGTGGACAAATCCAGGGACGTAACGGGGACGGGTGCCACACAGGCCCCTCCACCGACGTATCCACGTAAATCAACGGTGCCGATCCTGCGGGCAGCAAAACATTGTGCGGAAGAGGCATCCGAGCGTTCCAGTCATAAACTGACCGATAAGGATGCGCACAAGGACCTCTATGTTCACTCAAGGGGCCAAGCCCTACACCCGAGGCCGATGGCGTAGTTGTAGGAGTAGCACCCAAAATGGCTGCCGCAGTCGTGGCGGGAACGGGCGCCATTTTGTCCTCATCTGAGGGGAACTGCGGCACATGAGGAAGCGAGGCAGGGGTCCCCGTCGATGGATCTGGGATCTTAACTTTAGCCTTAACATAAGGGACCTCGGCAGAGCCGGTACTGTGAGGCCTGGAATGTTTTTGTGACATACCAACCGCCAAATTAGCCTTCGAAGGAAGGACCTCGGCAATGCCGGTAAAAGAAGAACTTTGCTTCTTTGCCCCCTCAACAGGTCTGGTGTCACCGCACAAGCGGGAACGGTGAGGAACAGCTTTCACCGACAAGGCCTTGCCAGGCCTCTCAGAACTGTTGGCAGCTTTAGCCCCTGAACGAGGGACCTCGGACCCAGGTCCGGTAACAGCCTTATCTGCACGGGCCTCAAACATCCGTTCGGTAACAGCAAGCCCACTCAAGGCCTCGGGGAGCACCCCGGTCTTATTTTTGAGGGAAGCCGACAGAACGGCCTCAAAGCAAGCTCCGGTACCCCACGACTCAGTAGAACTGGGTCTACAAACAGCCCCCACAGAAGGGGCCCCAGAGTGTACTCGGTATCCACAGGCCCCTTACGGAGACCCTCGGAGAAAACTCTGGTAGAATTATTAGGCCCAACGGGCACCTCAGGGTGAGCCCCGGTGGCAGAGCGATCAACGCCCCTCCCGGCCCGAGAGGAACCCAGAAAGGTATCCCCCGGCCGGGGTGCTCTGAAAAGTAAAGAACTTACCAGGCGTTTCTTCTTCTCTCCGATGAACGCCTGAAAATGTGAAGGAGTTCGTCGGTACACCACCTCCCACCGACGTTGAAGTGCCCAGACCGAAAGGGAATCGCAGTAAAAACAGGAGTCCCAACAGTGATCCGGACCCAAGCACTCTAAACAAAGAGGATGAGAATCCACACTCACGAAACGACGGTGATAAGATGAACAATCTGGAAAATCTAGCTTGAACGACATAGAAAGACGAGCACACGATCGCTAGCGAGAGCCAGACAGGAAAAAGGGAAGAAACTCTTCCGAGGATGCAAGTACGTCCAGTCCCGAACGAGCAGAGAAAAGGACTGATGGGCGATGCAGGGGGTGGAGCGAAGGTGGGCGGGGTTACAGCCGCATGCTGGGCCCCGCGCAAGAAAGAGAGGAAGGACACATTTTTTGATGCTTTTTTACAAAAGTGCTCCGGTCCGGTCCTACAGGACGTAGAGATGTCCCATAAGTATGGAGGAAAGGGGACAGGACGTAGGAGTAAGCCCTACCAGTACGAGTCTGAGTATTCTGAGGCGGAATTAGTCGAAAGGGAAAGACGTGGAAACGATGGGGCTTCGGACGACACTTGGGAGGACGAATCACCGGATCAAAAACCTAAGCCTAGTCGCATGGAAGACGTTTCCACCTGGTGTTGAGGATTATGATGGTGCTTATGCACGCACTTCGTCCAACAGTACGCCCTCGCAATCCAAGTAATGATTAAGTGTACTCTAGATGTGAGGTCACTTAGGCCACTAACATTTCATGTTTGTCTCATATATTGTCGTAACTTTGATCCATCACTGCCAAAAGAATATGGTCTTGCAATTCTATACATCATTCGCGATGTGGGGAAATCATAGTGGTCATTTTATGTATCTTTCACGTACAACCAAGAAAAAATATTTCTATGCCCCAAACGTTATGGAAAGCATAGTTTTTCACTTTTATAATGGGCCTACACTTTAAAGCCCAAGTTGATTGATCCATGAAGTAACATTTGTACTGGCAACTATGCCATAGGAAACAAGATTGCATTTTCAAATAAGGTTTGTACACTTATGTTAATTTAAATACAGTTTGTATGTTTCTCTTCCACAGGTGGTACAGGCTGGTGGCCTATCGTGCATTTACATGGTGGCTTCATGGGAGGCTTGAATACCGCATTCGATGTGTAATACCCGCCTGTGCCGTTGGTGCCATCCGAGCCGAATTCCCCAGTGACAGCGGTCAGTAGAGGGGATTTTCCCACAATGTGCTGCAACCCGAAGTATACAATATGTAGTACATTTGTGCCATCAACATCAGCAACAAAATTAAATACAACTGAACTTTTCTGAATAGCGGTTTACATTTTTCAGTGAATCATGGTAACGCTCACTTGTCCTGGCAGGGCTGCCTGGGTGGGAACGGCTGAGGTGCCGAACACCATGTACACTTCAAAGGTATCTTACGCACAGGGGCCATTGTACACATGGCCTCCCCAGACTGTCTCCAGACCGCGCCCCTGCAATCCACATAAGTGTGTCTCCATTCAGCAGTGTTCCAGCCCATTTCTGCACGCCTCATTCCCATCCATCCCCCCCACCACTATCAATGGCAGTTTGCACCTGTGGCCCCGCCCTCCCTAGCTGGCAGGATGGGAACAGCGTGGTGCCAAACACCATCTACACTTCAAAGGTATCTTAGGCGCAGGGGCTGTTGTACACATGACCTCCACAGACCCAGTGTCTCCAGGCATGCTCCCCTGAAGCAGACCGCGCCCCTGCAATCCACATAAGCCAATGCCATAAACACGTCACTCATTCACATACACACCCACTTTTCTAATTCTTTATAAACCCCATGATATTTATCCTGAACATCTGTGAGCACTGCAAGTCATCTCTTGATCGCGCTACCGGTTCTCCTGATGCTAACTACCCTGCTTGCTGAATCTAATAGTTTGTTAATCAAGGTAAGGGCAGGTCACCTAATCATCTCTTTTTGATCTCCAAATTTCTATTTCAAACAAATGTACACAGTACTATAATGTTCATTCATCTCATTGCCTTTACCATTGTCTGTTTCATTTGTTCTGTTCTCGATATATAGCAAATGTCATCAGTGTCAATTGGGACAGAATTACATCTTTCACGGACCATGTTTCCTTTTGATGCATGAAAGTATATTCAACGGACGAGTAACATGTTATGATTTCAGTCACATCAATCAATTCTGTATGAAAGTTCTCTAAGTGTATATGTGACTACGCTACACAGGTACAGAATCAAAACAAACATTGCATAGAAAACTTTGATATAATTCCATTTTTCTCACGCATTCATGTAAAACATTTTCAGGTTTTTCAAGAATGCCTGCTTGTATGGTTTACGGTTGCTGTTCTAAAGACCATGACAAACCTAAGGGCACAATAATGCATACATTCCAGAGGAATATAGATCTAACAAGAGAATCGGTCAGATATTATGGATTTCCGCCAGGGAGCTTGAAAGTAGAGCCCAGGTTGTCTTGGGGGACTTGAGGGCCAATCGATTCTGCATCTGCAGCCTGCACTTTAACCCGGATATGTACAACCAAATCGCAGTACACTAAAAAGAATCAAATCAGAACGTCTCGTACATTGCTTCCAAATGCAATTCCAAATCTATTAATGCACACACGGGACCAGGTGATTTCCAGATGATGAATTAGCTGTAGGCCTTGGGATACTGAACAGCTAACTACATGAACGGATTGGTGCTTTCGGTATAAATGTTTTACTATAATTTTGCATATTTACCAGATTGTATTACTTTATAACTATACCCCATTTTGCTAGACATCTATCCCTGGTTTTAGGAGCATCATAGAAACTAATTATGAACAAAGAAAACTATGCCATAGTGCCCTTTGAAAGAAGCATCTTTTTGTAATCTGTTGCTTCACATGTCTATTCTTTTAGGTGAGCAAATTGACTAAAGCACAGACCCACGCTAGTGACTACATCACCGACACGTCCAGTATACCAATGGTGAGCCATACAGACTTGCAAGGTTCATTTTATTGAGAGTTGGATCTTCCCACTTATCTAATGCAAATCCAATTTTCCCTTTTACCACTTAGTGACAATAGACTGAAAATGAAGGAGCAAGATTCTGCATCCATTTCTTTTCCAGAGTCAACAACAACTTCGAGCGCCTATCACGTCGTTTTATTTAGCTTTTCGATTACGCAAATGTATTATGCATGGAATTTTAAATGATATGAAATAGTTTACATATCCTGTTTGTTTACATAATGTTTCATTTATGGGTTTCTATTTATATGTACCATTGTCTGCATCCTATTGTCTGTTCAATTTCCTTGTTTTCATCCATACTAAAACAAGTACTGTGTTACAGGGGGATGCTGGTACTTTCGACTAAAATTACATCATCCTTTGGAGTTGGTCCAGAGTATGAGGTATGCATACTGACAGTTCCCTGGAATGAAAGAAAGTAAATCCTACATCGGATACTATTAGACAGTGACATTCATATAAACGTGCAGTGTTACAAACCCTTATCTTTTCAGTTCTTATGTTACAATTTCTACCCTAATGCAGAATACACTGTAAAATGCTTGAGTGCAACATCACAATCAGTAGGATTTGCACGGTGATCTCTGATCGAGTACAATCAATCAGGTGAAATTCCAAATGTCTAATTTGACTAAATGACGTACACTGTTTACGAGGGTATGTGTGTAAGCAATGTGTGCGATGAAAGACTGAGTTCAAATATGATTGACTTTTGTTTTTGTTATGAATATTCTATTCAAGGAATGTATACAAGGTCAGGAATGCGAAGAGGAGGCACATGGATCAGAGGTGGTGGACCAGCTTTCACGGTATCACAGAAAATCTAAGAAAACATGGGTCACTTACAATTTTGTTTCCTAAAAGTGATTTGGGCTGGTGTCTACATAACATTTTTTATTTCTAAAGTGCTATATACTGTATGTTGGATTTACATTGAACATGTTTTACAACCCATCTCCTAGAGGCCCAGAAGGAAAAGAAGTATAACGACACAGACAACAAATGAAACCAAAGATGCTGCTTGCCAAACAGATTTCACCATGGAGCCACTATTTGAAGCACAGCGTGGTCCAGTCAATAAGCAGACTCGAGATGCTCATGCCCAACGGTCAGAAAATGAATTGAATGTGACCGGCGAAGCAAGCAAAGTGTTGTCGGACCATTGCTACAATGTGGGAACTCACCAAGATGAAGCTGAATATAAGGAAGATGCTTTTGAATTACTCACCGAGCACATCACGTGCAAAAAAAGGGCCACCCAATAAACAATCGACATTCATGGTTTTTCCAATTCGTGTGCAAATAACGCATGCGGAAATAACAGACTGAAGCTTCGACGCAATTGACCGAGAAACTTGCCAAACATCTCGACTACAGTGTGTCCAGTTTCACAGATCTGTCCACAACAGCTGAGTCGCAAACCACATTCATGCAGGACAATAGTCTAATAAAGGAGCACAAAAACATTGTATTCGACAGCTGCCTGTTAAGAGTTTATACTGATGCTGAAATGTGTCCATCCAGTGAGGGGGAAAATATGCGGGGAGCCATTGGTGAATGCGACTCGTGCATATAAAAATCCATGGAAGATGTCCAATCGAGGGGAATGCAAATAGACCTCATAGCCACCGACAGATGTTTCAATAGTCATGGACAAAGCGGTTAACCAGGTTACTCACCGTAGTGACCACCTTACTCCTAGTCCATAGTCCCCTTTCCTCTATACTTATGGGACATTCCTCGGTCCTGTGGGACAGGACCGGAGCACTTTGTAAAAGCATTAAAAAAAAAAAATTGCAAAATGTTGGTCCTTCCTCCCTTTCTACGCGGGGTACAGCACGCAGCCGTAACCCGCCCATCTCCACTCCACCCCGCACATCACTCATCAGTCCTTTTCTATCACCAGGTCAGAGCCCTTCAAGCAATAACAGAGGACCTTATTTAAGGGGACAGCGGGAAGGCGTATGGAGAAAAGGGGGACTATGGACTAGGAGTAAGGTGGTCACTACGGTGAGTAACGTGGTTATAGTTCTACATCCCGTCCCCTTTCCTCCATATTTCTGGGAGATTCCCAAGCACTCCTCACAGGAACTACGGGTGGATGGAAAACCCCTTGCTGAAAAAGGTTCTTCAGCACAGCCTGGCCAAGCTATGCATCAGATCTGGAGCTCAGGTCTAGACAAGGTTTACAAAAAGCCGATGGGGAGGCCCAAGTAGCCGCCTTTGCGATGGTCTCCCCAGGGGACATATTTCTGAAGGGCAACTGCGGCTGCCTTGCCCCACACCAGGTGTGTATGAATATCTTTAGGAGGCTGCAGTCCTTGGACAGTAAGACTCTGTAATACAGGCAGCGATCCATCTGAAGGTAGTCGCCTTAGGGGCCTGCTTACCTTGTGGATTACCAAAGGTCACCAACAGTTGAGAAAAGCTCCTAAATTCGGATGTTCTGTCCAGATCGAACTTAAGAGCCCTTCCAACATCCTAACAATGCAGAACCCTTTCCGCTTCTGAAGCAGGGTTGGGGAAAAAACCCGGCAGGGAGATTGACTGGTTGAGATGGAAATCAGACCACCTTCGGCAGGAAAGAAGGGTCTGTCCGTAGGACCACCTTATCCTTCTGAAAAACCAAGAAGGGATGCTGCACCGACAAAGCCTGGAGCTCACTCACACGCCTTGCTGAAGTAACGGCAACCAAAAAGACACCTTCCATGACAGGTGCTTGAGGTCCACCGTGGCCATTGGTTCGAAGGGTTTATGGCACAACGCCATTAGGACCACGTTCAGATCCCACGCCGGGTGCGGTTTATGAACCGGGGGATAAAGGCGAGACAAACCTGAAAAATGTCTCTTAACCACTGGATTAGACAGAGTAAGAGCATTGTTCCGTAGATAGGTAGGCAGATACCGCCGAAAGATAAGTTCTGCATGACAGAACGTAAATGCCCGACTCTGCTAGGTGGGATACGAAGGACAGCACAGTGTCAATCGTTGCCGCCCTTGGGTCCAGTTGTTTGTCTAAGCACCAATGACAGAACCTAAGACATTTGCGTCTATACGAAGACCTAGTCAAGGGTTTCCTGGCCGTTTTAATAATGCGCATGTTATCCGCTGACAGGGTGAGATATTCTAAAGACCTGGACTCGGGCACCATGCCGCCAAGCTGAACGATTGTGGGGAAGGGTGCCACATCTGTTGATCCCCCTGGTGAAGATCGGGAGTCACCGGCAGTCTGATCGGTGCACACACCGACAGGTTTTGAAGTTCTGAGAACCAGAGCCTGGACGGCCACCACGGGGCTATGAGCAGAAGAGAACAGTTCACTGTGTTCTTCAGCTTGCAAATCGTCCAATGAATCAGAGGCAGAGGTGGGAAAGCATAGGCCCTCATGTTGTGGCAAGGAATCTCGAGCGCATCCCCCAGCAAGGAGGCTCCCAGACCATTTCTGGAGGCATAGAGAGGAAGTTTGTTTGCCGCTGTTGCCAAGAGGTCCACCTCCGGAGTGTTCCAACACAGGAAAATCCATGAGAGGATCTCAGCCTTCAGTTCCCACTCGTAGCTGACCATCGTCCGCCCACTGAGGGCATCTGCTGTGACGTTCAGCTGGCCCGGAATGTGTACTGCTACTAGCCAGACACCATGAAGAACCGCCCAATCCCAAATCTGGATGGACAGGTCCACAAAAGGGGGAGACTTGGTGCCCCTTTGCTTGTTGATGTAATACATGGACACCACATTGGCCGTGCGCATACGGACCACCTTGTTGGCAATGATCGGTCTGAACGCTTTGAGCGCTAGGAAAATCGCCAGAAGCGCCAGATGATTTATGTGGAGGAACTTGTCCTGAGGCGACCAAAGGTCCGAAGATCAAATGTCGCACCCCACCCCAGAAGGGAGGAGTCCGTCGTGACCGTTACCATCGGGGCTGGGTCCTGAAAACCCTCACCGACGAACAGGTTGCTGAGAGACGGTGACCACCACTCCAGGTACGCTCTCATGGAAGCCAGAATCAATATCAACTTGGAGTTCGGATCCACAGCCTGACACCAAGAACTCCGAAGAGCCATCTGAATCCACCTCACCTTGAGACAAGCGAGAGGTAGAGCCAAAACACATGAGGCCATGAGGCCCAGAAGCCTCTGGAACCACCAGGCCGACATGCTCTCCGACTGCGCAAACATCTGACACATGGCCAACAGATCCGCCATTCTGTCCCCGGTCAGGTAAACTCTGCAGTCGATAGTCGCTGCCTCCGGCAGGAATTTCCCAAAGGGGTATCCACTCTGTGGGATTCCCGATCTAGAAACCCCCTGAAACCAGAGGAGGGCTGGCTTTGCGACAATGGTCTCTGGGTTTTAAAAGGAGTTTTAACCAAGACAGACAAGGACTTGACCGTCTGGGTGCTGTCCTTCATTTTGGTGAGCTCTACATCCGTCGAGGAATGAAAAAAGCTCCCGACTGTGAAAGGCAGGTCCAACACTTTGTCCTGCATCTCCTTTGAGAACTTGGTGGCATGCAACCAAGCCTGCTGAGAGGTACGAACCCCAAGCATAAGGCCCCAAGCCGAAGTATCAACGTGATAAGCCGCAGCCTCCAGCAGATCTTGGGCCAAGACCCCGGCATCCGATAATCCCACCTTAAAGTCGTCAAGCTTCTCGACCCGAATGAACTCCTCGAACTCTGCCAGACCTTTCCACATCTTCATATTCACCCCCGCTAACACCAGTTCTGCATTGGCCAGCCGCAGCTGCAGGGGAGAGTTAGAAAAAATCTTCCTCCCAAGGGAGTCGAGAATCTTTGTCTCTTTCCCCAGGACCTGAGTAGCCGTCGTAGAAGATGATGCTGCAGGCCTGGACTGCAAAGTGGCTGCAGCCACCACTGTGGAGGAGGGGGGCGGACAAGATGCTAGAGCCACCTCTTCTGAAGAATGCAGCCTGTAGAGCGCGTCAATTTTCTTATTGACGAAAAGTCCAGAGTGAGGCTTTTCCCAGACTCTACGGACCTCAGCCAAAACGTCCTTCTGCAAGAACAGGCCGGTAGACTCCAAAGGAGACAAGGTAAACACCCCCGAAAGCACACCCTCCTGCGGAGCGGGTACCTCGGGCACTGGAACATCCAATAAGCACATCATGTCCAGCACCCGGTCGTGAAAAGCTCTAATAGAGCGGGGCTGGTCTTCACTCTCCTGATCACCCTGCACATCATCCGACAGGTCAGGGTCCTGCTGAACCACGTCGGGCACCGCCTTGTCCACAGGGGACAACGGAGGCAAGGGCGGAAGGGTAGGGGGAGGCACCATGGGCAAAGGCGGCGCTGGCGGAACCACGGGTGGAGCCGGAGGCACAGGCGGGCATATCTCCCTAAAAAGACCCTTGAAATACTCCCTCATGGGGTCGGTACACATGAGTACCTGAAACTTGCCGAAAAAAGCGTCCTCTGGAGAAAGCTTTGGAGCTGCCGGAGAAGGCCTCTCATGAGGGGGATAATTCCAAGGACGCAGAATGGAGGGTTGCCAAGCAGGCCCATCCCCAGAGGTGTCCACATAAATCAAGGGTTCTGAACCCACAGGCAGCGAGATGACGTGCGGAAGGGGCATTCAAGCGTTCGTCTTAAACTGGATGAAACGGGTGCGCACAAGGAACCTTATGTTCACCTACATAACCGCTCCCCACACCTGAGGCCGATGGCTTAGTTGTAGGAGAAGAGCCCAAAATGGCTGTTGAGGAGGGAATGGCCGCCATTTTGCAGCATGTCTGGTAGTGAGGCAGGGGTCCCCACCGGTAGATCAGGGGTCTTCATTTTAGCTTTTACACAAGGAACATCGGCCGAGCCCGTACTATGCAGCCTGGAATGTTTCTGCGACATACCAATAGCTAAACTAGCCTTCACAGGAAGGACCTCGGCACTGCCGGTAAAGGAGGAACTTCGGTTCGAACACTCACTCCTTGCCCCCCTCAACAGTTCTGGCATGGCCACAAGAGCGGGAATGGTGAGAAACACACTTCACCGAGAAGGCCTTCTCAGGGACCTCAGAACCAAGTCCGATAGCAGCCTTTCCACAGCGGGCCTCGAACATACGTTCGGTATCACCAAGCCCAGCCGAGGCCTCGGGACGCACCCTGGTACTTGAGGGCAGCCGATAAGGAGGCCTCTGAGCATGCTCCAGTATCCCACAATTCAGTAGAACTAGGTCTACAAGCAGCCCCCACAGGATGGGCCTCCGAGTGTACTCCGGTATCCACAGGCCCCTTACAGTGACCCTCGGAGAAAACTCTGGTACACTTTTTAGGCCCAGAAGGCACCTCGGGGCAAGCCCCGGTGACAGAGCGGTCGATGCTCCTCCCGGACCCCAGGAAGGCGTCTCCCAGCTGGGGTGCTCTAAAAAGTAAAGTACTCACCGGGCGTTTCTTCTTTTTGTCTATGAAGGATTGAAAATGCGTAGGAGTAGTACGCTGAACACCTCCTCCCCACCGCACTAACCGATGTTGAAGTGCCCGGACCGAAAGGGAATCACAATAGAAACGGAGTCCCAGCGGTGATCAGGACCCAAAAACTCTAAAGGATGGGGATCCGCCCTCGCGAAGCGTCGCGGACACGAGGAACAATTTGGACAGTCTAGTTTAAGTTTAGTTTAAACGACAGACTAGTACGCGATCGCTAGCGAGAGCCAGAGAGGAGGAAAAAGGAAGAAATTCTTCTGCAGATGCAAGTGCGTCTAGTCCCGAACGAACGGAGAAAAGGAGTGATGGACGATGCGCGGGGTGGAGCCAAGGTGGGCGGGGTTACAGCCGCGTGCTGTACCCCGTGTAGAAAGAAAGGAAGGACTAAACATTTTGCAACTTTTTTTGATGCTTTTACAAAGTGTTCCGGTCCTGTCCCACAGGACGGAGGAATGTCCCATAAGTATGGAGGCAAGGGGACGGGACGTAGGAGTAAGCAGTTTACAAAGATTCACCATCAATTTGATGTATGGCACGTTGCAAAATCTATCAATAAAAAAATAAAATCACAGCTGCTCGTAAAAGGGTTTTGAAAATATTTTACAGTAGTCACAGTCTTTCAGCAACCATCTTTGGTGGAGCTCCAAAACCTGTGATGGTCTGTGGAAATACTACTTGAAAAATGGTGCTCATTGGTGCACCACTGTTCCAACGTTCACTTATGGACAGAAAACCTACATTTTCATCAATGTGCACATGGACCTTTATCAGAGGAACAGGAATGCAAGAAGTAGTGAGGTTGGTTCCATCTTCACCTCCACACAAAGCTCTTGAGAAGATCGTGTTTGACAAAACTCTTCCAAGAGACCTGAATGTACTCACAGAATTGTGTCACACCAGAGATTTGGAGGTGTTCCACAATATGTGCCTAACGTACAGACCCAAGAGATTGCATTTCGGCATAGACGGGATGCAATATCAAATATTACTAGCGGTATTAGCGCATAACGAGAACATAGGGCGACAACACTTGAGAACTGGAGGAAACTTTGGGATGCTTCGTTACACAATGGCCTTTGCAAAAAGAAGCAAAAAATGGATGGTCAAGCCAACATACCAGGAAATGGAATTCGATTTTGGGAAAGATCTCACTGACTGCTGGACATGCATGCTCGTGGAATCGCTCATGATTTTGTTCGTAAGACACAAACATTGTCACAAAATATTGCAAACGTGCCCTGTCCACCAAAAGCAGACCTCGTAGAACAGTTCACTTCCCAGTAGAAATGTTTAGCAGTGATTTTATGTTCAACAATGTTTATACATTATACATGACCAATGGAAATCTATTCAACTTGAATGTCAAAGCTATTAAAAGTATAAAGAAGTATTAAGCGTCCAAATTGTCTTTTCAAATGTATCCTCTTTGTCAATTTATTTTGCAAAAAGTGCCTGTTGGAGGATGCCATAAATGGTAACTATGTGCTTTCCCCCGTGCAGCGAGCTCTTGTGCGTCCTTCACTGATCGGGGGAGGGTCAGATGTATATCAACATGAAAGCAACTGCAGGGTCTGCAGTCGCCTTAGCAAGCATGTGTCCATATAGCTGAATAAATATGCATCCCACTAAGGAATGAGACATAGGCTAGATAACAAACATGGCATGCAATAACTACTGACTAGGTAAAACAAAGCATGAAAGGGGACTGTTGGTGTGAAATAGGTGCATTCTGACCTATATTTTTTATGGGGGCATGTGTTCGGGGGTTGTTGCTATGGGATGCCACATCAGAAGGGCCGATCTTTGAAATCGTAAGACTCCAAAGGCCGCAAATCAAACACATTGGGGATAGGTGTTTGAGTTTATGGGAGGTGAATTTGAGGTGGTGCGGGTGTAGGGTCTGGGTACCAGATGCGTTCAAAGGGAACAGGGTCCATGGGTTCAGGGGACTGCGGCCTGGCAGGAAGGGGTTGGAGATCAGTCAGCAGAGACGGATTGTGCACCAATGTTGGAGAAGGGCTAGGTATGACATTGTTGTACGAGCACATTTTGTCAGGGCTCAAGACTTGCTACTTGCAAAAATGAATAGCTTCATTGCCATGAGAACAGGAGACAGGCTGAGCTGACAGAGGTGGTGGGGGCTGGCTGAGCGAGGTGCTGGGAGAGTGAGCAGTGGGGCAGAGAGCCTAGAAAAATAAGGCATTTGAAACTAAACTAAATGAGGTTCGCTGTACCACCGACAAGGAGCAACCTGCCATTGTTTACGGTGGTCTAGCAACAAGCTGATGCCGACGCCTTGCAATTCACGGTGCGTCCAATGTGCTTCTTTACCCAAAGGAACACCGTGTGACTCGCGATAAAGATTTGTGGATCGAAACAAAGAAATTTCAAATTTGGTTGAATATGGAAATCAGAGGATGTTCTCTGAGCGTTTGTGATATAAAAGCACATTATAAATTGCAGAGTATTGGAGGTTTCCTTTAAAAATAGTGTTTTGAATTCAGAATTGGGACGCGCTGTGCTGTGAAAGGATGTGTGTTGATATTCCGAGTTCTGCGTCAATTGACGTCAAGACGTAGGTGATGACTGGGCGCGTTTGGCTACGCTGCACAGTAACGTAATGGAGATAGGCAGAGAATATCGCTAGAAATGGTGATGTCAGGGGTGAGGGATATGATTTAGTGCTGCATGGGCCCTTGAATTTAGGGTGATGGATAAACAGATAAGATTAGCACAAGATGGCCGTGCCCGGCTGCCTGATTTTGCATGTGTAAAAGTGAGGAAAACTAAGGTACAGTGCATAGGAAATGTTTTTTTTACAATCGAGCAACGTAAGCTTAAAACCAGATGCCTGAACGCTTGGGACAATAATATTCTTGAGCGTACTATTTCTTTAATGAAAAGCAATTATGAAGGCAGACTCACTTATCTATTTGAGGTTTTATCTCTCTTCAAAACAAGGCCATATATGTTTGAGTGGCTGAAGAACCATGCTCATAATCTAGCTAATCAACTGCTGAAGGCTGACCAAAAATATGGGAGATTTACTCTTAAACCAAAGTTATTATATGGCTATGAGATTTACCTATTGGCATTACTGGATTATCTGCCCACTCTAGAAGCCTGATTTAGCAAAGAGCTCTACGGCTTCCTAATTCTGAACCCACTGCTGCAATCAGGTAAAACCTGGGCATTGTTTCATTGTGGGCACGTACAATTTGGAAAATTCTCTCAAACATAAGGAAATTGTTATTTACATTCACCTCCTCCTTATTTGACCTTAATATTTTGTTGAAGGCCCAGCACATGGCTACATGAGGTTCACTCATTTGGTATTCAGCATCCACCTGTGCTTTGAGAGATAATCCAATGCACATTCGGAAATTATTTGAGTTTGATTGGATTTTAACTACTGAAAAATGTCACTCGTATCCATCGCTTAATCATCTTCAAGGTGAGCATAAGAAGTTAGGAACTCTTCCTCCCTTTCCTTAGGAATCACCAGCAAAGTCTAAGCACAGTTTTCTGAGATTTTGCCTAAATCTGTGCAAATGAGACAAATTCTCGCAAGATATGTGTTTCTCAAAGAAGACGAAGTGGGGTGTCCTTTCTGCGAGATTCCCTCAGAATGAGAGTGTCAAACATCCATTTGTTCCGCTTTTCAGGCACCCAAGTGGAAACTCATGAAAAAGTTCACAGATGTGAAGGTAATCGGGGACGAAGAGAATATTTGGTCAATTTGTTTATCTGGTCATACAACCTCAACAGTTTTAGACTAATTTGTATTAATTCTCTGAACTTGGAGACTGGACACTGAACACATTTTGACAACAACCCAATTGCAATTGTTACCCTTCGTATTGCTCTTTTCTTTTTTCCTGTTTCAGTGAAAAATCTAAGAATTGTAATAACTTTCTTTTTTAGGCATAAGACTAAATCATGAAATGTATATTGCATTTTAATAGTTGCCATTTAATGTAGATCTTAATATTTTATGAACTCTGTGAATTGAGTACTTTATTATGGAAATTATGAATGTGTAGTTTTAATTATTCATCGTCTTACTTTCTAATGTTTATATGTTAAAGGTTGTTTTCAACCAAACAACATTAAATAAAAATAAAGCAAGATAAAGTTCCAAAATAAAAAATAAAAAAAATCAACGTTATTAAGAATTGCTATACAAGGAATGCATTTTACTGTGTTATATGACTTAGAGGTTATGATTAAGGGGCAAAAACACCTTTTGTCAAAGGATTTCGAAAAAGCCACCATGGACTGGTGAAGAGAACAAATAAAACCAGGTAGATTACATGAACTATTGCGCTAGCCAGCGCCTATTAAAAGGGCCACTAGCAAAAAAATATGGACATTTATAAATGTACACTAGATGGCGCCAAGTGATCAGACAGGCCACTTCAGCTGTATGTTCCTCTTACGGGAAGGCGGTTTACAATCGCCATTTGTACACAATCGATAGCACAAATGCACACATCAAAATAGACACGAATTCGAAATGTAAATAGGTTTTGGCTGTTTTATGTGAAATTTCGCTTCCAATGTCCCACCAACGCCCTCATATATACCAGGCATATATGGTCCCGAAATAGTAAGGTATACACTAAAATGAAGTTGCAGCTTTTTGGCATCTTCACCCACCAATACCCCAATAACGTGCTACATAAAACTTACAAATCGTTAAATACACGATGAATAGTCAGTCTTGCACGGAATACTGGATTACGTTTTGACTCGCGTGCACTCGCCTTGACGACATCCTATGAAGAAGCTCACTTGTTAAATACTTCAAGTAGGCACAATCTCTCATCCAAGAACATCTCTGGGACCACTTCTAACGCCTCAATATCGCAGTCGGGATGTGGATGGCCTTGGGATCATCACGTCACCTCTACTGGATGGTCTTTTGCCCTCCCTTAACTGTGGCTCTCCATTGCCCTCACAACTCGGCCATCCCCCTCAACACCCTGATTACTACTCCTGTATCTTTCCTGCACGTGCAATCCTATTCAATATCGGACTAACCAACAATACAACCTCCTGACCTACTACCCACCACCACCAACACTGCCATCTCCTCCTCCTCCTCCTCCTCCGGCACCACCTCCTCCTCTACCTCTAGCGCCGCCACCACCACCTCCTCCTCCTCTACCGCTGCCACTGCCACCACCACCACCACCACCACCACCACCTCCTCCTCCTCGCTTGCTGACATCTCATCTTACACCCTTCTCGTATGCCATCACCACCGACTCTTACATCACCATGACTGCCACCAACCTCACCCTCCATCACATCCTGCCCCTCTATAGCCAATCCATACCCCCCCCCCCCCTCGCCAGCAACAGATTCTGGCCACCTCGTCAGCCAACACATCTTGCTCGCCCACCAACGAACACATCTTCCTCCCCCTCGGCCGCCAGCCAACCCATCTTCCTCACCCTGAGCCGCCAGCCAACCAACCAACCCGCCCATCTTCCTCCCCCTCGGCTTCCAGCCAGTCAATCCAGTTTCCTCGCCAGCCAACCCATCCCCCTCGCCAGCCAACCCATCTTCCTCCTCCTCAACAGCCAACATATCCTCCACCACCCCTCATCAGCACCATAACGAGCAGCAGCACCACCACTTCCGCCTCCTTTGCTATCTTCTCATCCTCTGTTGTCACCCCCATTAGTACTTATACTGTCGCCATTGGCAACCACATTAACACCCAAATTTACTGGGGTTGGGTATTTTCAGAGTGTGCTTCTTCCTCCACCTGGGAGGGGCTCCTACGAAAGGTGGTTACTTGTGGTTGGCAATTAGGTGAGTGCTGCGATAGACTGTTCATAGTAAATTCAACTGCTTTGGACTCTTGTGGATGGATTTAGTCTACAATTGTCCCATCCATTTCGGACTTTACTCTTTCACCTCGGACCCTCCTGGGTGTTGCCTATACTGAGCACCTCTGTGTTGCCAGCAAGCACATTACTTGCTGGTAAAAGTGGGTAAGCCTGGGGGATACTTATTTTGTATAGGGCATGCACAAAATTTGCAATTTTGTATTACTGGTGGGAGCATTAACTTCCACGGAACTGAATTGCTGAAACTCTCCTTCCAACGCCGAATTCTCCACGATCAAGAAGTCAAACTTGAAACTTTGTACCACCCATGGTTCCGCAGAGTTCACTGTGGATTCTGCAAACTGTCAGAAGAGTTCTTAGATAGGTCAAGGGAGCGTGCAACAGTTATCTAAACACGTGTCACCACCAACGAGTGCAGGAAAACCTCCCTCAAAAGAAAAGCATATTTTGAATTTGGTAATCTAATGTTACTTTGCCAGGCGTCCTAGACATGTTGGTGGGGACAGGGTGGTCGGGAATTGGGCTGCCCTACTGGACTAGTGAGGTATGCTAGTTCTACACTATCTGTCCTGAGGTGCAGCACTGACTGTCCCGTGACATGTGATTGGGATTAAGGTGGGTGACCGGAGGATCCTGCCCATATCACCCACAGGCACAATATATCCAGTGGCTAAGGGTCGTGCCTGGCCAGAGTCACCAGCTTGCTTGTCCCCCAGAGCTAAGCAGTGGGCTTTGTCAATGTATGTATTGGAATTATAAAGCTCAAACCTAGCTGGGAATCAGAGCAATGCACATTTGGAGCGGGTATGGCAGAGGTAGCTGGTAGGTAGTGAAGGGTAAGTTTCACCTTCTTTCACAGACCATTTTCTACTAAGGAATTAACAGTATGCCGCACTTTTCAAATGCAATTTGTGTTACGTGAACAAATTAAATGAGTGAAAGGGAGGAGGAAATAAATGCTATGATGCACTTTCCAGAGACACAACTTGTTGACTATATTTAAAATTGAATTTTTATTCCTTTAACATAAATGTAAAGGTCACAGCCGTCTGTCACTTCATATATTTAAGATGTTTTGTCTAGTCTTGTAGTGAGGTTTTTAGTATTTTAATCTCATGATGAAGTGTTTTGTTAGTGATCAAATATAAATGCGTGTGTTAGAGGAACTTTGCCTTTGTAAGTGGGGGTGTGCCATTGTAAGTGGGGGTGTGCCTTGACCTTGCTATTCACCGTTTAATTTATGTAACTTTACAATGTCACATAGCGGGTCACAGCACCCAAAGGGCAGCAGATTGCGGTTATATAAACTGAGGAGCAAAGGAAATAAAAGGCGATAAGTATCAAGGAAAACGTGGGGAGAGGAGGTTAGGAAACTGGAGCTAGTAGAGTGCCGTCTGTAGGTGTACGACAAAGAGACGCCCAATACCTCTAGCCCGGTTCAAAAGTGTACGAAAAGTCATAATCAGCAACTGGATCCTGTCGAAACTAAATGCAAGAAAACCACAGAAACGTGTCAGATAAGAAAAGCCAAGCAACCTCAAATAGGATCATCCACTGCACAACTCACGAATACACGGATTAAAATCACAAATGACCATTTGAAACTTTACTTAGGATAAAGATAAGCTCAAATGGTAGTGCAGAGTGAATAGTGAGCAAAATGGTATTGTAAAATCTACTACAGCACTGTGTGAAAGCGATTATGTTTTTGTGGTCAAGTGCAGGAAGGTTATCTGTAATGTCACCACTCTGCTTTTGAACCATGCAACAGGGACCTAGAAATCAGCCCTACAAATAAAGTGTGTATCGGCCACTTTTACTCCCTAAAAATTGGCAAATACTCGCCCAAAATATAAATGGGGAGTAAAAATACTCCAAAAATAATTATAATAAATTAAACATGTATGATCTTTCGCCCCTACTTTCACCCTCCCAGCTCCATGAATAGGTTTGGATCAGTTGTGCACATACTATCACAGGAAGACCTTACTTGTTCCCATCCGGTAGCTAAAATAGTAAACATGTCTCTTCTAATGTGCATGAATAATTCGGTGCAAATAAATATTACCAAAACATTTCCTTTTTTTTCAGCAACATTTTTTTACTCACTTAAAAAATACTCTTTGGGAATTGGACTTACATTTTTACTCCCCCTAAAATCATTTTACTCCCAAATTTAAAAAAATAGGTGTTAAAATACTCCCACTTCAAATCTTATCTGGAGCACTGCCTGGACATGTGGTTACTTACCTTTCCTTACCAACCGAATTCCTGTTTATTCAGCTAAATTAAACTGGAACCTTGACATCCAACTAAAGAATATTTATTTTATTTCTCATTTTCGCCACATGCCCATGGGTCTCGGTCCACACGAAAAACAGATAATTGGAGCAAAGGAAAAACAATCAGAAAGTCAGGAGTATAGCAGCAGTCTAACAGAACAGGTACGTTTTGACTACAGGGAGTCAGCAGTTCTTATTGCGAGTGGTAGTGAATTCCACTCTATGGGTGCCTGGACAGTGAAGCTACAGCCTCCAAGTTTGGTCAGTTTGAAGCGAGGCGGTTTGAATTTGCAATGGTCCCCTGAGCAAAGTGTGCGAACCTGCTGGCCAGGGAGCAACTGTTTTGTTAAGATAAGGAGCAATAGAAGACCAGCATTATAGGCCAGGGTTAGAATTTTATCTGAGATCCTATGAGCCACAGGTAGCCAATGAAGTGCCTTTGTGGAGTCAGATACATGATCTTGACTGCGGTTGCCAAAAATGGTATGAATTGCGCTCTTTCGAAAAAGCCGAAGGTCATGTAGATTAGCCTTGGCCGTCCCATACAGAAAGCTGTTGCAGTAATCAATCCTTGAATTCAACAATGCTGAGGCAAGGATAGATCTAATGCTCGAGTGTGGGATACATGGGTTTTCATGTCAGTTCTGCATCCAGATATACACCAAGTGTCTTGACGTTGGTGGATACAGGAATTGGACTATTGGCGACAACAAAGCTTTTGTATAAGGGGTCAAGTTTGGTCAGTCGTTGGCTAGTGCCCTCAATGAAAAGCTGCATTTTGGTGCCGTTGAGAGCAAGAGATTAGGAAATCCTCCAGGACTGAATATCTTGTTAGACTACATTAAGGGCTTCATAGTCCTGTGTGTAGTTCCCAAATAGTTCAAAGACCACCTGGGTGTCACCAACAAAGTTGGTATAGCAGACACCCAGGCGGTCCAGAAATGGTTTTAGGGGGAGATGCAAAAGCCCAGCAGAACAACGGCGTGATTGTACATCTACTGCTACTTGACATCCGTGGGCCAAGGGAGGATATCCAGTCGGAAGCCCGCTGGGAACAGCCTGCTAGGCCCAGTGAATATTCACTGAATTGCAGGTTTGGTTATGCTAGGTCAGGGGTACAAATTTCAAAGCAGGACAACAAGTAAGCCACTTGCCCTCTGAATTCTCCACATGCAAAGTATACCAGTTCTTATCTGCCAAGATTCAATTATCACTCACTAGAGGAGTTTGCAAATTTTGAGGACTGAATATGTATTATTCTACTTCCACCCATCTTCTACTTCTCTACCCTCTACTTAAGGTTTCCTTTCCACAGCCTCTAAGGGTTCCTTTTCCTCTGAAGTCCGTTCAAAAAGAAGAAAGACCCTTGCAAGCATTACCACCATCCTACAAGACCATGCACTCGCCCAATCTTGCAGCCATGTGAGCAGATGACAATTCTCATGACGACTCTTTCAGTCCTTGTAAACATTTGTAGTCAAGAAATGTAATCAGTGACAAATCAATCGCAAATCAGTGGAAGTTCAGCAAATTATGTTACAATACTAGAGTTACACACTCCGTTAATACTGACCCGGATGCCTTAAAATGATTCCCAAATACTTACACATACCTGGGCATTATTATTATTTTTTTAAACTACAACGCAATCAGCACTTTTGTTCCCATATTTCTTACGCACGGATTGCTTTTTTAAATGAACTATGCCTAAGGTACAACCTAACTAGCATTGTCTAAACTGATACTTTCTTTCAAAAATCTGCGCTAACATTCCTAGCAAGAACCGGCACAAATTCGAAAGGGAGCTCTTTCAGGGCACTTAAAAAAATCCAATCCTCTGGTGTCAAAAGAGCAGGCTACCAGAGATGCGCTGCAGGGACTCCTAATGTCAGCGCACCCAAACCAGTGGTGGAATTCTAAAGAAGTGTACCGTGACATAAAAGCAGGAAACAGCGCAGGGGCAGAAGACTGGCATCCGCTTGCCACGGCAGCAACACTCACCTCCAGCACAGCTGCAGACCCACCTTGCAAAACACTGTACACTTCAACCACTCTTCGCCGATCACAGAGCGGCTCGCTAACAGGAACTGTCACAGTGTCTCACCTTAAGAATACACACTCGCAGGTGGGTTAAACTGTACTTATTTTGTATTTCAAATGGCTCTAGTGGCCGCCTCTTTTTCTCTCTGACCGAGGGATGAGCAATACAATGCCAAACCAGAATAGCATTGACCCTGGATTGGTGCTAGCAATGAGCCATCTAAGAACAACCTAGCGTTTGGTGATGGCTTAAAGGCAAACGCTTAATCCATCTGATCTTCCTGCAGTAACAATCTAGGGTTCCAATCAACAAATGCCCCAAGGTATGATTAAGGGTTGTGCCTTCCAGAAACACAAGTCTTCAACCTCTGGTTCTTCTATGACAATGTTTAGTTATTTGAGCAGTGCAGGTTAGCAAAAATATCTAAAACAATACCTTTTTTTCTGCACGTCAGGACGAACTCTTGAATGGAACTGCCCCAAACATCCACAGTTCAATAGTTGTAAGAAACTGACTTTTTCCAGCATTTGGTGCGCCGAGTTCTCACTGTCGTCCTAAGAAGTCAAATTTACTCACAATAATTAGTAGTGTATTTGTAGTCTGACAGCCTCCACCTCACTTCATACTCAGAAATTCCTTCTGGAGGGACGGGACCAAAGAACCATTTTCCCACCAAAACAAGGATTTACCCTAGCAGCTGCCGCCAGCCTTGTCTCAGTCGTTTCCATCTACCTAGGGTGTACCTGACTGAAGTCTAAACTTAACACAGAAGGTGGGAGGATGTACTGAGAAATGTGGCACTAGGAGTACAATAGTCCAAATGGTAAATATATGGGGACTAGCTTACTCATTATCTAGCTGAAAACAATTGCAATAATGACTGGCCAAAGCAGCTATTGACTAGAACTAGCAGGAAGCAAGGCCCATACACACATCTACCAAGTGACATACTGCTGGAAGGCCAGAGGCAACTTTGACTCCTTGCATCGGGAGGCAGACCTTCAGGTGGAGACAACATCTGACATTTGTAACTCCGAAATGCAAGTTTCTATCCAATAAACTATAGTTGCTGTGTATGCCAACTGCACAAAACAGGCACCCCCCCCTTTAAGAACCAAGGGCTGTCTGGAAGAGAAATTGCTTGCTCCTTTTCAGAGAATTTTAATGCTCGACCCAAATAATAAAGTACTGTTTCTGAAGTTGGATTAACTTAAGTGGAGAGAAGTGATGCCCAATTCATATGAAAATCTTATAAGAAATGGTATGGTGTGTGCATGTGGACAACTGAGGAGAAAAGGGACTTTATGCTCGTCAAGTCAGAACTTTACATTTTTACCACAGGCTTAAGGTTAGGGAAGTGTTAACACTATCTTGACTTGATGTAAGCCAATTTAGAGCAAAGACGTGCTAAGAACCTGCAACTTGCTCAACCGGTTGGCCAATTTTACTGTCACCAAAAAGACAGTCTCCCATCTGACTGATGTCTACAGAGGACACTGGCTCAAAAGGTATATGAGCGAATGCATAAAATATCACATTTAGAGCACCACAATGTCTCACCACCACCGGGTTGCAGAGTGAAATAAACGTCCCTGCAACGGCTTTAAGAAAAAACCCGGGTCCTGCAAGTATCAATAGCTATGCCTCAATTAGCTAAATCTGAGATGAAAAGCAAAAGCACATCCACACGGCAAGACACAGGATTAACCTGCCACTGGAAACAAATGACAAAAGCAAGTAAATTTACTCTTCTTTAAGACCTAGCCTAGAATTCTTTCCAGTGACTATAATCAATTCTAGTACGTTTCCATCAAAGCCATAGGTGGCTAAGCACCAAGGGCTCAAGAAGATGGCTGACAAGTTTAGAGACTTGGGGAGGGGGGAAGAACAGATGCAGGATCTTGTCCTCCCTCGGTTATAAAACATGCGTCCTCCGAGGCAGTTAGAAGCAAGTCTTCAAGGACATGCTCCTGAGGTCAGAGACAAATTAACCAGACACGAGAAACATTCTGCAAGTCAGTTCTGAAATTTTCAAATGATCCAGTGAATTAGTGGGAAAGGTGTAAATGTATGAAGAGACCTTTCAGGAAACATCTAGGGCATCTCTAATCGACATCATGCCCCTGCTGCAGTGAGACAAACTAGGAACACTTGGCAATGTGGAAGGTGACAAATCCATCCATAGAGGGGAAACCTATGTAGGGTTCGAAATTGAGGGGAGCTGGGAGCTACCTCGCTCCTGCTTCAAGCATAGTAGAGCCTTGTTCGCATGAAACCAACAGCTATCAGGAGCTACTTTTGGCTCCTAGGGCCAACTGGTGCCTTCCAAACATGTAAATGTGTCATGAACTTTGTTTGAGAAAGTTAAGAAGAATTAGAACACATCTAAACACAATGGTTCATACAAAACAGACAAAAAGGTTAAAGGAGCACTTCTGGTAGTTCCTGGCTCCCCTGCGGTAGCTCCTGCCTACATGGTGATGTCCGACACCCAGGAGCTGGTTTTAGCTCTTGCTTATCGAATCTCAATTTTGAGCCAAGTGAGCAATTTCTGAATTACCAGGGGATTACGTACCCACTCATGATAAACGGGGCCCAGTCTGCTCAAAGAGTCCACCTCCTAGAAGAACTCCCCAAGAAGGTGAAAGGAATAAAACATGTCCCACTGCTATTTAATTGCTAGTGGAAGATACCTGGCTCCCCCGGCATGTATACACAAAACATGGCCACAGTGATGTTGGTTGGGTTCTGAAACAATCTGTCCGTCCGTGTAAGAAGTTTGGAAGGAATGCCCCAAGAGTTGAAAATGGGCTCAAGCTTCAGATGTTATGTGGCGCAACCATGGCTGTGGAGACTACAGGTTGTGGACATGAAGATAGATCGGTTTTCCAGCCTCAGTAGCGCAAATCTGTCGTAATGGCAACAGGAGGGTCCACAGAGAATGGGACTCTGAACAAGAGATTGGTAGACGAAGATGGCGACATCTTACCACCAAAGGAAGTCCCCTCAAAATGAGAAATCTGGATCACTAGATTGAGGATGAATAGACTGCTTCTGGACAGATACCCAATTTAATAGTGCGAGTCGCATTTTTAACCAGGTCTGCGGAGAGGACAGTCTGCAGGAAGCCATGAGGCTCAGCAACCTGCTGTGTTTGACCTGTGGTTCAGGAAGACTAGACATGTCTGTAAATGGTGAAAACCCAGGCTGTGCCCCACCAAAAACCTATAAAAATTAAGGCTGAGGGTTGAAGTAAAAGAAGATTTCCGTGTGTTTAAGGCAACACTTTTTAGCAGGGAGTTAGCAGGGAAATCTAGTGCTGGCTTATTTGTCATGCATTATCAGGGATGGGAAAGTATACCTTCATATGTTAACAGTTTCTGTGGGAATCATTTAATATGGATGTATATGAGCATGAAGTTTAATGATGTCATGACACATGAAAAATTGGGAGTGGGCCTGGAGATACCAAGAAACGCTAGGTTATGCCGCTTATGAGGTGAAAATTTGATAGAGGCTGCAAAACCTCTACTACTGGACTGTGTAGCCCTGCAGGGTATTAGGAGTAGACATATGCAGTCTTGTAGTAGACGGGATAATGACAAAGAAGGACATGTGAGAAATATTTATGTCTTCTAATAACGATGCATGTATATTTTACTTGACGAAATTGTGTATTATCATTGAAAAAATTCTTAGCATTAATAACTTTTGTTATTGTAACATTGCGAATGACTTCCTTTTCATGACGTGAAGGAGAATAATATTTAAAGTTGACTTATTGCTGAATTGTATAATACTTATAAACGTTTTAATTAAGCGGTTTATAAAATATTAATTACAACCAAAGATTCCAGGGAAATTTAAGACGCTTTTGCAGAACAGCCCAGAAAAACTGTTGGCATGACTACCTTATTGTCAACTGGATGTCCTGGTAGTCTAGATTTATTTATCCTGGAACTTGACAAGCTCCAAGCCTCATTAAATCACACAATACGGTAAAGCCATCTACTAATAAGCGTAGAATAGACATGCCCACGAAGTTAGCCAAAACTCAAAATCTGTGCGCTTTGGTTTCTCCCTCACTGAATTACTCTAGCTTACTAGCTGTTCCCTTTTCAGAGTTTCAGTACTTTTCTGATGGGCGGGGGAGGGAGGGTGGACTTCCACTTATAAAACACCCTATCCTTAATAGACAGGAGCCCCAACTCTCCACTGTACTTAGTATACGTTGAGAAGTGAAATACGTTTAACTGTGGACACTATTATTAGGAAAGCAGGTGGGTTTTCACAACTTAATCTTCTTTATTACTTAAAGCGTTGCAGCAGCCTCAGACCTCTGCATCCAGAGCTCAACGGCATCCCTCTTTTGAAACAAACATTCTCTCTTCCCGCAACAGGCGACATGTTTAGTGCTCTATTATGGAACACCGACACTGTACAATTCTTAAAAACTCAGTATAACTAGATTGCACCTCAACTATATACACTTCTTTAACTATGTACATGTATACAACACACCACCTGCCCTTCATCCTGTAATATTGTTGGCAAAGAAAACGTCATAAGGCCTTTAATCCACTCTTCCTTTCCTCACCTTAACCAGCATGCCCTCTGTCAAAACACTCCTTCACACAGTTTTTATCATACCTTTCCTTATATTCCACATCCTATGCTTAGCACCATCACCGGTACATCTTCATAATCGCACACAAACTTCTTCATCAACCCTGGATGCAACCTAGAATTCGGTAATCGCTTCCTCAAGGCTTCAAAACTCCCGTCACCTGGTGTGGTGCAATTCTATATCATCTTTGCCACATCTGTTTCCTTGATCTGCGCCAACTCCACCCTTCCTGGAACCTTTCGTATAACCACCACTAGAGATGGGTGATCAGGATAAAGTCTCAAAGCAAGATCCGCTTGCGCATCCCAGGACAACAAGTTACTTCCTTTGGTGTTACTCTTGCCATGCCATGTGCACAACTGTCCCCATAGCTGAATTGTGCCCAGAACTCTCCCATGTCAATGGGCACATATATATGTGCCATTACTTGTGTCCTGCAAAACAAAAGAGTTTAACTTCTCCTTCCAAGTTGACCACTGTGAAGTCTATTCCACTGTCAATTAAAAGCCTCACGGGCACTGCATTCATCATTATCTCTGCATGAGGTTTAACCCTTTTAGGTGCTGCATCAACAGCGTTCACTACACAAGCTTCATCTTCTCCACTATTTCCATCCTCCTTGTACCAAGATATGCCTTCTTTGACCATTGTGATGTTTCCAGTGCTTGCAGCAGCGCGACACATGCCTTTTTCTCCCACAGTCCCTGCATATTACATGAGCTAAGCACTGCCCATCATTGGCAATGTGATCCGGGTTCCCACATCTGTAGCACCTTTAGACAAATGCCTTCCCTGCCTTCCCTTCCTTCCTTCCTTCCCTTCTTCAGCATACATCCTCTTCATGCTCGCCATTTTTCCTTCGTCCTCATGTCTTTGCTGTTTATATGCCTTAACCTGCTCAACAGCATTTGCACTGATGTGTGGTTTTCGCGAGCTCTGAATCCAAAGCCCTAAAGCACTTTTATGTTTGTTCCACTATCTTGGCAACTTCAATGGCCCTCTCCAGTGAAAAGTCCACGCCACTAGCTCCCTCTCTCCACAGAGCTACCCTAATGTTAAGATCAGCACCTCTTATTAACTGGTCTCGACTAATGTGCTCATCTCTGCAGCGAACATAATCACACTTGTTCGCTAGACCACGAAGAAAGGTGATCTATTCTTCAGTTGATTCTCCACCTTTTTGATCTCTTATGGGGAAGTGATAACTCGCTAAGAATTTGTTTTCTTTGACAAAGTGCTTGTCCAATTTTAATAATTTCACTTATAAAACACCTTTTCCTTAATAGCGGGGAGCCCCAACTCGCCATTGTACTTGGTATACGTTGAGAAGTGAAATACATCTCAACTGTGGACACGATCGTTTCCATTAACATTTTTTTTCCTAACATGATCAACAAGAAGTCAAGCAGGCGATGGCTCTTGTTCTTAATTCACTAGTCCGTCTCTCCCTGCGCCCCTCACTCCCCCCACCTTAACCTATCCATGGCTCTCCTTTGCTCAAGGCACGTTTTCAACAATCTCTGCACCTTCAGATCCTCCTCTGACAGGTAGGACTATACCCAAGCTCCATATGATGAAAAGCATGCATACTCCATACATATGCCACTTTAATCCTTGTGTGGCCTGGATTAAAAGCCATGCTTTTGGTAGCGGACAAATTGTCACCTGTTAAGCTGGGCATTTGTTGGCCCAAACCACCTGCTCCATGGTACTAGCCCAATCTTAGGTGACTTGAGCAAGCCTCTAGTTGAGCGAAAAGCAAATGGCGGGTTGCCTTTGACTCAATCCAAAAATAAAATATGAGCAGGCTCTTCTGAGCTACCAGAAGGCCATCAGCACAGCTAAATGACATGATTATGTTGATCACAATCTCAGCCTCATGTTCATCCTGGGAGCTATTTAATATTAGTTAAATAACCCTGCGCCTGCTCCTCCTTTGATTGAGTCAGAAATCCTCCTGAGAACGGGAGGGATCAATCGGTTCTCTCTTTTTGACAATATTGGAAAGATCAGGAGTGCAATCACTTTGATTGGTCCTATTATCTCTGCGCTCTTCGTTGAAAGCATATATTAACAGCTAATCTTCTTCTTGATTTTGAACCGGTCACTGATGAGATGGTTTTCAAAGGCATTTGTATATTGAAATTGGCACCCCATCCCCCTTTATCTTATCCAATCTCTCCCTATGGATAGTACTGCATTGTTTACCAATCCTCTTCAATTCACCTTCTTGAATGGAGTTATTCCTGCCTCCTTGACACATGTAGTGGTCTCTTCGGTTCTTAAAAAGCCTCAGTTTAATGCAGTAGTTCCCGATAGCAATCAGTCTCACTGCTTCCCGTTCTCATGAAGCTTATGAAGATTGTTACCCCTCAATTGTCTAAGTTTCTTGAAGGCAAGGGCCTCCTACATCAGGGTGTAGGCCTTCTAAGTCCGTTATGGCATCTATTCTTGAAGACCTGGCTTTGCTTCAGGACTGCGGGGAGGTCAGAGTTGATTCTCCTGTACCGCTCTGCGGCATTCGATACAGCCGCTCATGGAATTCTTCGCCATCGGCTGGAAGAGATTGGGCTTTCAGGTGCTCCTCTGGCTTGGTTTGCCTCTTTCCGTGCAGACCGCAAGCAGACCTTAGATTTCCTTCTATTCTGCACCATCCTCCATCTCATGTAAGGAGCCTGGGGGGTTTTCTTTGTCCCCACTTCTTTTCAACTTGAATCTATGGACTTTGGCCGACTGCATTTCTTCCCACAGCATTCTTTTCTATACGTATACCGATGATATTCAGCTGGTTTGTAGGCTCGATTCCCCGATCTGAGACCCTCCATCTAAACTGAAAAGGTGTCCGACGGAGATTGGTAAATGGATGTCTGAAAACTGGCTGAGACAATGGGAAGAAAGCTTGAGGTCTCAGTGGTGGGATCCTCATGGATCTCACTGCTGTTGGCATTGATACTTTTGGACAGACTCTAGGTCCCTGGCTCCTAGTAGTTGTGTTAAGAGTCACTAGGGATAAATAGTCTTCCCACTGTCTCTTGTGAAGCTCAGATTGCCTCTTTGTGCAAGGCTGGCTCCCTTAGACTTGAATCCAGGTCAGCTTCGCTCTTCAGTAGTCACTGCATTAATGATGGGCTCTCTAGATTACTGTAATGGTATTTACTTGGGACAGCCTGATTTTCTAATCCAGAGGCTCCAGAAGGTACAAAATTCAGCAACAAGCTTGGCTCATTCAGCCGTGTTTTTGACTAGCTTCATTGGCTCCCGGTGAGAAGCCATATTAAATATAAGGTTCTTTGTATTGTACATAGGGCCATCTTTCGTTCTGGCCCTACCTTTTTCTTGAAGGTAAGCTAACCGGGTATGGCCCCTCACGGGTCCTACGACCTGCTTCCGAAAACCATTTGGAAGTCGTGTGCTTTCGTATGTGGAACTATTCCTGGTTATTTACTAGAGATTTGACCATCTTCAGTGCTGAAAAAAATTGAAAACCTTTCTGTTCCAACTGTGGCACGATTGCAGGGATTGCTTGTTGGATGTCAGCACTCGAGATGCCATTGTGCCTTGGTTTTACGCTTAACA
Organism: Ambystoma mexicanum; assembly: GCF_040938575.1. Lineage (NCBI taxonomy): Eukaryota > Metazoa > Chordata > Amphibia > Caudata > Ambystomatidae > Ambystoma > Ambystoma mexicanum. Next base: position 540,409,111 of record NC_090941.1, on the reverse strand, counting down.
AATACAGTTTCATACATGCTCCCAAGAGTACACAAAAACAATTACTATTTGGTACCATTCCTTAATATACTTTAAGACAAGCCACTGGCAATGCTAAAGTTAGCAAGTAGGGTTTAAGTGATTTTTTGGTCAGTCCTTCACCCAATCCTTTTACACATGACTAATCATGCCCTCCTACTTCGACAACCATACACTGCCTTTTCACCATCCCAATCTTTACCTCCTTTTTCTTTTCCTCTTCCAAGTCTCCTTTTTTGCCACTGTGCACCCACTCTCCTCCACCCCCAGACCAAGTTCGGAGTTAGCCTCATCAGGGAACAATATGGCAGAAAACTTAGTTGATGGTGTTCCCAAATTGTTGGTGTATGATCCTACCCCTTGTCTTAGAAGCATCACTTGTAATGGTCATGTCTTTTTTTTTTTCTCGTTTTCCTAAAGCGAATTCCCAAGACATTGTTGGTTTTGCCATGGGAAAAAAATGACAATGCATTACTTACCGTAAAAGCATTTCTGATGGTTGTATCTGCTTAGATTCACATGCTGTGCATAGGTCCGACATCCAGTGGTCACTGCGGAGTATTGCATTTTGTTTTTCGTAGTCGAAAAGGGGACGTCGACAAGGCGTGTCTGTAACACTAGCCCTATAGTGACGTGTGTTGTACCCACAATCCCTCACGCGTCGAGGTCCCTCTGTTTGTATTTTTCTGCCCTGAGGGAGCCTTCTAGACGTGAGTGAGTACAGAAAAGAGAGAAATATAGAAAGATGTCTATGTTCCTTCCATCCAAGCGGGGAGGAAGGGTGGGCGCATGTGAATCTAAGCAGATACAACCATCAGAAATGCTTTTACGGTAAGTAATGCATTGTCTTCTGATGTTTGTTAATCTGCTTAGAATCACATGCTGTGCATAGACTAGCGAGCAGTACCCGGAGTTGGCGGTGGGTTATGAGAAAGAACAGTAGAGAAAAGATGTCTTAATACTGCCTGTCCCACCTGGGAGTCAGATCTAGAGTGTGCATCTAGACAGTAGTGTTTTGTAAAGGTGTGCACAGAACTCCAGGTAGCCGCTTTGCAGATGGACTCAAGGGGAACATTTGCAATGAATGCTATGGACGCCCCCATGCCTCGAGTAGAATGTGCTCTTGGCCTAAAGGGCAGTTCTCCCTTAGCAAGAGTATAGCAGAGAGTGATGCATTGAACAATCCATCTAGAAATAGTGGACTTTGAAACTGCATCCCCTTCTCTTCCTGCTGCCACCGAGACGAAGAACTGATTAGCCTTCCTCAGTGGTCTGGTTCTTTCCGTGTAGAACATGACCGCTCTGCGCACATCTAGTGTGTGCAGAGTCCTTTCTCCCAAGTTGGAAGGATTTTGAAAGAACGCTGGTAGTTCTATAGACTGGTTTACATGGAATTTTGAGATGAATTTTGGAGCAAACCTTGGGTGAGTGCGTAGAACCACTTTATCTTTGTGAACTGTAACAAAGGGGTCTAGAACAGAAAGAGCCTGTAGTTCACTTACTCTCCTGATGGAGGTGATAGCTATTAGAAAAGCAGTCTTAAGAGTGAGGTGTTTAAGAGATGCTTTGTGCATGGGTTCGAATGGTGAGCCCATGAGTCTGGTAAGTACCACGTTAAGGTCCCATCCGGGAGCTGGGTCAGCTATCGGGGGGTGTATTCTCTTTACTCCCTCCATGAAGGCCTTTATAACAGGGATCTTCCACCACAACACTTTGAGTTGGGAAGTGGTGTATGCAGAAAGTGCCGCTAGGTGGACTTTAATGGAATTGAACACTAGACCTGAATCCAATAAATGGGTCATGCATAGAATAATATGTGTGGGAGAGCAGTCAATTGGGTTGATGCTCTTTCCTCTGCACCAAATGACAAATCTCTTCCATTTGCTAGAATAGCAGTGGCGAGTGTTAGGTTTTCTGGCTTCCCTGAGGATGTCCATGCATCTCTGTGGGAGCTGTAGATGTCCAAATTCTATGCTCTCAGGAGCCAGGCTGCTAAGTTCATGTTCTGGGGGCATGGATGCAGAGTCCTGCCCTTGTCTTGAGACAGCATGTTGTACGGGCAGGGGAGTTTCACTGGGGGAGATAGAGACATCTCCATCAAGTGAGCGAACCATGGCTGTCGGGCCCACATTGGAGCCACCAGTATCATGGTTACTTGTTCCTGGTGCATCTTGTGCACTACCTTGTTGAGAAGGGGAGTAGGGGGAAAAGCGTAAACAAATCTCCCTGACCATTGAATCGACAGACCGTTCCCCTTGGATTGGTTCTGGGGGTACCTGGAGGCGTAACTTTGGCATTGTGAGTTCTCCAGGGTTGCAAACAGGTCTATTTCTGGGAACCCCCATTGCGTGAAGACGTCGAAGACTATGTCTTCGTGCAGTCGCCATTCGTACTCTTCGGGCAGGGGGAAGTCTCTGCTGAGTTTGTCTGCCAGCAGATTGAGTTCCCCTGGTACATGTTGTGACAGAAGGAACATATTCTGTTTGAGAGCTCACTTCCATATGTTTTGGGCCAGTTTGGACAGTCCTGGAGAGTGGATTCCCCCCTGTTTGTTGATGTAATACATGGCTGTGGTGCTGTCTGTAAGGACCATCACTGTCTTGCCTTGTAGGTGTTCCTTGAAGGCTTTTAGCGCCTTGAACACCGCTAGCAGCTCCAGAAGATTGATGTGTTTGGATGCTACGTTCGGAGTCCACTCTCCGTGAGCAGTTTGATGGGATAGGTGAGCCCCCCATCCTGTAAGGGATGCGTCTGTGGTTAGAGTGGCTTCCGCCGCAGGTGTGGCAAAGGGTTTCCCTTTTTCTAGGTTTTCTTTTGTCCACCACCGTAGCGAGAGAACTAAGGCCTGCGAGACCACCACTAGGTCGTCCCATAGTCCGCTGGCCTGACACCACTGGCTGTTGAGCCACTCCTGCATTGGGCGCATGCGCAGGCGCGCGTGAGGTACCAAATAAATACACGACGCCATCATGCCTAGCAAGTGCATTGCTTTGCGTACCGTCACCTCTCGACCGGACACATATTGAGGGATCTGAAACAACATGTTTTGGACCCTCTCTTTGGAGGGGAAGACGAGGCCGTCCTTTGTTTGAATTAGAGCCCCTAGGAATTGTTTGATTTGGCTGGGGTCTAGGCTGGACTTCTTTTCGTTGATGGAGAAGCCCAACTGGAACAAAAGGTCTACAGTCTTTTGGGTATTGGAGAAGCATGTTTCGTAAGAATCCCCTGTTATGAGCCAGTCGTCGAGGTAAGGGTAAACTGGGATGGACAACCTGCGCAGGTGGGCCGCTGCCACTGCCAGTACCTTTGTGAATACTCTCGGTGCTGATGCTATGCCGAAGGGTAGCACTCTGAACTGGTAGTGTTTGCCCTCTATCATGAACCGGAGGTATTTTCTGTGCGCTGGCAACATTAAAACATGAAAGTATGCATCTTTCATGTCCAATGTTGTCATGTAATCTCCCTGTGATAGCAGTGGGATCACTTCCTGTAGGGTCACCATACGAAACTTTTGGGGTTTGATAAACTTGTTCGCTGGGCGCAGATCTAATACAGGGCGCATGGTTAGATCCTTTTTGGGTACAAGGAAGTACACTGAATAAATACCTTCCGTTACCTGAGATAGAGGCACAACCTCTATGGCTCCTTTTTCCAGCAGTTGCTGTACTTCTTGTAGAAGGATGGCAAGATGTTCCGGTGACATGCGTCGTCCCCTCGGGGGTTTGTATGTTGGGGAACTGTTGAATTCGATGCAGTATCCGTGGGCTACGGTGGAAAGTACCCAGCGGTCTGACGTTATACCCTCCCATGCTGGAAGAAAGGAGGTTATCCGGCCCCCGACCGGTGTTGCATGGGAGGGGACGCGAATCTTCGCGTCACTTGGTGTTGTTAGGGGCTTGGGAACCTCTGGGGGTGGACCCTCGCCCTCTTCCTTTGCCCCGGCGCTGTCCTCTTTGGCTGTACTGGCCACTATTGGTCTGGAAACTCGTGGCAGGGTACTGTTGCTGCTAGTTTTGTTGTTGGCGTTGGCCACGAAAAAAGCGTTTATTGCCATAGCCGCGCCTGGTAGCGGGCTTAGAGATTTGGTCAAGAGTTTTGATCGTATCAAACTCTTTTTTAGCCGTCTCCAGAGCCTCATCCACCGCTTTCCCGAAGAGGTTTGAGTCTTAAACAGGTTTATTTATTAAAGACGCCTGTGTCTCCGGTTTGAACCCTGAGTTGCGCAGCCATATATGTCATTTTAGGACTATTCCCTGAACTAGGGAACGTCCCGCAGTTTCTGCCGCATCCAGAGAGCTCTTTACAATACTCTGGTTGACCTGGGTTCCTTCGCCAATAGTTGAAAGCAGGCGTGTACGTAATGGTTCCGGCGCTTCTTCGGCGTCCTTGCGCAGGTTGGCCCACTGCGCGTCCGCATAGCTAGCGAGCAAAGAATTGTTGTTGGCAATTCTTGCCGAAAAGGCGGCCGAGGATGTAATTCTTTTTGCAAGGGCATATAACCGCTTGCCCTCCTTGTCAGGTGGGGCCTCACTGGTGGAAAGTGGTACCCCTGCCCTCTTTCTTGTGTTGGTTACCACCAGGGAATCAGGAATGGAATGTCCCCTGATGTACAGCGGGTCTGAGGGTGAAGGAGTGAAAAGTTTTTCAATTCTAGGATTGACCCCTCCGATTAGTGATGGTGTGGACAGCGAAGGGATGATTCTTCTCCTCACTGAAGCGAGGAGGGGAATTGTCTGACTGACCGGGGGTTTCTCCTTAATTACCCTTTCTACAAAGTCTAATTCAGGGGAGAGCTCCCCAGTGTCCAGTTCGAAGTGTGCTGCTGCTCTGCGCAACAGGGCATTAAATGTGGGTTGATCGTCAATGGGAGACGTGTTTCTAACAGGTGAAATGTCAGGAGGATTTAGGTTCAGGACATCAGTGTCGGAATATATTGATGGTGATTGCCAGGGGTGAGAAGGTCCTTCTTCTGGATTTTCTCCGAAGCCTTCTCCTACCAAGTCTGGGCTGTCTTCCAGACCTTCCTCCTGGTTCCGTCTGCCTTCCTCGTCCATAAAATCATCCTCTTCCTCAAAATAATGTTCTTCCCCAGTGAGGTCATACACACTGTGGAAGTCTGGGGCTGTGTCCTGGTGCGGATTGACTAATCTTGGAATTTTGGCCCTGGGGTCCTCCTGAGGCCCTTCTCTTATTCTCTTTGGAGTGGGAGGGTTTTGGGCATTCATAAACCTCTCCATTCTTTCCATGCAGAGATGGAGCCTTTCCATGGTTTCATGGGGTACCCCTGAGCGGTCTAGCGGGGGAAAATTGGTGTCTTGTAGCTGAAAACGGCTCGACCTCTCCCATAACGTTGAGGAAAGTGTCCCGTCGCCCTCCGAAAAGCCTTCAGGTGTGCTGGGAATCTCTTCGACTGAAGGAGATCGTCCCTGTGTTTTCGGCGTGTCTTTCGACCTTTGCGTAGCGCTCGACGTGTCTTTGGGCGTCGGCTACCACGATCCTCGCCAAGCTCTCAGCGACTCGTATGTCAGCGGAGAGCTGTGGTTTCGACGTTATGGGTGTCGAACGCTCTACGGCGGCATGCGCTTTCTGCTGATGCGCTCCGGCCGGTGATTTGGGGGCGGCGCCCTTATTTGCCGAAAGCCCAGTCGCTGGTCGCGGTTGCGAGAGGGGCTTCGAACCCGAACGGTCCGAGGAGGCCGCCGGTGAAACCTGCGTCTCCTTGGGCGCTGATGCTCTCTTTGCCTTCGGCAAAGAAGAGCCATGGGTTGTGTGCTTATGTGTGGTCTTGTGTGCGTCAGTGTCGCCGGGGTGTTCATCCCCATAAGCAGGGCGTGAGCCGAGCCCGTCGGGGCCGGTGACAGACGACGAAGCGCGTGTGCGCTCTCTAGGGGGGTTTACGACTTCCGTAGCGGAGGTCGTGGTATCACGTTCCTCGTCACTGTCGGAGGTAGCGACGGTGGGTGGAGCGTCGGCCTTCGACATAGCGTAGGCCGCCCACCTTTTGACCCTACGGTCTTTTAGAGTCTTCGGCTTAAGAAGCCGACAAGCCATGCAACCTTCCTCCTTGTGATCGAGGGGCAAGCAGCGGTTACACCGTGAATGCTTGTCCTTCCAAGTAAACTTGCCCTTGCAAAGCGGGCAAAACCTAAAAATGTCAAGTTACTAGCCAGGCATAAAAAGTTACTCGCACCCTAGAAAGCGCAAAACACAACATTTCTTATTCACCAAGAGTGAATAACCATTCCAGTAAATGGCCATTATGGCTAGAGGTAAATGCAAACTTTGAGACCTGGTTCCACCGTCTGAGCGAACGAAAAACCTGGACAACTACTGCTAGATGCCACCAGTCTGCCTACGCTTGAGACCATTGTGCACTCTTGGAGAGAATAATTTCCTGTACTGCCAGTTTGGCTGGTCAGACGGTGCTCCTACATATCTGCTGCAAATAGAAGCCAGCTGGGTTTACATCACTTATTTTAAATCTAAAACCACTGACTCCATGGGCAAGATTGTGGCATGCTGGGTAATGTGATCATCTTACACATCAGCTTAAGGATCTGTTCGCGTCAAGTGGGTGGTTGCAATTTATGAAGCGGGCCTCGTCTTGGATGGGATTTTGTAACACACTTAAGGCCCTTTGTTGAGGAAGGGGCAGTTATGTCAAAAGGTAATGCTGCTTTTCTACAGATAAAAGATGCAACTCGAAGCTGCGAGTTTGAAAAGCCCAAGGTTCAATGTTTTCTGGAGCATAGTCCGCAATGGAGTGTGGATCATTTCACCAGCTAGTTTTCTAACCCAAGTAAGAGGGGCATTTTATTCATTTTAGAGCCAACCATCTACTGCTAGCAGCTGTAGTGGCTAATTGGTATATTAGTGAGATACAGATCATAGCCCTTCTGTTGTGATGGCATTACGGTGGAAGACTTAATTCATGGTTTATTATTTTGTCCGATAATGAATAAATCTAGTAAAATGTTTTGGTCCTATTTTTAGGCTGTATAATGTTCGTACACTAGTTGAGGCCAGGATGTTCACCTTTACTGTCCCCTGCAAGAATGTGGCCAATTCGGTTTATAGTTTTATTTGAAATGCCCTGAGCAAATCAAACGCTTTTAATGTCATTTTAACAGATGTTTTGTATTTTGCGCTTATTTATATTATTCTGTACTTATGTGAAATAAAAATTTTGAAATAAAGTTCGAGTAACGCTTGGAATGGTCTCATCCATGCAGGACTTCCTATTCAGAAGTTACTGTTACTCAACTTTTAGTAGTCATTTGTTTTGAAGGCCGATAAAGGGGACTCCTTGGGTAGAACGGCTGGCACCTATTTTGAGTCTACCTCTGCCCTCATCTGAATGAAGCTTGTCTCGAGTTTAAGACCTTGAGACCGTAACAATTGGGCAGTCAATTGGGTACCTTCTTTTCAGTTTGGCAATTTCCTGTTATTAGCGATTCTTGTAGACATGTGAATAGGTGTGCTGCAACCAAGTATTTTTGTAACGCTGCAGATATTATTTCAAAATAAGTACTTTACAAACAGAAGTGCGGAGCACATACCTGGAAGGTTTAAGTTAATTACCTGTAACCCCTGTTCTCCAGCATGGATTCACATGCTCATGAATATTCCCTGTCGTCAGACTGACTCCTCGGTAAAAAAAGAAAACAGTTGCTTGAAAACTGCATTTCTCTTAAACCAATCACTGTACTCTGGGTCATACTGTCCCAATCCAATGACAGTACTCTCCCTAAGCTCCATCCCTGGTGGCCATCTTCCGATTTGGTAAGCATGTAAAGAGGCAGTATGAACTAGGAAGAACCACAGAGGAAGAGGGAGGGAGGGTTCACATGTGAATCCATGGCAGACCCATGCTGGAAAACGGGAGTAAAAGGTAAGTAACAAACCCTTCTCCAGCATGGAGTCTGGCATTGATTCACATTCTCATGAATAAAGAATACACAGCAGTACACATACACAACCACAGGAGGTGGCAAGGGTGAACAGAGGTAATAAACACTAATCCGTGGAACAGACTCACCTCAAGTTAACAGGTTGCGTAGCACCACTTGGCCAACCCAGGACTCCTCCCTGGAATCCCAGTCGACGCAGAAGAACCTTGTTAAGTTGTGTGTGGACCTCCATGTAGCATCCCTGCAGATGTCGAGCAAGGGCTCTCGGCCGGCACAAGAGAGGTCTATTAGCCAGCCGATGACAGTGCATGCAGGAGACAGAAGCTTTCAACAAGGCCTTTCCATGATTCTCAGTTCCAAAATTGATGCACTGAGAAGTCTTCCAAAAACTTTGTGCGTACCACGTAAAACTTCAAGACACGAGCAACGTCCAGCAAATGCAAAGCCCTCTCCACTGGCGACAACGGATTTGGGAAGAAAACCAGCAACACCAAAGGCTTGTTGAGGTGGAACTCCAACAGCACCTTCGGCGTAAAGGTGGGGTGTGTACACAGAACCACACTCGTAGCATGGAAGGACAAGTACAGCTGTTTGCAAGACAGGGCCTGATCTCCCCGACCTGCCTGGCCGAGGTGATCACCACGAGGAAAGCAGTCTTCCACGATAGGAACTTCAGCAGGGCCAGATTCATCGGTTTTAAGGGGACACCCATGAGCTTAGTCAAGACCACATGGAGTTCCCAAGCAGGGGCCGGAGTCTTCACTGGCGGAAGTCCTGAAGAGGCCCTTGACGAGTCTGTGCAACCACAGGGAAGGCCTACCCGGCATCCTGGTGTGAGGGGATATGGCGGCCAGGTGCACTTTGATAGAGGTCCAGCATTGGAGCCAGTCCAGCACTGGCCAAGGAAAGCAGGTATGGCAGGAGCTGCAGCGCTGAGGCACGCAGAGGAGTGATCTTCTGAGCCCGGCACACAGAGAAGCGCTTCCGCTTAAGGCTGTAGCACGTCAACATCGAAGCAGCTCTTGCCATGTAAAGGATGTCCTTACATTCCAACGGCAGAGAATAATGTCCAAACTCTAAGGCAGCAGGAGCCAGGTCGTGAGGTTCAGCGACGCCGAGTCATGGTGCAGAATCACCCCACCGTCTCTGGCGAGAATATCAGAAACTAGAAGCAGCCTGATGAATGTGGCCGCCAGCAGACGTAGCATGTCTGGATACTGACGGAGACCCACTATTGCCCATTTGGCAGAAACATGTGTCTGCAATGTCTAACACCACTGTAATGGCGTGGACCGAGGCCACCCCCCTCCTGAAATAGAGCCTCAACTTACTTGTCTTCAGGCAAGAAGTCCAACTAAGTATGAGGATCCCCGCACCTGGGAAACCTGTACAATAAGGATATACTACAAGCCCAGTCCATATATTGTTCAATTAGTCTTCGTCCCTTCTAAAATGTTTCTACAATCCCAATGAACCTGGAATAGCAGAGTTCGTCGAGGAGGCGTTGAGGGATCCTTTGAGTGACTCCCTTTAAAGGAGGAGCCACGGATAGTCGGTGGGCCTCGAAGAAAGTGAACTCTGCGTCGAGAATCCTCCATGGAAGTTCGGCGGCGTCAAGGGAGCAGCTTCGGTGGTGCTCGTCGACGAGTCAAAGAAGTCATGCAAGTAAGAGGCGTGCGGGGCACCTCAATGTCGATAGTTCAGGACTGCAAAGAGTTTGTGAAGAACTTTGGCCCAGCAAGGGCGTTGAGTCGTCTGGTGTCTCTACGGTCTTTGGGTAGCGGGAAACCCACCGGCGGATGCTCCTCAGCGTGTCAACAGCCTGGCCTTCTCCAGTGGGATAAGGCGGTCGGCGGTGCGGACGAGCGCGTCCGGGAATCAAATGTCTTAATCAATGGAGCGTGGGCTCCGGTCTTCGATGGCACTGTGTCAAACGGTCCCCGCTTCTGGGCAACACAGCTTCGACGAGACTCCAGCTGTTATAGCAAACCCTTGTCAACGCTGGTGGACGGAATGTCCGGTGCTTATCTTCGTTCTCCTCGGCGGTCCCAGTCTCCGGTCGGCAGCCTGTTCGAGGGTCGGACTTCCAGGGAGCTTCGGCAAAGGTTAGCGGTGCGCAATAATCCCTCGAAGCTTGGGAAGAGGGCGCCTAACCAGGTCCTCTCTCGGATCAGTCTTGACGCCACAGCGGCTTTCAGATTGTGGTGTAGGTAACAGCAGTCAACCTTCTACTTCGTGCTCGGATTCGAGATCAAGCATAAGTTTCAACTTCAGCTTCTGAACGAAGTCTAGCAGTGAGAGGCCCACAGTTATACTGTTGATCGCATTCATTCTGCTGGGTCAGACTCAGGCAACCAATCACTCAAAAGGGCATTCAGCAGTCAGACAGCCAATCAGGCATAAAGTGCATTTAGGCCATTCTCCTCCCTCTCAGACACTCACAACAAGGAATGTTTATTGGGACAAGTAGCCAGCCATTCAACACACTGCATTCATACCAGTTTTGGGCAGGGCTGTCAATGTGTTTCATACCAGAAATCCACAAAAAGAAGTGCATATTGGTCACACACTCCATTCACCCAGGTCCCACCCACAGGGTGTACCCACAACAGTCACTGGGAAGGCTCCAGCCAGTCTGACCTGGACTTCACTACAATACCATATATGGAACTTCCACCAAACAGCCAGTCAGGGGGCAGGGACAGAGTCCGGGATTCCCAGGTATTTAGGAAAATAAGATAACAGGCAATAGAAAGCAAGAGGCCATCTTGTTTCCCATCAGGAATCAACTGATTCCAATGGCAGGGCGTGGGCATCCCAAAATGAAGGTTACTCCGAGCACCTGTCAAATTCAGCATGGAGCTGCCACCAGCCCATACCCTGCTTTGTGGGCCACACACAGGTGCCCAAAAACATACACTAGGGGCACAGGGTTGTACCACCACACATGGGTGCCATAAGGGTATCCCATGGGTCTGTACACCAAACCAAAAACAGGAAGAGCTGCACTGCCAAGAGTCCCACATGGACTCCTGGGCAGAAAAAACAGAACACACATGAAAAAGTACTACAGGACAAGGACAGGGAGGCCCCGTCCCTCCAATGCATTTCCAGCATCACTTACCAAAAGGCCATATTTTCACCATGGATTGTATCCAGGGAGTAATGATTAACAAAGGTGTGGATAGAAGCCCATGTGGCTGCATTACAAATATTCCTTATAGGAACTCCCCGCTGCAGGGCTGTGGAAGTAGCCACGCCCCTAGTGGAATGAGCTTGCAACACTTCAGGAGGGTCCTTGCCCACCAAATGGTAACATTCAGTAATGGGGAGGATAATCCACCTGGACATCTGTTTTGTAACAGCCTAGCCCAACCAGTGACCAGCATACCCCACAAAGAGCTGCTCGTCCACTCTGACCTTGGACATCCTAGAAATATAAGATCTCAGAGCTCTCCTAGGGTCCAACCTATGGAGTCGCTCCTCTTCGTTTCAAGGATGAGGAGGAGGATAGAAAGAAGGAAGAACCACTTTCTGGCTCAAATGAAATTCAGCCACTACCTTAGGTAGAAAGGAAGGACGTACCCTCAGTACAACCCTATCCTTGTGGAACACAGTAAAGAGCGGCTTAGATGAAAGTGCCTGCAATTCACTCACTCTGCGAGCGGAAGGAACCACAATCGAGAACACAGTCTTGAAGGACTATCTCAAAGGACAAGAGTGCAAAGGTTCAAACGGAGCGCCCATGAGGAATTTCAAAACCAATTTCAGATCCCAAACCGGCACCTGGAAAGGGTTCGGCAGGAACACATTATTAAGTCCTTTAAGAAATTGGGAAATCAAAGGAATCTTAAACTAAGAACATTCTTCAGACGAGCGCTTGAAGATAGATCGCGCCGCCAGGTAACCCTTAATGGTACCCTCTTGAAGGTCCCTGTGGGCCAAAGAAAGCAAGAAAGACAACACCACAGGAATGGAGCAGTGAAAAGGATAAACATTTTTTCCTCTGCACCAGTCGCAAAACATACGCCAACGGTACAGGGATTTTGTTGCCGGCCTCCTGGCCGAAAGCAACACCTCCATCACATCATCTAGGAGGTCACAATCCCTATACCTCAACCTTTCAGATACCAAGCGTGAAGGTTGAGAGTCCTGACCTCTAAACGGAGAACCTGACACCCACGCCACTCCCTGCACAAGAGCAGATCCTCTTGGTATGGAAGACTGCGTGGAGGGCAGATGGACATTTCTAGAAGGTCTGCCTACCACGCTCTCCTGGCCCAATCCGGAGCAATGAGGATCATGTGGGATCCGAACCTCCGTAACCTCCTTAACAATTGAGGAATGACGGGGACTGGAGGAAACGAGTGCAGCAGTGGGAATGACCAATCCACTACAAATGCATCGCCTAAGGCCCCTCTTGGAGGAAATTCCCTTAAGCAGAATCTCTCACACTTCCGATTGGCACTGGTGGCGAAGAGATCCACTTGTGGGGTTCCCCATAGGGCGAAGATCTCCAGAAGGACTTCCTGAGCCAATTCCCACTAATGAGAGATCTTGCTCTACCTGCTCAAGGCGTCTGCCACTGCACTGTCCTCTCCGGCCAGATGAACTGACGAGAGCGAAATTCCCTGCTGGATTCCCCAGAAACAGAGCTGCATTGCCTCTGCACAACGGGAGCGACCCTACCCCCCCCCCCCCACACTTTTTTGTTGAGGCAATGCATGGCCACTGTGCTGTCTATCATGATCAGGACACTCTTCCCCCGCACAGACGGCAGAAAAGCATTCAGGGCCAGCCTGATGGCCCTCAACAGGTTGATGTGGAGTTTGGAGTCCGACAGACCAGCGACACTGGTGGTCAAGTCTTTGGCATGAACTCCCCATCCTGTGAGGGAAGAGTCCGTCACTACAGTCACCTCCGGCCATGGTTGCCAAAACGGCTCCCCCTTCATCAGGTTCCCCTCGTTGGCGCATCACAAAAGATCCTGGGAGACCGAGAGTGGAATCTGAACGTGATCCAACATCTTGCCTGATAACTGCGACAACTGCATCTTGAGAACCCATTGCAGGGATCTCATCCTCAGCCTGGCCTCTGACACCAGAAAAATGCAGGATGCCATGAGGCCGAGCAACCTTAATCCAAAAGCCGGGAGACTCTGGGCATGTTCAAACTTGTCCACCATCTGCACAATATGATGAGCCCTTACCTTGGGAGGCGAGCACTTCCCCAATGACTTGTCCAACACAGCCGCGATGTACTGGAGCTGTTGGGAGGGTGTCAGATGCAACATATTGAAATTGAGGGAGAAGCCCAGCCCTATGGAGGGAGCGGCAGGTGAGACCGAGGTGATCCAATGCTTGCTCGGGAGAACGTGCACGGATCAGCCAGTCGCCCAGGTAGGGGTAGACGTGAATCCCCCCCCCCTCACCCGAGATACGGCACCACCATTAGCTTGGTGAAGACCCTCAGACCCTCGGTCGGAGGTCAATCCTAATGGCAGGACCCAAAACTGAAAATGCGAGTCGCCAGCCGCAAACCTCAGGCACTTTATGCTTGAGATGAATCGGCACATGAAAGTAAGCATTCTGTAGGTCCAGACACACCAACCAATTCTGAAGTTGAAGGGCCTGGAGGACCTAAGAGTGACCATCTTGATCTTGTCCTTCCTGAGAAGTTTGTTCAACCAACGCAAGTCCTGCATGGGTCTCAATCCCCCGTCTTTCTTTGGAATCAAAAAATAAAGGGGACTACCATCCCTTGTTCCTCTCCACTACAGGGACCCATTCTATAGCACCTTTCTCTAGCAGGGTCAAGATTTCCTGCACAAGGAGTGGATAAGGAAGCTTCAAAAAGATTCCCTGGTGGATTGTCATGAGCCGCTTTTAGGAAGGGAAGGCAGTAGCCGTAGGGCTATGGTATCCAGAACCCACACATCCGAAGTAATAGCTCACCATTCTTCGAGATGCTGTGACAGTCTTCCCCCAACCGGCGAACCATGGGACATGGCCTCATGACTGTTTTGGAGCGGCTGCGGCAGTGCTTGAAGGCAAAGAGGCAGCTGCCCGAGTAGCTTTGACACCTCCATTTCCCTGACCACCACGGGTACTTTTACGCGGACCCCTTTCACTGACGTCTCCTCTCGTTCCACCAAAGGAGGAGTAGTACCAAAAAGAACCTCCCCTCAAGTGCTGTCCCCTAGGAGGAAAAGGCGGTGGTTGGCGCACAGCTCCGCTTAAAGTTTTCGCTGCAGCTTTTAAGGTCTGCAACCTCTCAAGACTCTCGTCAGCCTTGCTGCCAAACAAATGCGTGCCATCAAAGGGCATGTTCAAAAGACAGGCTTGCACATCTGGGCAAAACCAGACTTCTGCAACCACGCAAATCTGCGTAGAACGGTACTTGCAGCCATGGACCGGCTAACACTGTCGGCCGTTTCCAAACCCGACTGAAGGGATTCACACATGGAATCCTTGCCATCTTGCACGAGAGCAAGGAACCCATCCCTTTCTACCCCTCAGAAATATGCTCAGCAGCTAGAAACAATTCCACAGAGTGTGAAAATCTTGCTAAGGCACAAGTGGAGTTGGCTGATTTCAGCGCCATACTCCCAGCAAACACCTTGCGTGCCCAACCATCTAAGCGTTTGTCGTCCCCATCTGGAGGTATGCTACGGTACGCCGCCTGCCTCGAGGTGGCCGTAGCCGTCTGAACCATCAAACTCTCGGGAATGGGGTGAGATGAAAGGTAGCTGGGATCGCTACCGGAAGGGCGGTATTTTTTAGTTAGATATTTGTTAACTGCCAGAAGCCATTCCGGGGTCTGCCAAGCACCCGCCACCCTTTTCTGCAAAGTCAAGTGAAAAGGTAACACTGGGTCAGAGGACGGACCTTGATCCAAAATATCCATCAAGTCATCCTGAACAAAAGCCTCAGGAGGAGTGACCAACCAAGATATTCCGTGACCCTAGCAATCAGTCTCCTGTAGGACGACTCAGGAGCCCCAGGATCAGGCCTGCCAAATTCCACCTCAGGAGAAGTTTCTAAGCCACTGTCATCATGAAGAGATTGCCTCAACTCTTCCATTTGACTATCTCCTGAAAAGACAGGAACCTCATCAGACTCCACAGGGTAAAAATTTAAAATCAGACTTCTCCTCTTCCTCATAGATGTCATCCAGAGGGAGGTAAAAGTCCTGTCTCGGGACAGCAGTCCTTAACAGGCCTCAAACACTTGGAAGTAGCCTTCCTTGGAGGAACCACCGTACCGGGGACCTTCGACAGCAATTCCCGGCCAAAAGGACCCAAAGGCATAGAGGTCGCTGACTGCTTCGATGTCAAAGGCACCGACTGCTTCGATGTCAAAGGCACCGACTGCTTCGATGTCGACAATGGTGCTGATGGCGCAGAGGTCTTGTACAAAGGCAAAGCTTCGACGTCCGTATCAGAAGGACACAGCGCCGACAGAGTCAAAGCCAACCTCGAGCCTTTAGCAGGTTTCTGCGGTCTCGCTGGGGACGAGGACCGAGACCTGGAAGCACGTCTCTTGCGACCATCCTAAGCCTTGCCCGAACGGGACCTCGAAGGTTCACCATGAGGATTGCGCCAAGAACCCGAGCCCAAAAGGCGCACGAGCCACGGATCGAGACCGTTCCTTTCCGGCTTCAGCAGAAGGAACTATGCCCTGCGATTGAAAAATCGCCAACATCTGCTCCCTGAAGGCATCCCATTCCTCCGGAGTCAAGGACTTTGTTAGACAAGCCACTTTCCTCGCGCCTCCAACCTCTGAGGACGACGGGGAAGGCGATGGCGCTTCCTAGAATGCCAAGACGAGGACGAATGGCAAGAACCACTCTGGGACCGAGACCCCCCCTCCCCCACCCCCCTCTGCCCCCTCCGGGACTCCTTTCGACGCATAGAGTCACCCCCCGAATCGTCGGTGGACATACCCTTGGACTTAGATTTACAGGACTTACTGGGTTTTGAACCCCTACCTACCTGAAGCTTTCCCTTACGCTCCCGCAAGGCCTTAGCAGTCAGCGACTGGCATCTGTAACAGTGGTCGGTGTTGTGACACTCAAAGCACCACAAACAATTGCGATGCGGATCGGTAATCGACATCTTAGACTTGCAGTCCCGGCAAGTCTTGAAGCCAGACCGCAGAGTCGGAGGGTTCGAAGAAGACGGCATTCATGAGAAACACATGAGGCTCGCCGAGTCTCCGAAGCAAACACGTTTGCGGAAAAAACAGGACTGAGGCTAGGGGCGCTGTGCGTCTTATTTTAACATATGGTGACATCGCCCTCAACGGATTCCTTTGAGGGACATCGACCAAACGCCATCAACACAGGACGCGCTATGCCAAAAATGTTTCCGAAGTACACAGCTGTGGACATTACATGTCAACGATGTGGAATACGTTGGAGGACACAATCCATTCAAAGAGACATTTTCTGTGTCTTGTGAGCATGTAGAAATGCAAAGCATTCAGCTTTTATGTCCAGCAGCACCATGTAGTCCTATTCCATTAGCAAAATCTCTTGCAATGTCCCTATCCAGGACCATCGAGGTTTAACAAACGTGTTCAGCTGTTTCTAACACTGGACAAAGGATTATTTTTGTGGAACAAGGAAGCAGATTAAATGCCCTTTTTTCCTTCGGGTGGTCCAAACTCCCCTCTGCCGCCCACTCTATCACCCCACAAACCTCTTGGAGTCCGCTTTAAGGAGGCAGCATACCTTCCTCCTTTCCTGGGTCTAGCCCCTCCCCCCACCCCCAGTGGACTGTGTTGCTCTCCTCCCACCAACATCAGGGCATGGGGAAACGTGAAGCCACCTGGCTGGTAACGCAAGTCATTGTTTGGTAGCCAAAGCCTCTGGCAGAGTCCCCTCTTGCTCCCCCTTTCATGCCAGAGTTATTGTCCATGGTGGTAGTTGGGTTTTCCACACCACTGCTAACCTTATTGCCATCCGGCATGTAGCGCCTTATAAACATGCGGATAAGCAGGTGTCTGACATCTGGTTATACCATTCTTGTTTGGTCTGCATCAAGGCACGGGTAGTATAGCTAAGTGGCAAGACGCTCGCTTTAGAAGTAAGACGACACAGGTCCCGGGTCTGCGCTTCGAAACCTATTAAATGTGGTATAAAAAAAAACAATTATAAAATCTATTGACAATCTAGTGTCCTGAAAGTATCAAAAGGTATATCTCACATGCATTTTCATTTTTACCTTAAAGTGCCTTTTTCTCCTCATTGATGGCAGTGATGAGTGTGGCTAGTTTTTCAGGGTGAAATCCTGCAAGCTGTAGCCAGAATATACCTTCAGGTAAGTAGACTCCAATGACAGTTAAAAATATCTGCTGTGTTAAGACTACCTACAACAATGCTTTAGATGCTAGTTGCCACACCTGCACAACAGCCTGAGCCCAAATATCAGGCAAAACCTTGAGGAGTGCTTGCATCTTGTTCCACTTTGCATGAGAAGGGACAACGCTTGTAGGGGTTTGGTTACTCACCCATCCATTTACTGCCCATGGCGATGATAATCCCTATAGCCATTACCACCCACTTCCTGCTCTTTCTCCTCATTGATGGCAGTGATGAGTGTGGCTAGTTTCAGGGTGAAATCCTGCAAGCTGTAGCCAGAATATACCTTCAGGTAAGTAGACTCCAAGGACAGTCAAAAAGATCTGCTGTGTTAAGACTAGGAATGTAACAGTATAACGGTATACCGTTAAATATACCGTGAACCACTTAATTGAACAATAATAACCGTCACATTGTTTATACCGGTATACCGTTTATACCGTTAAGTGTGATTTTCAATCGGATTTGGAAAGGCTGCAGTAAGCAAGCGCTACGCAGTCTTGGTCTTGCACTGTTGGATGTGCCATCTGCCAAGTAGTTTCAGTTGGAGCAGTTTTTAATGCCATTCCATAAACCACATGTGCCCGACACAAAATCAGTATGTTAGCAATAGGAAGAATAAATACAGTGCCAAGAAGGAAAAGGGTTTACTTTGGGTTGGCGGCTTTGAGGTTTATATATAATGGATAATGTTTGCTAAACATATGACAATGGGGGTTTTCCCTGGTTCCATCATTGAATTTACATATAATAAGTCACACTGCGAAATTCACTAATCTCTGTGGGTATTCCCTGCTGCCATACCAAAGTGTAAGATGTCTGTGATTACTGAACACCTTTTGGCCCGCAAGTAAACTAAAAGCTGTAATGTAAAGCGAGCGTGCGTGTGTGTGTATGCGCACAAGTGTATACTACCATCAGCCTCCATTGATCTGCGGCATGCAGGTTATAAAGATGGCAACATGTTCATCTTCACCAGTACCCATTGGGGGAGCTAAAAGCCTAAATGACCACTTAAGAAAAGCTATTAAGTTTGCTTTGCCAGTCGCAGCAGAGCCCTCCCCCCTCCTCCTCTCCACACGTGCGTTTGTGTTTGGTGGAAGCAAGGGGTGGCATTTCAGTGGAAAGTATATTGAAAAGCCCAATTCTGGCCCTGGGTGCCTGGTTTTGTTTGTGATGATAAATCTGACAATTTATGACCTTTTAGAAAATATTTGTTAAGATTGGTTAACTCCACCTGCTATACCGCGATAACCATGATATACCGTCATTTGGCAAGAAGGTTATTGTACCGTCATAAAATTAATACCGTGACACCCCTAGTTAAGACTACCTACAACAATGCTTTAGATGCTAGTTGCCACACCTGCACAACAGCCGGAGCCCAAATATCAGGCAAAACCTTGAGGAGTGCTTGCATCTGGTTTCATTTTGCATGAGAAGGGTACAACGCTTGTAGGGGTTTGGTTATTCACCCATCCATTTACTGCCCATGGCCATGATAATGCCTATAGCCATTACCACCCACTTCCTGCTCTTCCCTTGCCAAAGAACATTCCTCCTTCTTGGAGACTTCAACATCCACCTGGATGTCTCCTGCCCCCTCCCGCCCGGACTCTTGGGACTGCTGACACTCTTTCACTCGCTATTCTCCCCTCTGGCCCAACTCACTCTGCAGGGCACACTGTTCTGATCTCCTCAGACCTTCCCCTCTCTACACTCCTCTCTCCCCACCTCACCCTCCGTACCCCTCAGGCCAAGCCACTTCCATCAATGCCACCCACCTTCTCGGTCATCCAACCCATGAAGCGTGTATCAGTTGAGGCTTTCGCAACCACCTTTTCACCCCCCTCCTCCCTCTTTGGCTGACTCTCAGCCCGGCACAGCCCTCTCCACGCTCCACTCCGCTATATCTGATACTCTTGATATCCTTGCCCCCGTCATGAGAATCCACCTGATGCCCAAAGCCAAGTGCAACTCCTGGCACGACTCAGAGCTAGTCTCCCTGAAACACATGTGCTGGGTGGCTAAGAGGAAATGGCTTGCTTCATGCACATCCTCTGACAAACTGGCCTGCCGCCTGCTCCAAAGACAATACCGGCTTTCTATCTTAACCAAGAAGAGAGCTCATATCTAACCCCGCATCTCTGCGGCATCTAACAACTCGGCTGAACTCTTTAAAATCTGTAAGGAACTGGCCAATCCTGCCACAGTCTCTACCTCTCCTGTCCCTTCCCAGGCCCACTGCACAGCTCTGGCTTCCAACTTCATCTCTAAAACTCAGGACATCCTGTCCTCACTCTCCTCTTATCTCCTCCCTCCCTCTACTCCCTGCTCTTCCTCTGGCCCTTCTGCAGCCACCCCTCCTCCCTCCTCTGCCTTTCGCCTGTTCTCTGCAGACGAGGTTTCTAGACAAATCCGATCTATGAAAATCTCGTCAAAACAGGTTCACCCCTGTTCCTCCAAAACTATCAAGGAGCACATCGACTCCCTGGCTCCTGCCCTGGCTGATTTCTGCAATCACTCCTTCACCACTGGAGTCTTCCCATCCCCCCTGAAGCATTCCCTTCTTAAGAAACACTCTGCCAACCCCTCCTGCCCTGCCAACTATTGCCCAATCTCCATCACTCCCTTCCTGGGCAAGCTCCTGGAGAAACTGGCCATCTCAATATCCACACTGTATCTGTTGGTTGTCTTCATGACCATCAGTCTGGCTTCAGAGCTGCCAGAAGCATGGAAACTGCTCTCCTGAACACCCATGAAGACCTGCTCTCCAACCTTGACTCTAACACCCCTTGCCTCCTCATCCTGCTTGATCTCTCTTCTGCCTTTGACACTGTCAACCATGCCATCCTGCTCAACCAGCTCTGTGATAACCTAGGTATCACTGGTCAGGCTCTGGCATGGACAACGTCTTTCCTCTCCAACCGACCCTCCCAGGTCCAACTTGAGTCCTTCCTCTCTGCTATCTTTTTCTCTACCTGCGGCGTCACCCAGGGGTCTAACCTCTCTCCCTGGCTTTTCAACCAATATCTGGCACTCCTTGTCCACCGCATCGCCGCTCTCTGCCCCAACTTTGTGTTATGTGGATGACACCCAGTTCATCCTTAGGCTACCCTCGGCCTCCTCTACTTCCCTCATCTCTGACTGTCTGCTATCCAGGAGTGGTGTGCCACCAGTGACCCCTGCCTTAATCCCAATAAGACTGAGATTCTCATCGGCACACCCACTCCCTCCATTCCTGTAGCCGGCCTCTTGGCTCTCTTCCTGCTCCCACCTGCAAGGCTAAAAACCTTGGTGTCATCTTCAACGCCACACTCTCCTCACATCTCTAACATCTCTAAGACGTCACACTACCAGCCACACCTCCTCAGAGGTATTCTTCCTTTCCTCTCCTTCCCCCAGAGGCTCACGGTCTCCAGAACTCTGGTTCTCTCTAGACTGGACTATTTCAACAGCATCTTACTAAATCTGCCTGCCTCCACTATCCGCCCTCTGCAACTCACCCAGAACAGGACTGCAAGATTTGTCCTTGGCCTCAAGCCCAGGGATTGTATCTCTCCAGGACTGAAATCACTGCCTTGGCTCCCAGTGGCTGTGAGGATTAAGTTCAAAACCCTCTGCATCGTCCACAAGGCCTTCTGGGGCCTCAATACCTTCAACTCTCTTCCCAGATACCTTACTACTCGAGCTCTTCGCTCATCTGCCTCAAACTCCCTCAGGATCAGTCGCTTCTCCAAGCAACGAGTTGGTGTTAGATCTCTTTCTTCGGCTGGGGCCTCCCTCTGGAACAGCCTCCCCTGCCTCCCTTAAACTGGAGGAGAATCCTCTTCGGTTCCGGAAGCACCTCAAAACCTTTCTCATTGCTTCTGCTTTTTCTCCTCCTCTCCCTTGCTGACTTCCTGGTTGACTCTGGAACTGCACAGGTTATCTGGCCACCCTCTGATCCTGGGGCCAGGTCGCTTCCCTCGCCAGTTGCACTCATGCACTGCTTCCGAGCAACCCTCACACTTGGGGACTGTTTTTCTGTATCCCTACAATCCCACTACCATCACTTGACACCTGATGTCTGCACTTACCCTTGCTTGCACTTGCCACCTGCTGGCCATACTTTACTTTGTTTTTTATTCCCCCCCTCCCCCATGTACTGCACTGTCCTCTCCCCAAAGGACTAGGTTCAGATTCTCAGTGTCCTCCGTTTGTGTGCAGCAATTTTGACATACAATTGGTTACTTACCACAGCACAACTGTTAAGCGGACCCCACCCCCCTGAGCCAAGTTTGCAAGCAGTCAACCTTTTGATAATTTTTATTTTTTATTTATTTTTTTTAGAACTCTTTCTGGTTATAAATGGTCACTTCAAGGCATCAACTAAACAATGTTGCATAGCAATTTGCTATCCAATTCTGTAGGTGTGCTACTTAAATTGACAATTGTGACGCACAGTCCGCTACTTAAATTACCCTGATAAAGGAAAGCACTGCTCACCATGCATTCCTTTCTGAACTTCTGGGCTCTCTCCACCATCTATTGTCTGTTCACGAATTTCAAAAGGGGAGAATGGGGAGAGAGGGCAGCAGTAATCATCCCCCCCAATCACCATCCCATCACAAAAGTGCCAAAGCTCTGAGTGCTATACAAAAATATATATATATTTTTTAAAATAACTGCAAACCAGAAATAATCATGACAATACTTAAGCTAAGTATACCTTGTTTGACAAAGACCGGCATGTGTTACCTTCATTTTTTGAAAGAGTCCTGCAATTCCATTTTAAAAATGTATAATGCATTATTACAATATTGCTACTGTAAAACACTGCATTATTCCTCTGTTTTCCAGTAAAGTTTAGTGCATCTAAATCTCATAATTCAACTATTTTTGATTTTGTTGGGGAAGATGCATCATATTTATAAGTGAATACTTTTAAAAATGTACATCACTATGCCAAATGCTTTTGATGGAAAACCTAGTTATGTGACCTGCTTGGTGCATTCATCTCTGCTACTTGTGCTCAACCCATGAGCTGATCCGAAACTCTGACCATGTTGAAAGCGAGATGGCTTCAAACTACAATACTCCATCTAGTTTGCCAAGTCCTCTGCCTGCTACACCATCGAGTGTGCCTAGTCTCTTTCCTCTTACATAGTGAATACACAAAGCCGACTAAAAGTTTACACAAAGCAGTGATCAATATTGCCATCCAGTCTGTACATCGACAGATCTACTGCAATAACATCATAACATACATTTGTTTTCACAAAATGATTAGCAGACTTTGCTAATACGTGTTTTGTTTGTTTAGCAAACAGATCCATTTGATCCATTAGCAATGTTGTACTAATATTGTTAATGTCACCAGAAGTTATTTGTACCCAAGACATGAAATGAGAAACAATACAGCAGTTTAGCGTACCGCTGAAATAAGGCATTAGTGAGAGGAGTTGGGCCTTGCAAATTCTTTAAAATTCAGCTAGACCTGCAGGTCAGGTAACTACCTCAACCCAAGAGAAACGCACTTGACCCATGGCAACGGAGGACAACACATTTAAAATGCTATCTCTGTAAAATGGTACATGCCACTACAAACCTGCTTTAGGTTTGGCACACTGCTGCCACCCAGAGGCCCGCCATGCACAGTGAAACCTTTATTTGACATTTACTGAAAATAAAGTAAATGCGAAGTAAAAGTTTCAAAACGTCTCTTGCAAATGCTACTCGTCCTTCATAAAAATCTACTCGACGATGGGAGTGGGGAAAAAAATATTTGTGAGCCATAGAGGAGTGGCTGTGAAATGTAAAAGGTTAGCTGCATGAATGGACACAAATCCAGATATGATGAAAAGGCTCTGAAAACAGTGTGGCCATCTGTCTCCTGCAGTTGGTAATATAGAATATAATCATAAAGCAAAGCAAGTGCTAGAGGCCAACTACAATGTTTGTTATTGCAGTAGATCTGTGGGTATACAGACTGGATGGAACTATTGATCACTACTTTGCATAAGCATCTAGTTTGCTTTGTGTATTCATTATGTAAGAGGAATAAACAGTCATTGGCATAGCAGGCAGAGAACTCCGCTAACTTGATGGAACATTGTAGTTTGCTGCCATCTCACTTTCACACTAGCTGGTATAAAGAAACCTTTTGATAGAATGTCAAGGAGTATGGGTTCGCTCATGGGTTGAGCACCAGTTGCAAGATGCAAGCAACCTGCCGGTTACATAACTAGGTTTGCCATCAAAAGCATTTGATCATGTAAATTTTCAAAAGTGTTTACTCGTCAATATGATACATCTTTACCAACCAAATGAAATATAGTTGACACCATGAAATTTAGATCTAGATACACTACACTAAACTTTACAGTAAAGCATAAAGATGCAGTGTTTTACAGTATCAATACTGTAATTATGCATTAAGTAACAACTTACATTTTAGGAATGGAATTGCAAGACTGTCTTTAAAAAAATAAAGCCAGACAAACAGAAAAGAGGGAAAGAGGAATGTAGGGTGAGCTGGGCTTTCATTGAAGAGGTCAACTTAAATAGCTAGCTTTGCTACACAAGTGTCCACTTGATTAGCAAACCTACAGATTTGCATAGCAAATTGCTATGTGACACTGCTTATTTCATGCCTTGAACATACACGTAGTTAACTTCCAGAGCTAGCTTTGTGTAAATCTCATCTAACTATGCTCCAAGTTAAACGGCTTCAGCAGCAAGCATCAAAAAGAATGCTACAGGTTCATTATGGGAAGCAAGGAGCCCAGAGTGGAGGCTTGCTGAGCTTCCATTGGCAGTACTGTGCTTTGGAGAGCATAAAAAGAAGAAGACATTGCAACGTCACAGACTTCAGAAAGGATAGACCATAAGGGAAGGGCAGGGCTGGAAGGGCAGATGCATTGGGGTCTGGTGCTTATGGTATCTCCGGCTGTTGGTGCCACAAGACACTCAGCCCCACCCATGAGGAGGGGGCAGACAAGTTACCCAATGTTGAGCCTCAAAATACACATGTAAAATGTGGCCCTTAAAACATGATTAACGCGGAACAGCGAACTCCTGGGCTCATTTACAGTCATTAATGTCCCTGTTCATCCCATTACATGAGTGCATAATTAGCCAACAGTAGGTAGTGCACTCTAGCCCCATACTAAGCACCTCTGTGAATGCTGTGCAAAAAGACAGATTAGCAGCTACATTGTGGGGGTACTCGGGAATTACCTTGAAAACAACAACAAAAAAACACGCATGCACTGTTACTCATTAATACAATTCTGCATCAGTTTGCAGCCAATTATATTCTTTATGGTAAAATCCTGCCCTATTTAATGCTGCTTTCATTTAAGAAGTCCAAACACCATTTCACACTCTAACCAGATCGCAGGCCTTGGCTTATTGTCCATTGCGTATGGGATCATTTATCATAACCACAACTCAAACCCAACTTTCAGATGCATTTAAACCTTGGCTCAAACAAGATATTGCAAACTCTAAGCCCATCACCCACATGTATTACAACCCTCATATAATAGTACTTCACATGCAGAGGGATCTTGCATTTACTATCTATAGGAATTTGTGTTCCAACATGTCCAGGTGGGGTATATTAGAAAGGCAAATTAACATTGTTGGTAATGTGTCTTCAAGTGTCCCCATGGTTTTCCAATACAAAACATACCATGCCATCTGGTTGATGGGTCAAATTCAATTCTCTTGGGTCTAGATAAAATAAGAGTAGTTTCTTACCTGCAACTCCATTTCTCCAGCATTGGTATCTTTCATGGATTCACATGCTGTGAATATTTCCTGGCCTGACGAAATATATTCACAGCATGTGAATCCATTAAAGATCCAATGCTGGAGAAGTTACTTGACCTGCAGATAACAAGGCTGATGCAAGGATTGCAAAAAAAGGAGAACTGAATAAGCATTTTCGAGTGAGCAAGCAGATATGTTTATGTTTAACGTCTTTATGCCACATACTTTATGATCAGAAGATTTCTGCAGGTACCACGGGTAAAATCTTCCTATTGAAGACATTCCAAGATATTGTAGGTGGTTTTCTCACTTCTTTGAAGACATTCCTGTAGCAGATATGTGCCCATATAGCACGTGCTCAAGCTGCTAGGTTCAACAACATTAGGTGTCAAAAGCACATGTTCTGGGCTCATCAGAGGCAGGATGTAGGGCCTGCACAATATCTCTAGTCTGCATTTTAGGACAGATTAGGATCTCAACACCTCCATTACTGTGGGGGTATGCTGAAGAAATAAGGATCAGTATTGATTCGGAATTCTTTGGAAGGAATATTACCTTTTCTAGAAGAGGAATGTGAGGAACGGTGAACAGAAAAATCTTGATACATCGAAAAACGTCATTAGGTTTCATACACTGGTACACCGGCTTGGCATTTTACATGTTCTATAGTAGCCGATATGTCAGAGGATGTCTACATTTGGCGAAGATGCCATCTGAAACATCAGCATGTAGGATCCACTTTGGATCTTCCAGCAAGTTTCTGCTAAGTAAATCCAAACTGAAAATTTTGCACACCTGAGTGGATTGTAGTCAGTCAATTGCCTTGCAAGGAGCCAGCACCAGAGTGTTTGGCCGCACAAGAGTTTATGCCAACTAGTGATAAATGGTGGTGGTGCATGTATGAAATGAAAGTCAATGTCCTGGACGGTAGGAATGGCTTGATGGGCTGCCCTCCATTTCTATAAGCATATATGGTAGATCCTTTCACAATCACTTTCTCTGAAGGAGCAAGCCTGGCTGTTTAGAAGAATATTCACCTCTTCCTCTTCCTCTTTTGAATATTCACTAGTGAACTCTTTCCTCCTACTCCCTTCACTGTTACTGCTCCATCGATCCCCTGGTCCTCATCTCCTTCCCCGACCTAAATATTCTCCTTGTATTACTAGAGGACTAACTTTCCCGAACCATTTGAAGCCGCCCATCTTAAAATTAACTCCCACCTATCTAACCACTCCCTCTACATCATCCATGGACAACCTCCTCAATGTGGTATGAACTCTCTTGATCTAGTCTTCAGACTTTGCTCACCTTCGACCCCTTTATTAACCTCCTCTCCCTCTGATCACTCCATTCTTCATTTTAACATTTCAGTCCCTCCATCCTCTACTCCTCCTCTCTCCCCTATTCAAATGACCAAGAGGAAATTCAAGCAGGATTCTTGCCCCCTCACTTGGATGTGTGGACCTCACACCCTGATTCTCCAACCTTCAATTGAACGTTCTTTTTCTGCCTTTCAGTAGACATGTATGACTCTTTTTGACAAAGGTTACCCTGCACGCACAATTCACACCTTTCAGTCCCTGTCCTCAACACTTGATCCCTTATGAGATCCAGATGCTCAAAACATGCGGTGTGAACTCCAACATTGGCACAAATCAGACCACCACTCTACTATTTGCATACAAATGTTTCTTCATTGCTAGACTCGCCTATGGGCTGGCTGGACTCTTTCTACTTCACAAACCTAGTCTCCTCCCTTTGCAATTAACCCCCCCTTCCCAGCTTTGCTCATACCTCAAGCCAAAATCCATTGCGGTCTCCCTCTGTTAATGACCGCGTGCACTACTTTCCCTCTAAAATCACTGAGTCCAACTCTCACAGACCTACTCGACCCTCACCTACCCTCCTCTTCACCACCTCACTCTGCTACACTCATCAAATAACCCCCCATACCCTGACATACCTGACACCTTTTCTACCGAATTAGCACACATCGTTCACAGCACCAACGCATCTTGCAATATTATCGATATGTTAGGGAAGCACACAGTCAAAGACTTATTCACAATCTTTTATTTCAAGGCTCTTTATCCACTTTCCCGACTGCTTCAAATCTACTGTGCCACCCCTTTTGAAGAAACCATTTGCTGAGCCAAACATTTAAGGCAACTATCTCACGGTTCGCCCCCTACCTCGTTATTCAAAAGGTCCTTGAGTTGGTGGTCTTCAACCAGATAAATAAGTTAATTACTTTTAGCTCAACTTCAATTTGTTTCTGGAGTAAACACTCCAGAGACTGCACTCCTGCATGTCTCCAACTTTGTCCGATGCTCACCACTCAAAACTCTTCTATACTCATCCTTTTGACCGCATCAACATTTGACATTCCTCTCTCCTCACTCTCAAAGCCTAGGGTTTTGCAAATTGGCTCTCACCTGGATTGACACCAAACTGATCGTCTGCTCCTTTAAAACATCTAGGGCCTTGTAATCCTCTGACTCCCCACCCACCAGCCCCCTCACCCCCCAGCATTCCCTATCAGCATCCCCATAGGATCAGTAATTGGAGCTCTGCTCTGCCCCAGAAATACTCATCTGGTCTTTTGGCTTCCCGCCCACTCTACTTCTACCCCGACACTAAATCTTTTTATCCAATCCCATTTTCACCCCAGCCATCGTGGAACTGATTACCAACTGTCCATCACCATCACCATGTCTCAGCTGCCTCATGCTGAACTCTTCAAGTCCTCTTTCTCCTGGCTACCAAACCCAGCTCTGCCCCTGCCCCACCTCCCCATCTTGTTCATGCTTCACAACTTTTCGGTACCCTTTCATAGTGACCTCAGACTGCAACAATCACTACTGCCTCTTCTGCTTGTATCAACATCACAAGTCAGAAAATTAATCAATTTCTCCCCACTACAAAAACTCTAATGCCCACCTGCATTCACAGCAAACTTACCGCTTGTGTCTATTCCTTTGCTTATCTATGTTTTCTTTCAATCTAGAGAAAGTCCTCAACTTTGCTACCTGCATTCTATAACCCTCCCAGATTGCCCGTCCGCCATTTACACCTACCAAAACCATATGGATTGGCTATCCGTGCAATGCACAACCACTTCCCATTCAAGTCCCTTCTTAGTCTACAAAGCAATCAATGGTCTTGTGCTGCAGTGTCTTGTCTACTCACCATCTTGTTCCCTGAGCTCCACAATTCTGAAGTCAACCTAACTATCCCATGCCTCTCCAGGTGCCTCCTCACTTCCAATCTCGCAACTAGCCCTGCACCATTGGAAGCCACTGCCCATCACCATCGGAGCCAGCCCCTACTGTAACTCTTCAACACTCAGCTTAAGCTTTGTTTACTTGGCAAAGGGGGAGCTCTGCCTTCACCTTCCAAACCACACTACCTGACCACACCAATCCCTCAAATACTGAGTAATGTAATGTATAGGTGTACAGTACCCCTGTAATTTAAAGCACTTCCCCCTCTGTCTAGATTAATGCAATCTATTTTTAAAAAACTCTTTTCCCGGTCTCTCTTTTATTCACACCCTCAAACTGGCTCACCACTTGTTCTCAACTTTGTACTCAGGGCGCCAGATAAGATTTTGAGGTGGGAGTATTTTGCGCATGATTTTTCAAATTAGAGCGTAAATGCAATTTCAAGAGAGTAACTCTCTTGCAGAGGAGAAAACTCATTTTTAAACGTATCCAACATACACCCAAAGCATACGTAAAATCAGACCCGTAGCCCAAAAGATTTGTAGATCAAAGTTGTCTGGCTTGGCTTTAGCCATTTTATTACACTTGTGGAAAATATCCTGCCATAAAACAAGTACCTGCTACTTACACAGCTTCATTTTCAAAATTCTCGAGCCTAGAAACTCTTAAGAACTACTATAGATTGAGACTGATGTATTGCCTGCAGAGAGATTGAGAGTAAGCAATTGTTGGCATATGATTTACTTACAGGAACTTGCACACATAATCTTAGCAAAAGTCACAAACGGCTAATCAATCAGCTGTCTGCTGCAGGAAATTAATGTGGATCGTCAGATACTGGTTAGCAATATCACTTCAAATAACCAAAAATTGCATGCAAGCTGAAATGCATTATGGTAGGCATATTTACAGTTTTACTGGTTTATTGTTTGTGTACAAAGCCAAAAACCATAATTCTGGCAATTACAGTTAGGAAGAAATGCAGGCAGGTGCATAAGTTGAAGACTGGTCCCAAAGCCATACTTCAACACTAAAGTGCGTGATCCTGGACACATACTTTTGCCACTGTGCCTTTTTAGCAAAAATGGAAATTGCTACTACAAGTGATTTATTTCCATCTAGTTGCCACTAAAAAAGCCTGACTGGCCTCTGTTCCACTGTTCGACCTGTAGTATTAATAGTAGTGACCATTTATATAATGCACATGACAAAGTTTGCCTCTCTTGATAATTGATAAGTGTTCCCTGTCTAAGGGAGACCATAGGTCGAACACCTCCAGGTGACCCCAACATATCACCCCATCCCAATAGAGAGGAATCGGTTTGCATCACATGAGGGGACAGTTCTGAAAGGGGGTCCCCTCTAAGAGGATGGAGTAGTCCGACATGCATTGGAAGCCGGGTATCCTCTCTGGAGTCACTAGAATCAACTGAGTCGGGACCCATCACCTGAGACTAGGTCTGTCTCAGGGCTGTGTGCCTCGTTTTTAACCTTGCTAGGGGAAGCGCTAGGACACAGGAAACCAACAAGTCCAGAAGCTTCTGGAACCGCCATGCTGACGTGCAAGTGGTATTTAGAAAAAAGGTACATGTCCGAAAAGGGTGCCTTATTCTGGCTTCTGTTAGAAAAACCCTGGCCATCGTTGTGTTCCAGCGGAAACCTAAGAAAATCAGATCTCGAGAGACAATTATGGAAGACTTCCTGCAGTACAAAGATAGGGATACCCCTAATGCTAACGTGGATAGGGGGATATGAAGTACTATTTAGCAAACAAAAAAGGAAATCCACATATAGAGCAATATTCATTTCATTGATTTACAAAGAAGGTAATGGATTTATGGAGAAGGATTTGAATGGGGCCCAAAGGGTCACTACGGAAAGAAACAAAGTAAGGGTACACTCAGTTAAATTTAAAGGTTTAATATATTTGAATTTAGAAAATGAAAACATCTAAACAACCAAAGACATGACACAAATTCAAAATCATACAATAGGTTTTTAGTTAAAGGCATATACAAACAAAAGATATATATATTTACATAACTAAATTCTTGAACCAAACAACTCCCAGGTGAAAGAAAATAGTTAAATTGGAGTAATCATTAGTCATCTGAGCAGTGATTAACTTATATTGGAAAATAGGTTGAACAAATCCTGCTAAACAAAAAGAGAGTCAGGATATTGTTATATGTAAAACCTACGAGACTGTAGTCGTTTTCAGGGCTGTAGACCTGCTTAATGTTCGGACAAGTCTTCAAATTTGTTAACCCCAGAGCCGCTTTTGGGGGGCAGTGACATCAGATGAGCTAGTCCCCAAATACGACTAGTCGTTGACTCCCTGAGGCCCTATAAAAGCTATCACCGGCATCATCTTTTCAAAAACTCTTTGCAACGAGCTCAGTCCAAAAGGAAGGACTCAGTACTGGAAATGTTTGCTCCCTACCGAAAACTGAAGGTATTTGCGGTGCTGGAGCAATATCAAGATGTGAAGGTACACATCCCGAAGATGTGTTACGCAGAGCCAATTTGACCAGAGACAAGCAGATCTGTGCAGGAATGATTATCTGGAATCCTTCCTCTGGAATGTAGAGACTGAATTCAGACAGCTCCAATATAGTGTGCACACCAGCCTGGTTGGATTTTGTCACTGTAAATATGAGGGATTAGAAACTGCCACGCTCTGCCAGGACTGCTTCTATGTACAATAGTTTTTGAACTTCCGAAAAGATAGGAGATTGTGTAACTGGAGAAAGTGAAGGGGAAACTGGGAGAAAGAGGCGGGAACCTGAACGAGTTACCAAATGGGACCCAAGGATCTTTTGCAATGGACCACAAAGCTTTCAGATGTAGAGAAATGCATCGCCCTACAGGAGCCACGTGGGACCATCCAAACCATCATTTGGGGTTCTTATCCGATGAGACTGTATTGGTCCCTGAAGTGGAGAAAAAGAAAGCGACCACTTGTTCTCTGCTCCAAAAGGCAATAATACCAACTCTGTCCCCAATAAGAGAGCACATATCCAAACCCGCGTTTCTGCATCTAACAACTGTGACAAACTCATAATCTGCAAAGACCTGGCCAATCTTGCCGCATGGTCTACCTCTCCGGTCCTTTCCCAGGCCCTCTGTTCGGCCCTGGCTTCTCACTTCATCTCTAAAACCCAGGCCATCCTGTCCACCCTCTCAGCGTCTCCTGCTTCTCTCGCCAATCTCTCCTCTTCCTCTGGTCCTCAAAGAGGCCACCCTTCTCTGCCTTCTCTCTCTTCTCCCCTGACAAGGCTTCTAGACAAGTCCGATCTATGAAAAAAAACCTCATCAAAACAGATTCTTCCCTATTCTTCCAATACCATCAAGGACAACATTGACACCCTCGCTCCAGCCCTGGCTGACTTCTGCAACCTTTCTTTTGCCTCTGGATCCTTCCCCCGTCCCCGCTAGAGCACTCTCTTACGCCCCTCTTCTCAAGAAACGTCAGCCGACGCTCCCATCAGGATAACTATCGCCAAATCTCTATCACTCCTTTCATGGGCAAACTCCTGAAAAAGCTTGCCATCTACCAGCTTAATCTTCACACTGAAGATGTTGGTTGTCTCCACGACCATCAGCCTGGCTTCAGAGCAGCCAGAAGCACAGAAACTGCTCTCCTGAACATCTGTGAAGACCTGCTCTCTAACCTCGATTCTATTCTCCCCTCTGACATCATCCCACTTTAGCTCTCTTCTGCCTTTGACACGGTCAACCATGTCATCCTGCTCAATGGGCTCCGTGATAACCTGGGTATCGCCGATCAGGCTCTGGTCTGGTTGACTTCTTTCCTCTCAGACCGACCCGCCCAAGTCCAACTTGGGTCCTTCCCTCTCCTCTCTCCACCTGCGGTGTTTCCCAGGGGTCTAACCTCTCTCCCTGGTTGTTCAACCAATACCTGGCACCTCTTGCCCACCGTATTGCTGCTCGGATGACACCCAGCTCGCTTTCAGGCTCCCCTCTGCCGCCTCCTCTCCTTCCCTCATCCCGGATTGTCTGTCTGCAATCCAGAAGTGGTGCGCCGCCAATGATCTCTGCATGAATGCCAGCAAGACGGACATCCTCATCGGCACACCTGCACGCCTCTTTCCCGCCACCCGCTGGCCGGCCTCCCTTGGATCTTCCCCTGCTCCCACCTGGGAGGCTAAGAACCTTGGGGTTATCTTCAAATCCTCACTCTCCTGCTCTCCTCATATTTCTGACGTCTCTAGTCAAACTACCAATTGCACCTCCTTAGAGGTATTCTTCCTTTCCTCTCCTTCCCCTAGGAGCTTACTGTATCTAGAGCTCCGGTTCTCTCTAAGCTTGACTACTGCAACTGCCTCTTTTTAAATCTGCCTGCCTCGACTCATCTGCAACTCACCCAGAACAGGACTGCGAGACTGGTGCTTGGCCTCAAGCCCAGGGATCGTATCTCTCCAGCACTGAAATCTCTCCATTGGCTCCCAGTGGCTGCAAGGATTACGTTCAAGACCCTCCGCATTGTCCACAAGGCCTTCTGGGGCCTGGGACCAAAATATCTCCAGCTCACTTCTAAAGTATCTTCCTACTCAAGCTCTTCGCTCTTGCAACCCTTGAGGGTCAGTCGCTTTTCCAAGCAACAAGTCGGGGCAGCTCTCTCTTCGGCTGGCGACTCCCTCTGGAACAGCCTCTGAAACTTTAGCAGAACCGTCTCCAGTGCCGCAAGCAGCTCAAGACTTTCCCCTTTGCCTCTGCTTTCTCTACCGCTAATATGTCCGATACTGCACTGGTTACCTGGCTACCCTCTGAACCACGGGCCCAGGTCGCCACCCCTCCCACCCCCCCCAAACACCAGTGGCACATCTGCTTTGCCTCCTGGCAACCATGAACTTGGGGATGTTTCTGCAACTCTAAACCCCCACCTACCAGCACTTATCTAAACACTTGTTTTTTCTGCACTTAATCCCTGCACTGCCACCAGTACTTGGCTTTTCAATGTTTATCTATATTTGATCCTATGTCTTGTACTTGCCACCCTTCCCCTGGCACTTCTCCCCTTCCTTCTCCCCTCCACTTGCGCAATCTCAATGTCAATGGGTCTAGTAAGTTCATTGTCTTGTTCCCCTCCCTTGCCTCGTCGCGCCTTGTAACACTTGTGGATAGGTACGATATAAATAAAATATCAGATATCTGGTGTTTGGGGCAAGTGCTGCTAGGGTAGCAGTCTGGCTGCTGCGACTTCGGTCTTGGAACTAGTGAAAACCTGCAAAGAATCTGGAATAAAAGTCGTACTTCTGGGGGAAAAAAGATTTTGTTACTGGTGCTTTTGTGAGGACCGACAACGATTTTGCTGTCAAAGTACTCGTCTTGGTCTTGTGAGCTCATCGGCAGAGCTGTGGAAAAGCTCTTCACCCTCAAAGGCAAGGTCCAGAATCTTCTCTTGGACCTCCTTTGTGAACTTGGTCACATGTAGCCATGCTTGACGGGTGACATCAACGCCAGTCATAAGACCATGCATCGAAGTGTCCATTTGATGTGCTGCAGCTTCTAATAAATCTTGAGTCAGAACCCTGGCATCTGATAGACTGGTCTTGAAATGGTCAGGTTTGTCCTGGAGAATTAACTGTTTGAACGGCAAGAGCTCCTTCTACAGTTTGAGGTTAGCTACTGCCAGGACTTCTTCTCCATTAGCCTGACGGAGTTGGAGGGCTATGTTGGAAAACACTTTCTTCCCAACACCCTCTACAAATCTTGTCTTCCTGTGATAAGACTTGTGATGCTGAAGAGGAAGCTGTCAAAGACTGAGTTCACTGTACCTGCTGCCACAACTATAGAATGAAAGGGGCATGTGGTTAAAGGAATCTCCTCAGACGCTTGAAGCCTGTAGAGAGAGGGCCTTTTTGTTTATGTGTTGGCCTGAGTGTGGTTTTTCCCATACCTTTGTTGCCTCAGCCAAGATATCTTTCTGAAGGTAGAGGCCTGACAAAAACCCAACCCGGGAGGTACGAGGTTCTGGAGTTCAGCTGTCTAAATAAGACGCAAGATCAATCACCCGGTCATGAAATGCCCCGACTAAGGCACCTCCTCTTCCTCGGGCGCATCCGCCACAGCCAGATCAGTGGAACTTTCAGCAGGAGGTCGCCAAGCATGGAGCATGTGGTGCAGGCTCCTTCGGCTCAGCATGTTACTCCACCAGCGGTTGGGGGGGGGGGTGGGGAGGGTGGAGGCGGTACTTCCACTGGCCTTGGAGGTTTCTGGGAGCTGGGGAAAAATTCCCAAAGGAGGTCTTTGAAGTAGTTCTTCACCAGGTCTGACATCCTCTGAGAATTGCCTTGGCTGTGCAGTTATCGCTCTGCTGAACGGATTCTGTATTCATGATTTGGTTGACACTGGCTGCTAAGAGGAGCTCACCCCAACTGCTGACCCAGTTAGAGTAATGGTGTAGAGGTAGGAGGAAGTGAGACTGAGTGGTAACGGAAGTCTCAAATGGGGAGTCCAATCATCTCTTGGACGGGTCTCTCCCAAAAGATGCAGACGGCAAAGACTTGGGCCTGGCCTCCGAGCTGGTCGCAGGTGAAGGTGCATACAAAATGGTTGATGTAGCCAAAACCTGAGGAGGCGTCACTGAGGCTTTCTGGGGTAATGTGCTTTGTAGATTTGTCAGACGCCATTGCTTTTGAGGATTCCTTAGCCCTATTTGATGGATCCTCAGCTGAGCCGGTAGATGTAAACTTTAGATGAGCCTCCGTCTGTTTGGCTCCCTCAGCATGGCCTGAAATAGGTTTATCCATTTTGATCATCCCCTTTTATTAGCCCACGAACAGGGGATCCTCAGTCTTGGTGCCAAGTCATTTGGAAAATTAGATTTCCCCAAATTAAAATTCAGAGGCCCAGTTTGAATTAAATATGCCTTGTATGTTAGGAATTGTTTGCATTAGGATTGTTAGAAAGCTAATGCAAAGCGGTCACTAACCTTTTTGCTGCTCAAACTATATACAAAGGAACTTTTCCCAGATATAAAAGATGAAGTTCAATGAAATATTTTACTTAATGAAAATAGGCCAACATTGCTCACAAAATAAAAATTGCTGTCTCTCTCATGAAGTTACTGAAGTTCAATTCATGTGCCAAAGCTGCCATACTTTGTAAGATGTTGGACCTAGTCCTTTGGAGTCCTCAGAATTAAACATGCATAGCCAACATGTAAAAGTCATTCAGATCATGAAAGGGCAGCTTTGATGCATGCATATCAGTTGAAATTATGGTTTACAAGAGCAACGGCCAGAAAAGATGTAACATTCATCAACCATTCAGATGGCGATCAATCAAAAACAAAGGCACGAAGGAATTTTAATAAAGGCCAGTGATGTCACCGGGAATGTTCGTTTATTATAAAGAAAATTTCGACAAAAAGACCTTTGCCTCACAGTCTAACGGCAAGCTATTCTCAGCTGACTATTTTCCCTCACTAAGCGCGGCTCAACATTACCATTTTGTGTGCAGTAATAGTTTCATTACTTCGGTTCCTGTTTTCACCTCTTGGTCTTAAGTACGGAAACAGAATTCGGTTCTACTCCGACAGCAAGCTATTGTTGCCATACAAACCGATTTTTCAAACGCTGTATGTCTTCATGTGAAAAACCTGCGTGCAACATTTAAAGTCTCTTAAAATTAGTAAATGTGAGTGCGACTTTCTTCTTCGAAAATCTGTGAACGCTATACTAATGTATTGTCCACATGAGTGTTATTGCTTGTCATTTGAAATATTATTTAAAAACAAAACTATGAATACAAAATCATAGTTGAAATGTGCCCTTCAAGTTTAAAACGTTGAATACACACTCCACCAATTATATTTTTCTTTTTTTTTTTTTAAAGCCAAGCTATCCTAGCAGATCGAACCTACCCACTAGGCCTCTTCATTCTTTGGGATCACAATCAACCAGGAGTATAGGCTGTTTTAAATAGCATCACTAAACACAAAAAAGATCCGAACAGTTACCGGATTATTAAAAATATCTCGACCTTTGTCAGGAATCAACATGCGAGGCATGTCCAAACAGAGTCTGCCCAAGCTATATTGGACGCTCCCATAAGAATTATTAACTTCAACATTGCTACGGCGGGCTTTAAACTGTGGAACAGCATCCAGTCTGGTCAAGCAAATGTCGCATTTTTTCAAACAACCTTACATGTTGTCCAGTTTCAATCGACTATGTTTTCCTCAATCTTCTGATTGCTTGATATTTTGCAGCCAACCTCTGTGCATGTCCACTGTCCCGTATCATTTTAACACACCTCTGTCAATGCATCTTTAGTCATTTTTCCCAGCCGACATAGCTTGTAAATTTGATCTCCCCCCACCTACCCCAGTCCGACCACTTCACTACCATTTGAGATCCTCTCAACTACCAATCGCCCATGAGGGGAACCACAACTTCTACCTAAACCAAATAGGAAACCTTTTACCCCCAACAAACACATGGCATAGCTTTTAGTGTTAACATCTTTAGCTGTAGTGCAATCCATATTTAAAATTCATTGTAGGAAACATCCGCACAAATTGATCAGCAGACATATCTGGAGATAGTCGGGGGCACGACTGCTAGTTTCTTTTTAGAAACTAACAGAAAATTGAGTTATACACCAAAGCATACTTCCAAGAAAACCAGGACCTAAATGTCCTGCCTACCTCCTTGCCTTCTCTATGCTTCTTGTTTGTCATGTGAGATAACCGGTCTGCTGCAGGTGTGAGGACACTTTCAGCATCAGAGGTAGGTGTCATGGAAAAATAATAGGAAGGGGGCTCTCCTGATTCAAACACAATTCTGTTATTACATTTGAGACGAAGCAGGGAAGATGAAGCAGGGCCACTGGTATTAAGTAACACTGAAGGGTTCTCCAGCAGAAAGAGACTGGATCGCAGATTAGAGCCACAGAAGTGACTACCACTAGAAAATAAGCTTTCTGGGAAACCAGCTGAATATCTGTAGTTACAATCAGCTAAAATGGTTTATGGCAGACATCCGTCAATAGAACATCGAGGTTCCCGGTGAGGATGGAGAGCCCACCTCGTGGGGCGGGAGAGGGAAGGGGTAGACACAACCTGTTAGTGTCGCTTAACCACCGGGTTAGCTAATGAGGTTTCATCAGAGTTAATATAGGCACCTGTAGCCGAAAGTTAGAATCAGAAACAATTGGATGGCCAAACATTGTCAAAACCGGATATGAAGGAAAACAACATCAAAAGGTGCCTGTAGTGAGGGGATTCCTATATTTCTGCGAGCACCAGAGCCTAGTACACTTGTATTGAGAAAGCGGTAAATCCTTCATTGAAGCATGGATAATAAGCATGTGGCCAGTAGATGAGCCAAGATGGCCTAATGAGAGCTGTTAGGTACCACACTGCTAAGCACCTCGCCCAGTGGTGAAAAAAAAAAAAAAGATAGGGCTGGTCTGGTAGATGCACCGGAAAAGCACTGGACAGGTTCAGGTCATCAGAACACAACAACTTGGCCTGCCACCAAGCACAAGCAGCTGCTTCATCACTAGTGAAAAAAGGGGGAAATGCTAAGGCATACATTTACCACAGGGAATCTGGACACTGGCCTTCCCTCGATGTATACAAAGAACATTTCCTGTTCTGGTGGGTGGAAAATCAGTCTATGTGGGGGGGCGCCCTAAATAAGGAACATGTTTCACCTCTTGATCCAGCTCCCACTTGTGGTTCGCCGATACTAGTTATCTTAGTCTAACTATTCTGCAAGCTCAGACAATGAGCGGCCCGAGATGAATACCTCTGATCAACTAACTACCTACTCCCACATCGCCACTGCCAGCAGCAATAAAAGTTTTGACCTTGTAGCCACCAGCTTGTTTGCATGAGTGGTCTGTCCTTATTCCAGCTGTCTTCTTCCTGATGTTGGGCAAAAGTGTATTGAGGGGTACAAAGATGAAGCTCAACTCCAGGGAGTTTATGTGATCTTTGCGATCATGGCTGGACCAGAAGTCTTAAGATCCAATGATAGCCCAGAGGAGCTTCCTACCCCAAACAAGGAGTCACCACTCATGATTTGATTATCACTTGAGGGACAGAGTCAGACTATAGCATTCTCCAACAGTATGTACAGCTTGGATCACTATATGAAGTAGTCCCATTTCTTTATTAGCCAACGAGTGTCAGTAGCCAGTACCTGTAATAATGAGTTTCTCAAAAAGGGGTGCATCTTTACTTTCAGTTGTGCCAAGGGGAATGGTGGGGGTGTGCAAGGCACCACCAGGTTGACAAAAATCTCCTACATCAAGGAAGGTTTCAGTCGGTCAACCTGCACCAAAGGGGGGGGAGAACAGGGGTGGCAGAGGGAGTAGGAAATCCCAACTTGCCACTGATGGGACTCAGGGGTCTGATATGATGTCCTTAAAGCTCCAATGGGAAAAAACAAACACACCAAACTCCCTAGTGCCATGGCACTCAACACGAACATCACTGAGGAGTTGGTCTGCAGCAGCCTGCCTAGCCTTTCAGTTCTGAAATCGCCTAAATCCTGCAAAGCAGCGGGAGTGAAACGCCAGTCTGGTGCTCCTCCTGAAGTCTTGCCAGACTCCGGTTTCATTAATACAGAAAGAGGCTTGGTCATTCGAGTACTCACTTTCTGTTTAGCTCTTTTCATCCATGGACCAGTTCTGTAAATCTGATGGCATGAAGCATTGTCTGCTCCTGGTGCGATTTATCTAGAAGATGTGTCGACATGAAGGGCTGATGCTTCCTAGTGATCCAGAGCGATATAAACCTGGCATCTGCCAAGCCTCCCTTGAATTGCTCCAGCTTTTAAAGGCCGGAATAAATCTCAAATCTGATGGCTCCTGGCTCGTAAAATGCTACTGCTAGTGAAGCCTGATCAAGTCCAAGAGGGCCAGAGTGCAAGGCGGCAGCAGCCACAAGTGAAGGGGTCAGGAAAACTTGTTCCGACATCAACAGACAATATTGACACCTAATGTTCAGTTGATGGGGAAAAAAAAACATTAAATGTGCTCATTATCTTTCTGGCTTCATACATCCTCTGGAGCCCTATACCTGACCTGAGACTCTGATAGAGAGCATACCAGACAGAACACCCTCTTCCGTTTGAGTTTTGCATCCTTGGAGTTCAATAAACCTCATTAGGTCAGGCAGTCAATTTTAGGAAGCTTTTTAGGAGGAGGGCGGTTCCTGATTCCCCTCATCCTGTGGTAGATCTTCCTGGTTTGGATAAGGGAGGTCACCTGAATCATTTCATGGCTCAGGTAATGTCAGCAACCTTGTCTTAAATGGAGACGGCTGAGGCTTAGAGGGGGAGCTCTTTTGGATGACACATAGGAGACTTAGGCGAGGGACATGTGGGGTACCTGAGGAGGGACTGCAATGACCTTGGGAGGTTGGAACTTGGAGATTTTTTTTATTTCCTTAAAGTACAATTTCAATGGAAGTGCATCTGCATCTGAAAGCATGCAAAATGGAATCCTCTGCTGCCAATATCAATTATGGACAAAAGTGTGGATCTAGAAATTAAACTAAGTCACAATATCCAACTTCTTCAGAGGATAAAAAATCTATAGGATGGACCTGAACCATTTTTTTTAACCAAGTAGCTGTGTAGTGCGTGTTAAAGGTTCATTTGTAGTGTGATTTTCTGGGGAAATACTTAATTGAGTGCTTGTGTATAGGCGTGTTATAAATGCCACATCATATAGGCATTTCTAACATTTGCAGATTCCACCTTTTTGTAGGAAGTAATCAGGACTCGTTATTGCCTCATTCTAGTGTCCAACAGTTAATTCTAATTCTGAATGGTATTCTGTGCATTCACACCCAGGGACGTGCGCTTAGCCAATCAGGTGGCTGGAACAGTGGGCGAGACTACACATTCTCTCGCCGCCATTTCCAGATCTGAGGCCCTTCCCTGTTGCACACCCCCACCTCAAAACAAACCATATGCCTTCCCTGTCCCCATCCCCCTCCCCACTTACCTGCTGGATCAGAGTTTGCGCTTGGTCATTTGGTCCCTTTTCCTTATGGGGGCAGCCATCTTTTCTTATGCTCGGGCTGGCAGGTCGCTACCAGCCATGTCAGCTCACCACTGCAGGGGTGAAAGCCATATTCTCAAGGCCATGTTGTGTGGACATATTGGTTATGTCTGTTATCTGGACCTACTGGGCCCAATTGTCTCCTTCAGCAGAAACACTCTGCACTTATGGTACGCGCATTTTTGGGACTATTGTGCGGTCTTATTTTGTGTAGTGTTTCATAGCAGGATAATTTTGCAAGGAACTTTGTCCATTAATTGTGTCCCCTTTCATTGTACCCTGACATTTTTATGTTCACTCAAGCATGTAGAGTGCCACTGAGGAATATGGGACAAGACATTGGTTCCGTCTCGATACCACCAGTTTCAGACACAGTTTGTTTGTTTTTATTATTTATATTGCGCACCAGACCCAGGGGTATTCGGGCGCGAAGGTAGAAAGAGGGTTGTTCAACTTAGGTTACAGATTAAACATGGGGTACAGCTACGGTTACAATACTGTAGACATGTATTGTCAAAGAAATCACAGATGTATATACAGTAAGTTTACAAGAATGCAGGTGTGACATAAATAGAGCATAGCAAATATACGAAATATACATGCGATCCCAGATGACAGTAGGGTGAGGTTAGGCATCATGATCTTTTAGCCATTGAATCAGATTGGATCTGAATTGCCATTAGGGGTGATCTTCCCCTTAGAGCATGGGGGAGTTCCAAAATTGTGCTGCTTTAACAGCAAAGCTGCTCCCACCAGATTTAGTAAGTTTGAATCTGGTTACTAACAAAAGGTTGGAGTTAGCTTTTCTTAGGGGGCGAGAGGCTGTTTGTCTGGTGAATTTGTCTATAAGGTATTGCGGGGCTACGTGGTTAAGGCATTTGTGTGTAAGGGATGCTGTTTTGAGGAGGATTTTGTCTTTTGTGGAGCCAGTTAGTAGATCTCCTGAGGTCTGATATGTGGGCATTTTTAGGGAAGTTTAGGGCGGCTCTCAGGGCATTATTTTGAAGTGTCTGTATTTTTGCGGTTATGTATTTGTTACTGCCTATGTAGAGGGCGTTGCAGTAATCTAGTTTCGACAGAATTAGTGCCCTTGCTAGAATGATGCAATTATTAGGTGAGAAGAAGGGCTTGGCTGCTCCAATTAGCTTGCAGGTGTAGGAGGTGGCTGAGGCCATGGCATTCACTGGTTTACCAAAGGTGAGCGTGGAGTCTATGTAGAAACCGAGGGTTTTAACTACTTTGGCCACAGTAATGATGTTGTTGTCAATTATGAACGAGTCATAGTTGGGATCTAGTTTTTTGATGTTGGAGGAGGTGCCTAGAATGAGGAGTTCAGTTTTGTCATCATTCAGGCATAGACCGTGGGAGGCCATCCATGCCTGGATGATGAGGTAGACTCTATTCACAAAGGCCAAATCCTTGTCATAATCTCCCGTCAACGGGATGAGGATCTGTGCATCATCTGCATAGTTAGTGTAGGTGATACCAAGACAGTCTAGATCATCGAAAAGGGGCTTTGTGAAAATATTGTAGAGGGTGGGAGATACACAGGATCCTTGGGGTACGCTGCATGAAATAGGTGCGGGGTCTGCAGCTGCTAGAGGAGAGAAAACTCGCATTGTCCCGTTATCTAAGGACGACTGGATCCATGAGACTGCTTCATGGGCGAAGCAGGCTGCCGTGACCAGATGATTACAACGTATTGCATGGTCTACCAGATCGACTGCGGCAGAGAGGTCGAGGAGTAGTAAGAGTGAAGTTGTACCTTTATCTCTTAGTGTGTCTATTTGTGCCTTAAGGTCTAGGAGTGCAGTCTCTGTACCATGCTGAGGTCTGAAGCCGGACTGTCTGACTTCTAGGAGGCGATTTAGTTCCAGGGGGTGCTGAATTTGTAGGTAGGCTACTTTGTCTAAGATTTTCAGTAGGAACGGCACAGTGGTTATGGGCGGTAATTGGTTGGGATGGAGGGGTCCAGAGTTTGCTTTTTGAGGAGGGGGAGGACCCAGGAATGTTTCAGGTTGCTGGGTATGGTACCTGATGTGAAAGTGGCATTTATGAGTTTAGTAATGAAGGGTGAGTTCACGGGCGGCGTCTTTTATGACTTGGGGTGGACATGGGTCGCCCTGGCAATTGGAGGGTTTGAGAGAGAGGATGACTTTCTCGACTTCTTTAGTGGAGACTTTGCGAAAGTAGAAGGGAGGGGTGTCCAGAGGTTTCAGAGTCGGTAATGAGTTTGTGGTAGCCTTGGAGGGGGTGCCTATGTTAACATTATTTGGGGCAGTTATTAAAGCTTTTTTGTTGTTGATCTTCCCCTGAAGCATTGTCATCTTGTTGGCAAGGGCATTTTGTTTGCCTGTGCACCAGTTCTTAGAGGCAAGAGTTGGTAGCTTGGATAGGGGAATTCTACTTCCTTTAGGATGGCGAACAGTTCTTTGGTGTTGGATTTGGCTTGAATGATACGGTGTTGTAGGATGTTTGTTTCGCAAGGATTTCTTTTTTGTAGAGTGTAGCTAATTTCTTCAGGTTATTTTTATTGGTGTCTGAGGGGTCTGATCTCCAAATTTTTTCACTTACGCGTTTCTTTTGTCTGAAGTCTTTCAGTAAGGGTGTGAACCAGGTATTTAGGTGTTGGCAGGGTTTGCTCTTCCTAATTTTCAGTGGTGCGATAGCGTCCAGAGAGGCGAGCATCACTTCGTTGTATTTTTCTACCATGGAGGCTGGGTCAGACTGATCTGAGATGGAATTTAAGGTGGGGAGAATGAGGGGGATAAGATTTTCAGGGGTAATATTTTTTTTTTTTTATTTCTAGTAGGTGCAGTGGGAGCTAGGATACTGTTGTTCATAGGTGTGGTGGCTTCTAGGGTAAAGGATACCATGTGGTGGTCGGACCATAGCTGAGGCATTATACAGGTGATAGTGGTTGGGCAGTTGTGTTCGGCAAACCAATCGAGGGTCCTTCCTTTGATATGTGTAGGATCTGCAATCTTTTGGGTAAATCCTAGTTCCTCAAGGGTGCTGTTAATTTGTAGGGCATTGGGGTCGCGTGGGTCATTAAATCCAAGGTTGAAGTCGCCTAGGATGAGACTTTGAGTAGAGTGTTTTAAGTTGTCAGATAATAGGTTTGTGAGGTCTTCCTCAAAGGAGCCTATGGG
Source organism: Ambystoma mexicanum (assembly GCF_040938575.1). Lineage (NCBI taxonomy): Eukaryota > Metazoa > Chordata > Amphibia > Caudata > Ambystomatidae > Ambystoma > Ambystoma mexicanum. Next base: position 540,365,638 of record NC_090941.1, on the reverse strand, counting down.
GCCTGGTTGTCGGTATATCAGGTGGATGATGATGGTTTGATTATTGGCAATGGTGAGTTTGGCTGTGAGGGATTCACAGGAGTTGGTTTTATGGGGTGAGGAGAGTCTTAGGGTTAGGTTATTTTTGACAATTCTAGCCAGGCCGCCACCTCTAGACGTGGTGCGATCCATGCGTATAAGAGTGTAATTATCTGGGATGGCTAGCATGATGGCTGGTCCTGCTGCGGGATGGAGCCAGGATTCCGTGATTGCCAGGAGATCCAAGTTCTCGTTTTGGATTGTGTCTGCTATTTAAGTGGCATGGGCTACCATAGAACGGGCGTTTAATATGGTGCCTTTTATTCCAGATAGGGTGGGTGGGGCCGATGGCAGTTGGACTGTGTGTTGGCATTTAGGGGGGGGGGGATTCTCTAAAGATACGACTGTTGAGTTGTAGTCGTGTTGGTCGGTGTTAACTGTGTGTGGAGGATTGTTGGTGATATACAAGGTGTGCCTGTTGGGATTAGAAGCGAATTGGGCATTAGCTAAAGGGTCAAATTCTTGGGAGTCTGGCGCAAAGTCTTAGGTTTCGCTGTTGGAGGCTGCAAAGTTTAGTGGCCATGTTTGCTTGCTCCAAGGGTACACTACCATGATGTAACTGGTTCTGTGGCTGAGATAGGTTCATGTTGTGAAGGGTGGTCAAATAGAGGATGGTTCAGAGTAAAACTGTGTAGAATAGTGGTAGATGCATGGTGGGCTAGAGTAGGTCAAGCAACCTAAACACATTACTAAAACAGGCACGCTAAATGCGAGTTTACAGAAAACAAGCAAGAATAGGTGGGCTGGTGGCTAGTGGACAGGTACAGGCAGCCTAAATGTAGATTTGCTAGAATAAGCAACCTAGATGCAAGTTTACTGAAACAGGCAAGAGTAGGTAGGTGGTAGCAAGTGGGCAAATACAAGCAACTTTAAAGCAAGTTTACTAAAATGGGCAGGAGTAGGTGTGATAGCAAGTACATATACGATTGAGCAACAGTGTTCATTATTGCTATTAAGGCAGTGCGCTATCAAGATAAACGCAGCTATCACAGGGCAGTGCGCTAACAGGTTAGATGCAGCTATCACAAGGCAGTGCGCTAAAAAGCTAAATGCAGCTATCAAAGGCAGTGCGTTAAGTTAAATGCAGCTATCAGAGGCAGTGCGCTAACAAGCTAAATGCAGCTATCAAAGGCAAATGCAACCATCAAATGGCAATGTAGCTGAAGTTACAGGCAGCTAAAATCACAGGCATCTAGAATTAACAGAGGTGCAGGTAGGATCGATAGTGCTAGCTGGGGATGCATGGACAGCAAGATCACAGACAGTTGAAATCAGCAGAGGTGCGGATGGCTTGGTGTAGGCACAATAATCATAAAGTCATAGGCTAAGATACAGCCTGGCCGCATTCGAGGTAGATTGCAATTGTTGAATGCACAAGGCGTGAACAAACAATTCTAGTCCACATATGTTCATGTGCGCTGGCTCATTGTGCTGGACATAAGACTATTTCGGCATTGGAATGAAGCAAATATGTTTTAGTCAAAAAGGGTTACAAACGGCATTGGATTACAAGGGCTGATGCAGTATGGTGTGTTAGTAGTAAATAGTAGGACTTTTACAGGGAGGCCGTTCACTCACGGGCTGATTACAACTTTGCAGGATTAATATAGCAGAGAGGATTCAGTGGGAACGCCATGGAGTAATGTGGTATAATAGTAGGCTAGTAAGAAGGAGCACTGGTGAGTTAGACAGTAAGCAGGTTTTGAAATCAAACTGGGATAGCAGGTTTAAACATGCATTGAAGACAATTTTCACATCGGATGGGCAATGCTACTCTAACGAAGTAGTATGCATTCAGCCGGCAGTACCTGAAAGAGAGCGAGGTGCGCTAGGCACGGCCGGCAGGGTTCAGCATGCTCACTCGTTTGTGTGCCAAGGAGAATCCAGGTAGTTCTGAATTGTTCATCGTGCCCGTAAGGGGAAGGTCAGATTAATAAGGGTGGAGACGATGCGTTAGTCAGGGTGCGTCTTGGTGTGAACAGGGGGCAAAGATGGCCTTATACTGGCCTTGAACGTGGCCGTATCTTCCGCCTACCGGCGGATGCTCGTAATAATATTGCTAACGTTGCCTGGCAATTTAACGAAGCCGAGAACCTCGTTCTGGTGCCGCATCGCGCCCGACATTTTGTAAAGATGGGCAAGTCGGTGCGGTGCAGTTCTAGGGCTAATTAAATCACGAAAAAGAAGGCAGATGATGATCAGGGTGACCAGGCAGGGCTGAGATGAGTATCGCCTCACCCTATGTGCGCAGATCAGCTGGTTTCAAGCATTCAGATGTCACCCGTCTGGTGTCCCAATGGTGTAGATGTACAGCAGGGCAGCTAGTGGGAGATCCTGCCCTCTCCACCGCCAGTGTAAACAATATTGCCAATCCAACATGAATTTACAAACTGCCCATAATTGGTTCACTCCTTTCAGGTCAAAGAGAAATCAAAAATAAAAAAAAATAAACAGCAGCCCATGGTATAATTCTACACCGAAAACTAAATCAGAACTCGCAGTGAAAAAGATGGAGAATAAGCAGGGATACATCATCCCGTTCCGCCTCCAGTTAGCTTTATTATAAAATAAAGTCCATTTTATGGAAAATCAGTTTTTAAAACAAATCAAATTAACAACGCGATTT